>NC_143130.1:156237346-156547346 GCF_059928025.1 Delphinapterus leucas | reverse complement strand
ATTTCTGCCAAACAGAAGCTCTGCTAATAAGAGACAAAGCACTGGCCAGAAGATCAGGAGACGTCAGCGTCTTGTCCCATCCCTCACATGCCACTCCCTTAGCTACCAGGTCCCCCAGGCTCCCTACCCAGGCCAAGCCCTATGCCAGGATGGTACCCCTTCACTTTCCCTCACCTCTGCACTGACAGCACTGGCTGCTGTCCAGGGATTTGGACTGATCCAGAACCAAGTGCAAATCACGGGATCCAGAAGAGCCGCCACCTAACCCTCACCCCCCATGCTGGGGACACCCCTCAGGGCCAGCCCTACCTGCCTGGGACAGGGATCAATCTGAGGATATTAGTGACCCCCCCAAGGCCTCTGCTGATGGGGAGGGGCCCCTAAGAGCATAGAGGGAACCACTCAGTGCAAGCTGGGACACACCGGCCTCGAGCTCCTCTGGCCACCTCTCCTCACTCTTCAGTCTGAGATCTAGGGGCAGCTATGCAGTCTTTGAGCTCCAGGTAACCTCAGAGCCCACACAAGGACTCACACCTAGAAAGAAGATGGTGATGCATGGCAGACTCGGCTTCCTTTCACCACACTCCTGGAACCAGGGACGGAATGGAGGGTCCCAGGGCAGACGAGGAGCCCAGGATCAGTGGGGCTGGCTCAAACATCTTCCTGGGGGGAGGGCTGCTCCCCGAGAAGTGTCATAGGACACTTCACTGGAGGAGGAGGGAAGTGCAGAGTGAGTGACTTTCCCTGCCCTCACAGCCCCACACCCACCTACCCTGCTTCCCACCTGTCTCCTTTCCCCTCCCTCCACCCACAGGCTGAGAAAGTGTGTCACCGGGGACAAAAGGGGTGAGGGAAGACTTTGACTGTACACCTGTAGTGCCGGGTAAGAAACCAGAGGTCTCTGAGCTTCCCAGCTGTAAGGGACGCCCCCTCTGAGCCATGACCTTGACATTAGCCTCCTTTTCTCAGAGGACTCGAGTCAAGCTGTGGGTCACAAGCCACAGGCCACCACGCTCAGGAGGACTTGGCCGGGGGGCTTAGAGAAGAGACCCTGAAGATGCAGGCAGCATCCTCTAACCTCAGACATGCCAGCTGGGCGGGCACACCATGACTGCTGACACCCCCAGCTTCCCATCTCGCTCCACCCTGGCTCGGAGGAAGCCACTGCCCTGCTCTTGCCTCCCCCTCCAGCTCTCCAGAGACGAGTCGGCCTCCAAGGGTTAATCTGCTGCCTTCCCTCCCTTGCCTCCGCCCCCCACTGAGCTGCCACATGCTAGCAATGATGCACTTCACACTATTATTTATTTAGTTTTATATTTAGTTTTAGTGATTTATTTAGTTTTAATTTGGGGGTGCACCTCATGCTGTAGGAAGCAGGGGGCCAACAGTCTTGGCAAGAAGCAAGGGCCCACACGGCTGTGTCATGCCAATCCCGTCCCCTCTGCCTGCGGCCCCTGCATCCTAACCCCGCTCTTCCCAGCCTGTGGTCTGCTCCTGACACCAGCCCTAAATCTTCACTCAATCTTCCCCCTGTCCCGTTGGAGATGTTCCTCCTCAGTAGGAAGGGAATCCACAGAGGTTTCTATGCTCACCTCCTGCGCGACCCAGGCCCCCCAGAGTCAGTTAATGAGGCCAGCCCAGGCCAGGCTATCACTGAGGAGTGGTTCACCTTTGGCTGGATGCCGGGCACAAGATACCAGCTCTACAGAAAGGCACCGACAGCCAGGGCCAGCTCCACGCAGAGCAGAGAACATGGAACATGGTCTTTATGAATCTCTGCCCCTACTCTCCACCTAGTCCGCAGTAGCCTAAGGAAACTGTCACTTACCAGCCATTGGTTCATTAAACAAACACTGGTGCCCACGATATACCACATCCTATCCTGAAACGGCAGATGGGATTAAAAGGACCATCATGGTCTTCATCCCCATACTTTACAACTTACCGTGAAACCAACTAGACACAACTAACCAAACTACAAGAGGCACAAGCAGAAGGAGCAAAGGTGTGCAGAGGGTCAGAGAAGATTTCACAGGAGAGCTGGGATTTGGCCGGGACACACAGCATCTCGCACAGTGCCCAGCATTTGGTAGACAGATGGACGAATGGCCTAGAAACACAAGGAATCACTTGACAGGGAGAGAATGGGGTAAAGAGATTCCAGGCAGACAGAGACCATGGCAACTTGAAAGCGGATGGGGTAGACCTTGAAGGTCCTGCTAAAGATTTGATTTGGGGAAATTGGGAGGCACCAAAGGTAATAAAATAATCTCAGGAAAGGCATCAGCTGATCTAGACTTGACTTTAAGATTATTTTGCTCAGAAAAGTTCTAGATCCAAAGGGTTCTCTAAGAGGAGAATTTCAAATATAATAATAGGTGAAGGGAGAAAAGAAGTTTTTTTTATTATTAGCGTTCTCTGGGGTACCATGAAATTATAGCACATAATTTGTAAGTCTGGGCCTGATCGGCCAGTCGGCACCCTGCAGACGGCGGCTCCAATCCCTCCCCATCCCCAGAATCAAGATGAGCAGAACAGGTCAGCAAGGATCCACACCACTGTGGCAATCTGGGTTCCACACATCCTGCAGGTCACTGGCATGAGTCCAAAGGAGTGTGACCAGGGCTGTGTATGGAAGGGCCCTCAGCCCCTTTCTCTTTTGCTCCACGGGGTGGATGAAGATCAGGAAAGTTTGAGGAGGCAGGCCTAGCCCTTAGGAGGAAGCATGTGTAACAATTAGAGATGAGTGATTATAGAATGGACCACCTTAGGCAGCAGGTAAGAGAATAAGCTTCCTATCACTGGAGGTAATCAAGCAGTGGCCCACAGACGTTCTGGAAAAGTCATCGCACTGAATGATTAGGACAGCTCACTGATAGAGCAGCGCACTGGAATCACTTACTAACAGTTCCCTTGGATGCTCTACCTGATCACTCTAAGTCTCCATCCCTCATCTGCAAAATGGGGTTAATGATGGTACCTACCTCATAGGTTTGCCCTGAGGACTAAGTGAGATAACATGTGGGAAACAGCGCAGGTGTGAGTGCGCAGTAAACCCTCAATAATTGATAGGTATTATTTATTTATTTATTTATTTATTTATTTGCAGTATGCGGGCCTCTCACTGCTATGGCCTCTCCCGTTACAGAGCACAGGCTCCGGACGCGCAGGCTCAGTGGCCATGGCTCACGGACGCAGCCGCTCCGGGGCATGTGGGATCCTCCCGGACCGGGACACGAACCCGTGTCCCCTGCATTGGCAGGTGGACTCTCAACCACTGCGCCACCAGGGAAGCCTGATAGGTATTATTAAATTCAACCATATAAATCATATTAAGTTACAGGTCAAAAGCAATCAAATATCAATGATTTCGTATGGCCCAACTAATATTTTATACTGAGGGCCACTCAGGCTCCTTCTAACCTCTCTGCTTTCACACTGAAAGTTTCTGCGAAGCGTAGTTCCACGCCACTGGTGGAGCCCCAGGGCCTGGGGCCAAGCAGCGAGAACTCTGCCGGGGCCTTTTCAGAAGCCCATCCCCCCGGCAGAGGTGGGTACCTCTTTGCCCAGGTCCTCTCGGATGACCTGGCGGACCTCCTGCATGCTGCTCTGTGGGGCCTGGCTGTGTAGCACCTTCAGCGTGCTGGTGTACTCCTCCGGCAGCAGGTAGTCCAGAGCCCCCAGGTGCTGGCCCACCTTGATGAACGTGCCCCGGTTGGCACAGCAGAGCTCGCAAAGGCGCCTGGCAGAGCGAAGGTGCACCTGCAGGAAGACAGGCGGGGCCAGGGAGATGTGAAAGCTCACTGTCAGCTGCATGCTCTTCTCCTGCCCCCTCTGCTTAGCAACCCTGATTCACCACCACCACCACCCCCACCACCACCCCCACCACCCCCACACACACACACACCGTCATTCACCTTCAGTCTCCCGGTACCCAGAGCAGTCAGTTCCAATCTCAAACTGCAGCCAGCCTCCTGACATGGCCCGATGCTTCTGATCACCTTTCCTTCAAAACTTACCTGGTCCAAGTCCCACTCCCTCAGAAACTAGCGTTTGTCCAAGACTTTCAACCAATTCTAATCTACACTTATGATTCATTCAAGGATACACTGAGTTCACGCATTTGTCACCCACCCCTCAGTCATACTAATAATACTATCTGTTTGTTTGGAGGTCTACAATTGTTAAACATGGTCATATTCATTATTTTTTTAATCCTTACAACAATTTAGGGAGGCAAGTATTGGTATCTTTAAGGATAAGAAACTCAGATGTTTTGCTTATCAAGAAATAGCTAACAAATGTCAAAGGAAGGTCTAGAAATCACTTCAAACCTAGAGCGCTTTAACGCAGCAAACTTTAGCAGGGGTCTCCTGTTAACTGAAGGAGAACTTTACAGGGAGCATCAGGCACATGGGGTAGGCAGCAGGGCAGGCTGGGCAGGAAAGCCGGCCTTAACTTGCAGCCTGATGCCCACCTATCCTTCCAGAGTGGGAGGTGGCCTCCATCCACCCCCAGGCTACACATCCCCAGTCACCACCCCAGCTCAGCTGAGGGTCTTGGCATTTCGAGGGTCCTGGCTTCTTGGATCTACAGTTCCTGAAGCAGGATGAAGCCATGGGTACACACAAAAGACAAGGGAGCCCAGTGCCCTGTGGGAACCTGGTACCCTCTTCCACCCATAAGTCAACCGGGAGAGTGAATATCTAGGATGGACTTACACTCTCTTAAGTGCTATGAAGGATGCTGACACAATTAAGTGTGTATTGGAGGCAATAAACCACATGAAGAGATAAATAACCGCTGGCAACAAAGATGGAAGAAACGTTCAAAGATCCTACATAATTAGTTGCTGAGTGAACCATACAGAAAACCGTTACCTTAGGAATTAAGAAGAGAACACTGCAGCCCTGAACACCCTGGTCCCAGCAGCCAGGGAGCCATCTATCCACTCCCTCTAGAGCAGAGGGATGCCCCACACTCCAGGCACTCGCAAGCTGTCCTTAGGCCCTCAAGGGCTCTGCTGGACACCTCTGCATCCCGCACCAACCCACTACTGGGGAAGCCTATGTCCACATGACTCTACGCCCCTGAACAGAGTGCGGGCGCCTGGTCCAAATTAGGCCAAGAAGAGTCTTTTTTCCCTGACAGGAGGGTGCAGAGAGAAGGGAATTGACTCTAAGAATTAAGGCGGGGCGGGTGTGGGGAGAGAACACATTTCCCTAGATGAGTAAAAGGCCCATGGGGGCAGCAGGGGGGGTGGACTGGGAATTGAGCTGGCCGGTGTCAGATGGTAGAAGGTCACTACTGTCCAAGGCCACACTCACGTTCTGAGGACGTGAGAAAGAAGGCAAACATGGTCAAATATGGAACTGGGCATTTCCCCACCCTCTATGAGTCCAGGCTGTTATGAACAAATGACTCTTTACAGCTCAAATAATCAACCCCAATTCCCACCCTGCCGAATAAGAGGCAGCCAGCAAGTCATCCACAATCCATTTGTCCTAAGGTACAGTGTGACCGGAAGCCAGGTCCCACCAGAGGCTCCCGGTGAGGCTGCCCTGGCACCCAGCTGCCCACTCCCCCAAGGAGGCAAGCTCAGCCCTCACACCAAAGCCACTGCAGGGTCAAGGCAGAGGACTGGAAGGCGGAGTGAGGACACACCCCATTGTCTCTGCCCCTCCCAGGAAAGACATCAACCACTGTGTATTCACTGGGGGCTGACTGAGTCCCACGCCCTCCACCTCGTGGGGAGATGTGACAGAGCCACTCACACACAGAGAATGACACGTGGCAGTAGGATCACACTGAGGACCACAGAGCTCACAGATGGGAGAAACAAGAGGGCTGGAATTAGAGAGGCTTGGCTCCTGGGGAGAAGCGGGTACGTGCAGCTCAGGAACACAGGGCCTCTCAGCTGCAAATCCATGCTTCTTTGCTGTGCACTGTGATACTGGTGCTAGACCCTGTGCCATTTCTCCTTTGTCAGATGGGTCACTATTTGGCTTTGTCAACAGGGGGCTCTGGGGAACACTGCAAGGCCACAGCACAAGGAGGCGCCCTTATTGTCCCCGTGCACTGTTTTCAGCTCATCAGCCAATGGGTAGTGGCTTGGGGGTGACCACTTTGGTGGCCCTCATGGACCAGCCCACCCTCTGTAAATTTCTCCACTACCTGATGGGCCCCTCCTGTGGACCAACTCAGGCCCCATATCTTCCAGCAAGTGTTCTGACCACCCAGCAGGCGGCTCCTACACACTAGCTCCAGGTCGCACCCTCCTACAAATTTCTCTGCCACCTGGCAGGCTGTCCCCATAACCATGCCCGCCATCACGTCTCATCACCAGGGCAGCCCAGCATCCCAGCCTTGCAGGTGGGAGGCCCCCAGCTGAGTCTTTAGCTCTGTTCTTGTTCACCACCCCCTCAGCCCTAGAGGGAGCAGGTGCTTTATGCATTTACTACTTCTGCACCTTTAGAATCTTCTTTTACTCCTTTTAGGAGTTAACTACCTTTTCCTAGTGAATAAGTCTTTATATTTAAATTACAGGTATGACTAGTCCCTGGCTGATACATAGGATTAGCCCCTGAAATTGAACCTGAAAAGATTAGAATAAAAAAGGAGGGCATTTCAGATCGAGAGAACAACATAACAACATGCATCTGTGTGTGTGTGTGTGTGTGTGTGTGTGTGTGTGTGTGTGTGTGATGCTGAAGACCAGCTCCACCATTTTCTTTAGACTGGATTCACATCTGCGTTTATCTCTGCTGCTGGCAGCCCTCAGAAAGCATTAGCCTCACCCTAACAAGCCCTCCTACCAAGGAGCAGAGCCAGGGCTCTGTTGCCCCTCACCTGTGGCCTGAGCCAGTCCTGGGTAGGGCGTCTCTTGGCACAAAGTGATGGTCACCTTCAGGACACTGTCTGGGCAATGCAGAGAGCCCTCTCTGGTCACACAAGCCCAGGAAGGCTGGTCTACTGCTGACTCACTGGTTACTTGGCACATCAGCCATTGGGGACAGAGCATGTGTTGTGCCCCCTGTAGACTCTGTGTACCCCAGGGCAAGCCATGCATGAGCTATAAATGTAGACTGATGACAACCTTGGGTCATACACTCACAAAACCATCATCCATGAAGCTGAATCAGCATCTACTGCAAATGGCACATTTCAACAAAAGAAGCCCCAAAGTCACCTTCAACCAGCTTCTAATTAAATACACACACACACAGAGTCACATGGGGGTGAGGGACATTGCCACTAACCAAAAAGTGTAAATGCTCTTTTAAAGCCAAAAGACACACATGCTGAATAACAGAGCAGGCACTCTGGTCTCCGGCGTCCCTTTCTAGCTCCAGCTCCTACAGCTCCACCATCCTTTGGGATCAGAAGGCAGGTCCCACTCAGAACTTCAAGAAATTACTCGCTTAGTGCAAACTCCCTCTTTCAGCATTCACCTCCTGCTTGCTGGTACCTGGGATGGAGGACTGCCCTTCCCCCAGCTCACTGAGCATCCTTGCTTCTGGGATCTGTAAGTAATAATAAATCTTGTGACTCTACTTCCTCTGTGCGGGTGTATTTAAACTGTACCTTCAATCAAAACAACCCACTGTGTTTCACTTCCCCAGTGGAAGCTTGGATGCCGAGGGAGCTACCAGCCAACCCCATGTAGGAGGCTTGCACTCCTCATTCATCAGGTCATAAACTACATATTCTTAATTCAATACACCAGCTCTTGCTTCTCAACACATGTTACTGCCCTAACACTCCCCACCCATTTGCTCACTGGACATGAGTCCTGCCCTTACCCAGCACCTGGTTTCACGAGCTAGTTGGGTATGTCACTGCCGCGTGTCCTCACTGCAGAGTCCCCACACTCCCCCTTCTGTTCCTGCCAAAACACGGCAGGAACGGCTGGCAGTGTCTCTCTGCCCCTCCTCCAACTTTGTTTTCACTCCCAGCTCAATAACTTGCCTTATGATTATCTCATTACCAATAACCTTGTTGTAATGAGTTTTAATCTGCCTCATATTAATTAAAAGCAGTGTCATTAGCCAGCTTGGGTTGGGGTTGGGGGTGCGGGCAGTGAATAGCTAATAAGATCAACTCAGAACTGATTAATTATTGATTGGGAGGGATGGAGCAAAGGCCCAAGGAGAGCAATCCTTTACTCGTGTCTAAATCCCCAAGAGTAGGGATCTCGAGCCCCAAACTTAGCAGAAAGGCACCAAAGCCAGACCGAATCAAAGAGGCTTCCCATCAGAATTGAGCAGTGTCTCCAATGGGATTTCGGGGTGTGACTGTGAGACAGAGACGAAACAGACAGACGCATATACATACCCCACACATCACAGGAAGAAAGAGACAGTGAAAGACAAGGTCACAGACAGACCCCAAAACAGACAAGCCCCTTGACGGATTCTTCTAATCAAAGATTCAAGACCCAAAGGAAAGGCACTGACATGTAAACAGTGTTACCTCTGGGCAGTGAGATTAAAAGAATACTTTTCTTTATAGGTTTTTCTGTATTTTTCAAATTTCTTAAAACTGATATGTATTATATCAATAATAGAGGAGAATTTAAAAAAATAATCCCTTCTTCAACATCTTCTGGAAATAGATAAGTCCAGCTGACAAGATTCTCCCATGCAGACTGGACCAGCTTGGTGCAGAATCCAGCATCGCTTCCCCAATTTTCCAGGGTGCTATGATCCACGTGTGTGTCTTTCATCATGAAAATGGAACTGCAGGGCTTCCCTGGTGGCGCAGTGGTTGACAGTCCGCCTGCCAATGCAGGGGACACGGGTTCATGCCCCAGTCCGGGAAGATCCCACATGCCGCGGAGCAGCTGGGCCCGTGAGCCATGGCGGCTGAGCCTGCGCGTCCGGAGCCTGTGCTCCGCAATGGGAGAGGCCACAGCAGTGAGAGGCCCGCGTACCGCAAAAAAAAAAAAAAAAAAAAAAAAATGGACTGCAACTCCTTCATCCCCAAGAAATCAGGCCAGGATGGTCTCCAAGGTTGCTTTTCTGGATGTCACCCTTTGCTTTAAGCTCTCATTTAAGCAAAAAAGTAAAACTAACTCATCATGTCTTGGGGGAAAGAAACAAGTTGCAGTTTATAAAAGTTTTGAAGGAGGCTGACCACAAATTTAATCCCACTCCTTGGGAGTGTCCTCTGTCTCTCCTCTGACTACCTGTCAGGTAGATCCTGGTTAAGAGCACAGGGCCAGCATCAGATTGCCACAGTCTATATCCCAACTTCACCACTCAGAATTTGGTGATCTTGGGCAAGTTATGTAACCCCTGTTTACTTCTGACTGCTCATCTATAAAAGAAAGACAATAATAGTACCTACCTCATAGGGCTGCTGTGAAGATTAAATGAGGTGAGGTAATGCATGCACTTCACTTAGCCAGAACTGGCATTTCTGTACTTGTGGTAAGGGTACCTAGAATTTGTTTTAAGGTATGGTAAGACACACAGACATGGAAATGACTATCATAAAGAGAGAAGTTTTTACTCACAATTCCTTACAAGTAGGAGAGTTGGCATGCCACACAGAGCCACACTGGGAAGCACCAGGGTTGGCCAGGAGAGAGAGGGCGTGAGGGGAAATGTGGGCAAAGCTTTTATTGTGGATTCGATGGGAAAGAATGGGTGAGACTTAGGAGTGGCTAGTTTTAAGTATTTCATTTGGCTTTGGGGCATAGGGGATGTTCCTGGTTGTTTGGTACTTGGCCCTGGGGTGAATAAGGCAGGTGGATAGTGACCCAGAGTGTAACAGCTCGGTAACAGAGGTGGTTGGCAGGTATGGGCTCCAGATTGGTTGGTTTGCCTATGAAAGGCATGCTCACAGGTGAGTTGCTTACTATCTCTTGGAACTAGTTAACCTTGAGAGCAGCAGTACCCCCAGTTTCAAAGCATCAGAATATAAAAAAACATGATCAATACAATACTCTAGCTATACTCCCTTGGGGAATCTCACCCAGAATCATGGTGGTAAATACCGTCTACACACTGATGATACATAAATGCGTATCCCCTACCCAGACCTCTCCCCTGACTCCAGACTCACATATCCAACTTCTTCTCTGACATCACCCAATGTCCAATGAGCTTCTCAAACTCAGCGTGACTTTCCCACCACTTCTACCACCACCAAACCTACTCCTCCCTCAGTCTTCCCCATCTTAGGAAATTGCAACTCTAAACTTGGAGTTGTCGAAGCCATAAATACTGATGTCACCCTTAACATGTCTTCCCAAATGGGGACCAAAATTACCTTCCCATCTGAAATAACAAAAAAGTGGACAAGATTTACCAAAAAAAGAAAAAAAAAGTTTTCTAAGGCATTGGGCATCAGGAAAGGAAGGAGAGTGGTTCCTAAGAGATGGGAAACAAACAAGATGAACACTATGGTTGCCCCAATTTACAGCATTGAGGGTTTCCAGGCCACAGTGCAGGGAAGGGGAACCCAGGCAGTGAACAGGAGATTCTCTGAACTGAAGAGACAGAGCTGAGAGGCCAGAAAGACCAAAGTAGCTAGAGTTCGCAGGACAGAGTACTGGAGAGTGGACAGATGTACAAAGAAAGAACTCTGAAGATCTGCAGAGGGTCCATCTCACATATTCAGCTAAGTACTAGTCAGCACATGCACACAAGAAAACTACCTGAGCCAGAGAAATAACAACCACAAAAGACTAGGGTTAACAGTACCCAGTGTTCATATAAGGTCTATTTCCACCAGCCATACTGGAAAATCTCATAATTCTTGAGACTTTTGTTATAATACCCAGAAGTGGCTTGACTCAGTTAAGGGGAATATACCAAACTAAACACTGTTCCATTCCCAACTAATAAATATTAAAAGAAAGACTTGAAAAAAAATCACTGTTTTCAGGGCTTCCCTGGTGGCACAGTGGTTGAGAGTCCGTCCACCTGCCGACACAGGGGACACGGGTTCGTGCCCCGGTCCGGGAGGATCCCACATGCTGCCAAGCAGCTGGGCCCGTGAGCCATGGCTGCTGAGCCTGCGCTTCCGGAGCCTGTGCTCCGCAATGGGAGAGGCCGCAGCAGTGAGAGGCCCGTGTACCGCAAAAAAAAAAAAAAAAATCACTGTTTCCAAGTAACTTAACTGTGTCCCAGAACAAAGCTCAAGAATATTTATAAGAATACAAATAGGGCTTCCCTGGTGGCGCAGTGGTTGAGAGTCTGCCTGCCGATGCAGGGGACATGGGTTCGTGCCCCGGTCTGGGAAGATCCCACATGCCGCGGAGCGGCTGAGCCTGCGCGTCCGGAGCCTGTGCTCCGCAACAGTGAGAGGCCCGCGTACCGCAAAAAAAAAAAAAAAAAAAAAAAAAAAAAAAAGAATACAAATATATCTAGTACCCAAAAAGATAAAACTGCAATGTCTGGCACCTAATAAAAAATTTATCAGACATGCAAATAAACAGAAAAATACAACACATAATGAGAAAAAAAAAAATCAATCAATCAAACCAACCCAAAACTGAAACCTATATTAGTAAAGGAGGACAGCGGTTATAACTGCATTTCATATGTTCAAAAAGTTAAGCAGCAACATGGGCAATATAAAAAAAGAGAGCAAGATCCAAATGAAACTTCTAGAGGTGAACACTAATGTTTGATATGAAAAATACACTGGATGGGGCTTCCCTGGTGGCGCAGTGGTTGAAAGTCTGCCTGCCGATGCAGGGGACACAGGTTCGTGCCCCGGTCCGGGAAGATCCCACATGCCGCGGAGCAGCTGGGCCCGTGAGCCATGGCCGCTGAGCCTGCACGTCCAGAGCCTGTGCTCCGCAACAGGAGAGGCCACAACAGTGAGAGGCCTGCATACCGCAAAAAAACAAACAAACAAACAAACAAAACACTGGATGGGATAAATGGCAGATTAGACATTGTAGAAGAAAGGATTAGTGAACCTCAAGACCTACCAATAGAAACTATTCAAAATGAAACACACAGAGGAAAAAAAAATTTTTTTAATGGAAAGAGCATCAGCGACCTGTGGGACAAATTCAAGCAGCCTTGTAAACATGTAGTTGGAATCCCCAAAGGAGATGGAATGGGAGAGGTGGAGAAAAAATATTTAAAGAAATAATAACTGAATTTTTTTCAAATTTGATTTTCAAAATCTATAAACCAACAGGTCCAAGAATCTCAACAAGCCCCAAGCATAAAAAACATGAAGAAAACTACATAATGAAGTTGTTCAAAATCAGTGATAAAGAGAAAATCCTGAAAGTACCCAGAGAAAAAAGACACATTATGGAGAAAGGAACAAAGATAAGAATGACAGCAGATCTCTACTGGCAACAGTACAAGCAGAAGTTAGTGAAGCAACATCTCTAAAAGCACTGAAAGAAAACCCAGAATTCTATATACCCAGCAAGAACATCTTTCAACACTAAAGGTAAAAAAAAAAAAAAAACTCTTTCAGACATATAAAAGCTGATAGAATTCATCTCCCTACACTGTAAGAAATGTTAAAGGACATCTTTCAGGCAGAAGGAAAATGATCTTGGAGAGAAACATGGATGTACATAAAGGAAAAAGAGACCAGAAATAGAAACTTCAGGAAAACATATAAGAATTTTTTTATATTCTATATCTCTTTAAAAGATAAATGACTGCTTAAACAAAAATAATAACAATGTAATGTGGAGTTTATAACATATGGAAAAGCAAAACGTATTACAATAGCATAAAGGCTGGAAAGAAAGAAATGAAAGTACACGATTATAAGATTCTTATACTCTGAAGGAAGTAGTATAATGTCACTTGAATGTAGACTGTGACAAGTTAAAGATTTATGCTATGAACTGATGCAATCACTAAAATAAAAAGAATTATAGCTCATAAGCCAACAAAGGAGACAAAACGGAACCATGAAAAAAATATTCAATCCAAAAGAAGGCATGAGAGGAAACAAGGAATAAAGCATAAATTGGACAAGTAGAAACAAATAACAAGATGAAAGACATAAATCTAACCATATCAATAATCTCTTTAAAAATAAATGGTCTAAACACCCAAATTAAAAGCCAGAGATTGCCAAATTGGATAAAAAAGAAAGACTCAAATATATGCTACCTATAAGAAATTGCCCTTTAAATATTAAAACAAAAATAGGTTAAATGTAAAAGGATGGAAAAGGATAAATCATGCCAACACCAATTAAAATAAAGCTGGAATGGTGTATATCAGACAAAGAAACTCTGACCCGAGACGGTGTCACAGTTGAATTCTATCAAACATTTAAGGAAGAAATATTGCCAATTCCACATAAACCCTTCCAGAAAACTGAAGACAGAATACCTCCCAACTCATTCTATGAGACGAGCATAACCCCAATATCAAAACTAGACAGAAAATACAAGGGGAAAAAAAAGCTATAGTCCAATATTCATAGTGAACATAGATGCGAAAATTCTTTTTTTAAAAAAGTGTTAGCTAATTGAATCCAACAGTTTATAAACAGGCTCTGTTCTTCTCATTACAGCCTGGTGGTGCACAATTTTGATTTGTCTCCCTAGAGACGATGTTAATTTTGATAATGTCTTAAGATGGTTATCCACCTAACTTCCTCACTTAAGTTACTTGTTTTCTTTTTTATAATTAAGTGTTTTATGGGAAAGTCCTTCCAAATTTTATAAATAGCCAGTTCTTTACCAAAATTTCAATTTATTCATTTGTTTATTTATATCAGTATGGACTCATGGATTTCTAATTTTTTCAAAGGATCATAATCCATTAACAGCATTTTTTGTTGTAACAGCCTCACTGAGGTATTGATATTTTGACACAGTACACTGCACATATTTAAAATGTAAAATCTGATACTTTTTGACATATGTATACGCCTATGAGTCCATCACCATAATCAAGCTTGTAAACATATCCAGCATCTCTCAAAAGCTTTGATGTCCCTTGGTAATTCCAGCCCCATCCCTCCACATACCTCCCACCTCCAGAAAACCACTGATCTGCTTTCTATCAGTATAGACTAGAATTTTCTAGAGTTTTATATAAGTGGAATCATATAGCCCATACTCTTTATCCAGCCTTTTTCATTCAACATAATTTTTCTGAGACCCATCATGTTGTTGCATATATCAATAGTTTATTCTTTATTTTTTAACTGAGTAGTATTCCACTGCATAAATATACCACAAACCTTTCTACACTGAATTGCCTTTTCACCACTGTATAAAATTCATTGTTCATATTATGTGTGGGTCTATTTCTGGACCCTCTAATCTGTTCCATAGATCAGTCTGTCTATCTTTATACCAATACCACACTATCTTATTACTACAGTTTTACAGTAAGTCTTGAAATCAGATAGTATTAGTCCTCAACTTTGTTCTTTTTCAGTGTTATCTTCTAGAATTGACTCTAAAACACTCTGCATTCTCACATAAATTTTAGAATCGGACTGTCAATTTCTACAAAAAAGCCCACTGGGATTTTGATTGGGACTGTTATGAATCTATAGATTTATCTGGAGAAAATAGACACCTTAACATTATTGAATCTTCCAACCCATGAACATGATATATTTCTCCATTTATCAGGTCTTCTTTAATTTCTCTCAGCAATGTTTTGATTCATATATATCACTTTAAAAATCCCTCCTAAGTAAATAATCCAGGACATAGGGAAAAACCCTATGTACAGAGAGGTTCAGCACAGTGCTAATTATAAAAGAAAAACATATAGATAGATGCATCCTAAAAGTAGAAAAAGGGTTAAGTAAATTATGGAACAGTCACACAGTGCAGTATTAAGTAGCCATTTTAGGTGAAGACCATGAAGATTATTGTAACAAAATGGAAAATGCTAAAGATAACACAGTAAATCAGAAAACCAGATAATTATATTGATAGAACTATGGATATAATAGGAAAGGGTTAGAAGAGAGCATATCAAAATCATAATAAGTTTGAATTGGTGAAATTATAGATTTTTTTCTTGAACCTCTAAGTTTTTTATAATTACTGCTTTAATAAATTAAATTTTCTATTTTTTAATTGAGATATAATTCACACACCATAAAATTCACCATTTTTTTTTTTTTTTGGCTGCACCAAACGGCATGCAGGATCTTAGTTCTCTGACCAGGGATCGAACCCGAGCTCCCTGCAGTGGAAGCGCAGAGTCTTAACCACTAGACGCCAGGGAAGTCCCTAAAATTCACCATTTTAAAATATACAATTTGGTGGCTTTTACTATATTCACTAACTTGTGCAACTATCACCACTATCTAATTCCAGGACACAAAAACTGTTTTACTTTTTAAAATCAATTATAATATTTTAGTCACACTTTATATAAATATCCATCTTGAGCCTTTGAAATAAGACTGCCTTCATTCAATTTATCAGTACTCATTAATAGATGATAAAGGTTGTGAATGCCCAGTATGTATGAGTTTCCTATTATCTTAGGTTTTACTAACACTCAAGTTCAGTTAATAATTTCATATTAAAATGAGGATCAAACTAAGATGCCAAATGACTTGTCAGCACAATGCAAGTACAAATAGGTCCCTAATTTATAATTTTCACATACTCTTCTCCATAATCATTAGCTTCTATTTGAATTGTTGATTCACTATACCAGCATATGACATAAGCCGCTGGGAAACAAAATCTTGCTCATCACACGCTTTGTAATAATGGTCCTCAGCAGTAAATGCACAATTCTTTATAAGTGCATTATACCTTTCACACACATTATCTCACCTGATCCAGGTAAGAGCCCCTCGGGTGGATATTACCATTCTCTCCAAGGCCCCTAACAGAAAAGCTAGGGGCCTTGCTAGGGTTACTCAGCCAGTAAATGGGAGATCCAAGGTTTGAGTCATTGTCTTCTGACTCCAAAAGCCACCTCTTTCTGCTAGGCTCCACTGCTCCTCCAAAAACACTGTTAAACATTCTTCATAAATTAGAAGGAAAAAGTCCAGGTGGCCATGGGCCCTCGGCGTTGCCCTCCCCACTCCCGCCCCCAGCTATTTCCCACAACTAGGTCACGTGGCCGCCATGGCACCTGGCCGTGTCTGGGCTCCCAGGAGCCATTCCAGTAAGCCGGCTAACACCAAGATTAGGACAAATTCATGAGCACACAGAGGGGCCTGGAAAACACCAGTCACACGAACAAACTGCAATCAGGGAGCCACTGGGAGAAGGAAAAGAGGGAGGCCCAGGAGGCATAACGTGTCTCACTACAGACATAGGATAAGACCACAAGACTGTACAGCCCAGGCAGGCAGGTCACGAAGGGGCAGGATACTGGCCACAGTGGGAAAAGGGAAATAGCCTTCCATGATAACCCTCCAGAAGTCCCCACTGCCCTTGGTATGAAATCCAAGCTCCTACCAGGCCCATCACGATGCAACCCAGGTGCCCTCTGAACTCATCGCTTACCCTCCCCACTCACTCCCTATCCCCCAACCACAGTGATCAGTCCTGCGCCATCCCCTGCCCCCCGGCCTCTGCACAGGCAGTTCCATAACCTCACCATCTCTTTCTCCTTCTCACCTGTCAAAATCCTCTTCAGCCTGGACCCAGGCCTCACTCCCCTCACCTTTTCCTAGTCCCAGCCTGGCCCATTCTCCTCTCCTCCCCGTCTACCTTCTCCCAGATGATGTGACTGCTGCCCACCATCCCAGAACTAACAGCAGAGCCAGAGCTCCATCTCCAGTGTGCCTCTCAATCCTCCCTTTTTCTGAACCTCCGTTAGGAAACACGAGGCTTCTTAGCATGCTGCAGCTCTGGGGCTCTAATCGTCCGCTCTGCTCTGGGCCCAGACAACGAAAAGCAGGGAAGCCACCGCAGACACGGCCAGGTTGCCACCAAACTTGGTTGTGACCCAAGATGAAAGGCCCAAAGCAACAGAGCTTCCAAATGTTAGGGGCAATGACGTGACTGTCCTTCAGTGGGGATGGCCTCCTTCCCACAGCCCCCTTTCCCCCCTTTGTCTGCCAGGAACAGACAGGCAGACCCTAAGAAGGCCCCTATTTGAGGATCCAGAGCAGAGGCTTTTCCCCCCCAGCCAGTCAGGACTGGAATCACAGATGATTCACTTAACGGAAGCCACACGCCCATCACAGCACCCAGGGAGCCCTCCCCACCGCTGCAGCTCCCTTCCCCTATACACTCCAAGAGGAGCCACCGGGCACTGCTTCCATGAGGAACTGAGCACGCTACCAAGAGGCGAAGTCAAATAATGCAGGGGTAGGCCATGGTCCTACAGGAGTCAGCCCCAAGTCCCATCACCCCAGGCCAGACATCCGGGACTATCACGGACTCCTCCCGGCTCTCAAGGCCTCCCTGGGTCCCCCTCAAGGTCACCCAAAGGGACCACTGACAGGGGCCTGCGTGGCTGGACTAAGACGTAAAGAGGACCCCAGCCCAGTTATGGGTCCAGGCTCTGCCTGGGCCCTGCTTTCTAAGCCCACTGGAGAGGCGGGTGTGAGGGGAGGGGGCTGGCACCAGCTGGGCACTGATGTCCAGTCTGCAAACTAGGTTGGGGGATGGGAGCACATACTGGCTCAGGGGAGCAGGGATGGTCTGGGGAGATGCTATAGCAATGTTCCGATCAGAGGAGAGACCAGGCAAAACGGCCACCGAGGACTCTTTGGCAGCTGGTCCTCAGGGAACCCCACCAGGCCTCCAGGGCTTTGTCGATGCCCCAAACCAAAACAAACTCCTGTGGAGTGTGAAGTATGACGCCCCAAACGTGGGCATTTACAGGCCCAGCACCATCTCACACTTGGTTGTTAGTACTGTGGGACTTTTCATCACCAAATTACAAATTCCAGGAACACATCAAACACAGAAAATCCCAGAGCGTTCAATAGGGAAGGAAGAGAAGCAGGTGTCTGAGGGGTACCTCTGCAACATACTGCAGAGGGGGTGACCATGGGGAGTTTTTGTGTCCGTATCCAGCAATAATCTAGAAGGACAAGGCAATAAAAATTTTAATTAAGTTACTAACATTTATTAAGTACTCACTATGTATAGGCCCTAATCCAAACACTTTGTACACATATTATCTCATTTAATTCCATAACCACCCTATAAGGTGGGCACAATTATTATCCCCTGTTTTACAGATAAAGAAGCAATGACTCAGAAAAGTTAAATAACTTGGCCCAGGGCACACAGCTAACTAAGACCTGAACCCAGGCAGTCTGACTCCAAGACCACATGCTCTTCAACCACAGTGAAATGCTTCTTAGAATACCTGGATACTTCAAAAGAAAGGGTTTTGAACCAGGATTCAAGGGACCTGGATTCTGGGCCAATTCTGCCCCTGATTTGTCACCCCTACTTATATAATCCTGAACAAATCATCCCAGCTTTCAGGACCTCAGCTGGCCCATGTGTACAATGAGAGGTTGCAGAGAATCAGGAATACAAGTGCGGCATACATGCCTCCCCTCTATTACCATGGCACCCATCAGACATTACTAATCAACCACAACACACTGAGCCCAGGTGAAGACTCACTCATTCTCCACCCTCCCCTCAACCACTATGTATCAACTGGTATTGACAAATAAAATGCATTTGCTTTCCCAGAGTTAGATTGTTTCTAAGGTGTCTTCTGACTCTAAAAATCTAAAACTGTGTTACTGGGGTTCTGAAGACAAAATTTTAATTCTAGCCCCACTCCAACTAGATTTTGTCCTTACGCTTCCATTTTCCTTCTGCAAAACGGACATTATGTTACACGTGGTCAGCTCCACTTTCTCCCCGACCCACAATGGACGACACTCCAAGCCAATGCTTAATCGTAGTTACGTGAACTGGATGTGCTGGCCCTCTCTCTCCTCTGTCTCTCTAAGGGAGCCCAATAAAAGGGAGATCTAAGGTCAAAGCCACTGACATAATAGGATGAAGGGGTACAGGTTCCTTTGTACTAAGCACTGTGCTCCCAGAAATTTCCACTTAAAATACAAATACTCCCTAGAGATGGTAACACAGAAAATTATCATCAGTCACTGACACCTTGGCATGAGTTTCTGTCTGTTTTCCCAGCTTCAGCAACTAGCTGAGAGCAGAGTTCTCTCTTTGGAATGAGAAAGACTCCAAACATAGGTTCTGTTTCAGAGAAGCCCATCCTAAAAAGAAAGTTGCGGGAGGGGGCATTTGGGGAGGGCAGCCACTAGTGGCTGAGAAAGCTTTATGAATAAAACATGCTACACAGCTGCCAAGGCTACTTGCATTTTAATAGGGAACAGTTTGGGGCCAAAAGAATTAATCTCTAATGGTGGAATTACAAGCATCAGCAATGATTTAGGGAGGTATTAAGCAAAGAAAGTTGTTCCAGCATCCCTGAAATCCCATCGAATGAGCTGATGTGAGTGCACAAGCCCTCAGCAAACAGCAAATATGCTGCAAATTTAAGGGATTAATAATATTATTACTGACAACTTCTGACTCTGCCTGCCAGTGAGCAAACCTGCCACTACAGAGACAAACCCAGATGCCCACGGGAGCCCAGGACACGCATTCTTTGGTCTGGAAAGCATCCATTTGGGAACCTAGTTGCCAGAAAAACTGAAGAGAACCCTTCCCTCCATCTGCCCCTTAATCACACACACTGAGAAGATGCATAATTAATTTGTTCTCAACAGTTGCTCTGTGGCTAGAAGAGTGAGGGCATTTCTGGAATGGCAATTACAAGCAAAAAAAAAAAAAAGAGAGAGAGAGAGAGAGAGAAACATTAGGCCACAAGCAGAATAACATATCCATCCAGCCTGTTTCCCTTCCGTTCCCCTCAACCCTGTTCAGGCTACAGGCCTGGGTGTGGGACAGGAGTGGGAAGGAACAAAAAACAAAATCCTAAAAGATACAGAGAAGGAAGACTCATTCTAACCTCAGAAGAAGAAAAGGTGCAAAGCTCAGGTACGACGTGAAGATCAACAGGCAGGGTATTTGAGGGACAACTGAATATACACAGGAAGTTGATGAAGTTAAAGAATTCTTGTTAATTTCATTCATTGTGATAATGACGTCAATACTTATAAAAATGTCAGTTGTTAGAAATGCATGTTGAAATTACAGTTGAAATGCCATGATTTCTATAATTTAAAATTCTTCAGCAAAAAATATAAATAAATAAATGAAAGAATTATGGCAACATATTTTAGATCTAGGTGCCAGGTATAGGGTTCACCTTATTATTCTCTCTACTTTTTAATTATAGTTGAAATTTTTTATATGGAGTTGGGTTTTTCGGGGGGGGGGGGTTTGTTTGTTTGCTTGTTTTTTTCAGATTTAAGGCAGATCCCTACCTGCTGTTCCTAATCTTTCACTGTGGCCTAGCAGGCCCTGTGTGCTCGACCCACGCCAGCCTCTCTTGATTCATTTTGTACCACATGCCCTGTCATCCACTCTAGTCTATCACGCCAGCCTCCTTTCGGGTCCTTGAACAAGCTGTGCTTGTTCCCATCTCGGGACTTTTAGGCTTGTAGCCTCCTCTTCCCAGGGCCAGCTTCACGGACATGTGACCAGTGCAATCAGACTGCACCCTGCACTCAGAAAGGCTCCACACTTGTGGTTTAATGCGGAAGACAGAATAATACCCCCCTAACAAAGATGTCCACGACCCTAATCCCTGGAACCTGTGAATATGTTACCTTACATGGCAAAGGAGAATTAACGCTGCAGAAGAAATTGAGGTTACTGATGAGCTGACCTTGAGACAGATTAGCTCAGGTGATCCAGGGAGGTCCAGTATAATCACAATGGTTCTTTCAAGTGCAATAGGGGGGGACAAGAAGAAACCAGAGAGGTAGCAGCATGAGGACCTGGCCAGACATTGTTGGCTCTGAAGATGGAGAAAAGGTGCTTTAAGCCAAGGAATGCAGGTGGCCAATAAAAGCTAGAAAAGACAAGGAAATGAATTCTCCCCTAGAGCCCCCAGAAGGAATAAAGCCCTGCTGACACGTTCATTTTAGTCCAGTGAGAACCATTTTAGACTTCTGACCTCCAGAGCTGTAAAAGAATAAATTTATATTGTTATAAGCCACTAAGTTCTGTTGTTTTTTTATTTTTGGCTGCGTTGGGTCCTCGTTGCTGTGCACGGGCTTTCCCTAGTTGTGGTGAGCAGGGGCTGCTCTTCGTTGCGGTGCGCGGGCTTCTCATTGCGGTGGCTTCTCCTGTTGTGGAGCACAGGCTCTAGGGCGCGCGGGCTTCAGTAGTTGTGGTGCGTGGGCTCAGTAGTTGTAGCACACAGGCTTGGCTGCTCTGCAGCATGTGGGATCTTCCCGGGCCAGTGATCGAACCCTTGTCCCCTGCATTAGCAGGTGGATTCTTAACCACTGCACCACCAGGGAAGTCCAGCCACTAAGTTTATAGTAGTTTGTTACAGCAGCAATAGGAAGCTAATACAGAGTAGCTGTCTTGAAATTCTTAATTTTATCTTTGAATTTGTGTTTTTCAAGTGAAGCCGAATGGGACTATGGAGCATGCACTGGGGGACTCAGCACACACACAGTCCCACCTCCCTGGTGGGTTCTCAGCTGCCCATTCCTCACCCAAGCCCAGTACCCTGGCCCCATCCAGCCTCCCCACAATTACAGCTGCTCTCCACCCAGCATGGCAAACAGGTCATGTTGGTGGGAGATGTCTACATTCTTCCATTGCCCTTCGTCCCTACTGGGGGCCTGGGTACAGGCATAGGAAGGATCGGGGTCTAGGCTTACCACGACAAGTTCAGCAGGTGACTCAGCAGGACTTCTCACTCATGCCCAGTCCAGAGCCTGAGCGCATCCCAGCACAGAGGCTGCAATCCCTTGGGAGCTTCCCATCCACTGCGGGTTGGGGCAGCAGGGCCACAAGAAGGGGAAATTGACTTCCCACCCAGCCACAGCCCTGCATTGTCATTTTGCACTGGGCCCTGTAAATTACATAGCCTGCCCTGCCTCTTCCTCTAACAATATTCTCCCAGCTCTTCACTTGCTGGTTTTTTCATCACTTTTCAGTTTCAACTGAAAAACCCCATGTAAGAGAGCTTTTCCAAAGCCCAGCTTCCATCACTCTTTATCCCGTGACCACGTTTTATCTCTTTTAGGGAACTCAGCAAGAGCTGACATTATCTTGTTTACTTACCCCATTGAGTCACTAAAAAGTATTCACTGAGCCCGTTGTGTGCCAAGCACTGTTCCAAGTGCTAAGGATACAGCAGCAAGAAAAACAGATCGAGTCTCTGCCCTCCTGGACCAGGCACTCTTGTGAGTGCCATCAATTGCTAATGATCTCCTATCCCCTCAAGAATAGACCATTGTACACCCAGCACCTCACACAGTACCTGGCTCATAGTAAGTGCTCAAAAATATTTGCTGCACAATTGACTGTATGAATGGTGAGTGGCCCAGGTACTCTGGGCTGTGACCGGGCACAGCATGGAGACATCCCTCTTCATCCTATAGAGTGTGGGGCATGAAGAGCCATCCCAAAAGCAAGAAACTGGAGGGAAGGAGAGGCCTGGAGACAGACTGGGGTGGGAGGGGGCAGTGCCCCAGCTCCCAAACCATGCTGCCTTGAATTAGCTTCACATATGTCCTGCCATTATCTGTCAACAGTTTATTTGTATATTTAAGTGAAGTTATTCTGCTAATTGGACATATGTCTCACGGTTCTACAAGGAAAAGTCTATTAAAAAGTCTTGCTGTAACAGGGAAGAGCTTTGAGGGTAGTTTTATTCAGGAACAGGAAAGGAGATGAGTGGATTTTAATTTGGTAGAAAATAGCTGCTTGGGGCCAAGACAGTGAGAAGCAGGAAATCAAAATAGGCTATTAGGTTATTAGTGTTGTTAACAACCGCCTCCATCACCCTTACAGCTGCAGATTCCTTCCAACAACTTTATTAGTTGTATTATGGCCTTCCATCTACCCCTGCTATTCCAGCGATTCCCATTTTGGAGACGTGGCTACTGAGGCAAGAAAAATGCATCTCGCCCAAGCCAGTATGAGTGTGGCCTCATAGTCCCTACGGCCTCACCTCCCAAGCACATCAAGGTGCGAGAATTTCTGCATCTGAGATGAACAGCCCAGAGGGTTTCAGGAGAAATGGTGGAGGGTCGAGGCGATAGGAGAGAGGTAGAGGAAAATACTGGTTTGTCAACTCTCTGATACAGCAAGTTAATCCATGCCTCGACTCCTGGCCTATAGGAAGCCTAGAAGCTCATCCAGTCCAGGAGACAGAGCCAGGAAGTTGAGTGGTTATAGGCACAGGCTCAGGGGCCACCTATCTGGGATTAAATCCAAGACCCTACAGTGGGTTGAATGGTGGCACCCAAAAGATATGCCCATGTCTTATTACCCCCAGAACCTATGATTGTAACCTTAATTGGAATAAAGGGTCTTCATAGATTTAATTAAGTTAAGAATCTTGAGATAAGAACACCCTGGATTGCCCAGATAGGCCCTAAATCCAATGACAAGTGTCCTCAGAAGAAAAGAAAAGAGAAGACAGAGGCAGATATTGGAGTGATGCAGCCACGAGGAATGCCTGGAGCCACCAGAAGCAGCAAGGAAGGATTCTTCCCTAGAACCTCCAGAAGGAGCGTGGCCCTGTCAGCACTTTGTTTTCATTGTTCTGGCCTCTAGAACTGTAAGAGAATAAACTTCTGTTGTCACTGGCCACCTAACTTGTGGCCATTTGTCACAACAATCACAGGAAACTAATATACCTGCTTACTAGCTGTACGCCCTTGGACAAGTCACTTAATCTGTTTGTGCTTCAGTTTGTCCATCTGTAAAATAGGGATGACAATGATAGCATCTACCTCGAGGTCATTGTGAAGTTAAAGGAGATAATACAGAGAGAGGTCTCAGCACAGTGCCTGTCCCGTGGTGTTCAGTCAATGTAAACACTTGCTCTTAGCATCAGAAGCCCACCTGGGGAAAAAAAAAAGAAGCCCACCTGGGGAGCCCATTTTAAAAAATGGGTTCTCCAGGCCTTACCCCAGAATCACTGAAAACAAATTTTAGAGCATAGAATCTAAGAATCTGTACTTTTAAGGCTCCCCATCTGACAGGTTAGAAACCATCCGTGAGCTCCACGACAGAGTCTCTGCTGTTTCTGGAAAGCTGCCCTTCCAGATACAGATTTCACATCTGTCCTTGGTAACCCAGTCCAGTACTAAAGAACCTTAGCGGTAAGGAAGTCCTAGCTTTTGCCTACTCCTAACCCCCCATCACGCAGCTTCATTCCATTTCCCTGCAGAGGTAGAAAGACCTTGGTCATGGTGAAAGCACCCAGTCCAGGACAAGAAAGGAAACTGCAGGGAGGTTTTCAGTGGAAAAAGCAATCAGCAGTGAGAAGCCCAGCCATGGTTAGTCTGGGATGGAATCTGAGATGAGCAAAGACAGACTGCAGTTGGGGTTTCTCCAGCTCCTGCCCCATTACGTGCAGGCTAAACCCTCAACACAGCACCATCTCTGGGGAGCAGGGCCCTCTGCCTTCCTCTGGCCACTCCTCAGAACCAGGTGGCAGGGGCAATTGGAGAGCAGATCTGCAGCAGCAGAAAGCCAGCTCTGAGTGTCAAGGCAGCCCACGTAGGCAAGGGAGCTGCAGACACTGCAAATGAGGTTCTGGCTAATGGTGATAATCGTGCTGATCAGGATGAGAGACGCCCAGCACAGGCAATGGCCTCCCATCACCGGAAACCTAGGGGCTGATTTTGTTGGGGGGGGGGGGGTTGGGTTTTTTTTGTTTTTTTCTGATTTTGTTTTGTTTCAGCTGTGGCCTTTGGAAAGGGATCACTACTTCTGAGCAGCAGGAACAAATATCAGCCCATCACATAGCTTCAAGCCCGAAGCAGCCCCAGGAGATAAACAGGGTGAGCTAGGGGAAGAGGAAAGCTAGAAAAAGAGGAGCCAAGCCCAGCAGGGGAAAGACCGAGGCAATGGAGGGCGCAAGCCAGAGTCTGGCCCAGCATCTGCTACTGATGGTGCAGCCTGTGTTTCTCTAAGTGTGACCTGGCACCAGTGTAAAAAAAAAAAAAAAAAGTGGTACAAGCAGCAATTTTGGGTGGTACCCAGAACACGTCTTACTTGCATATGCATTAGACCCCAAAAAAGCAAGCTAGTCTATCAAACCTGCAATTTCACAGATATGTTTGCTTAGAACAAAACCAAGTAAAGGAAAAAGAGTCAATAAAATGAAAAATATCATACCAATACATAAATAGTTGGGTATAAAGAAGTGCATGGGAGGGGCTTCCCTGGTGGCACAGTGGTTGAGAGTCCGCCTGCCGATGCAGGGGACACGGGTTCGTGCCCCGGTCCGGGAGGATCCCACATGCCGCGGAGCGGCTGGGTCCGTGAGCCATGGCCGCTCGGCCTGTGCGTCCGGAGCCTGTGCTCCGCAACGGGAGAGACCACAGCGGTGAGAGGCCCACGTACCGCGAAAAAAAAAAAAAAGAAGTGTATGGGAATGACAACTGGTTACACAGGAGGAAGACTGGAATCAGGGAAGAAATACCTAGGGGTCTACAATTATATGGGTAAGGTATCTTTTCTGAAATTGAGCAGGGAGTGTAAGGGTGATCACTAAATTATTTTTTATACTTTTTTTTAGGTCTTATATATTTCACATGTTTTTAGAAATATAAAAGGTATGCAGGCATGGCAAAGTGGGTACTGTTATTGGCCATGGTCCATAGGTCACTGAGAAGTCCAGAGCAACCAGGAAGACAGCTTGGCATTTGTGTGGTCTGCCTGGGAACTACAGAGAAGCCACCGCACAGTGGGCCCAATCTCCTGGGGAAGCTCAAGGCACACCACATTTTCCCCCAGGGTCCCCACTAATGGGAGTGGACCCCACCAAGGCTTTCCCCAGCCCACACCAAGGCCCAAGAGCCTCCTGCTGTGTAACCCTCTCTGAATCAGAAAGACTTTGGGGTCAGGGCCACCGCAGCAAGTTGTGTAGGTTTGCAATGCAGTACTCAGAAAGATCTGGGTATGCAGAAAACTGAAAAGGAGGTGCTAGATTCAGTAGCAGACTCTGGTCTCCCTACTCCACAGGCCTGGTCCTTAGATGACCCAACCAGAGCACATTAAATGCAGCTCATGCTCCTGCAGAAATTATCACAAACTCTGAGAAAGCCAGTCACCAAGACAGCAAGGATTCAATTTCCCTCCTCCTCTGTGCAGAATACTCTCAGGCAAATATCCCATGATGACAAACAAAAGCAGTAAAAGGGGATCTGAGGGACAGAATGCATTAAAACTCCCTGAAAAGCGTCCACGCCAGCTTGACAGACACCAAACGTGCAAAAGGAACAGCAACACAATTAGAAAAGGCAACTCCAGGCCTTCTAGGCATGTACCCCCACCCCCCAGGCGGGGTTAGCAGCCCCTCCCACGCAGGGCTCCTGCCCACCACGCACGCCCCACCCACCCTGATCCTCCTGGCTAGGAGTTAGCTGCTGTCAGGGGCCAGAGCTAGAATGAAAACACATTGATCTTCTGCAACTGGAGATTTCACGTCTGGTCCCCCCACTAGACTGTGAGCAACTGGAGGGCAGAGGTCGAGTCTTATTTCCCTTTATATCCTCTGAGCCTGAGCCTGACGCAGGACCTGGCACACAGCAGGCTCAGTTAACGTTGGTTAAAATAACAGGCGGATGGAAGAATGGTGAACACGTGTCCTGATTTGGCCAGAATAGTCCCAGGTTTCAGAGAATATTCCTAAAGAGTCAGACGCTACTACAGTTCCCCTTGCAAAGCAAGAAGAGCTTTAAAATGCTTGCTGAGTTAGCATACTCTCACTAAGCTGGGAGTGTGGTTATCCTCAAAACCAGCGGCTGCTCAATAGCTTAAGAGTTGAAACTCCCAAAGCAATCTACTGATTCCTTTGGAGGGTCTACACTCTCCTCCACTGGGGAGTGCAAAGTCCAAATATTTGTTGAATTAATAACTCTTTGGTTGATGGGTTAAATAAGTAAAGGAATCCCAGGGAGAAGGCTCTATTGCCCTTCTCTCTTCCTCTGTGTTTCCCAAGCCCACCCCAGGCAGCATCACAGCCTCAGGGCTTGCACCAGAGGGCGCGGACCATAGGGAGAAGCTGCACAGGCATCTTTGGTTCTACTTTCTATCCAACTTGGTGCTTATCCAGGTTGCAAGTGGACAAAAAGGGAGACAACCAAGTATAAAGTGCAAAGAACATGAGATTGGGCAAGATCTGGATGTCCAAGACCAAGTCTGCGATCTGCCAAGACCTGCAGGGGGCTGGGGGGTGCCTGAAGAAGTAACACCCTGCTCTGGGCCTCCAGTTCCACATGTGTACATTAGAGGTTTGAGTTAGCTGATGCCAAAGATGTCTTTCCCAGGTTCAATGGAATGATTATAAATAGCCATCACCTTCCCTGAGCTCCTCATTCTGCTCCTCTGACCAATACCCACTGGTCAGAAGTGGAGTCCATTTTCCCCCAAAATACCCTACCACGTGCCATAATTCTAAAGGTAGACAGCACATGACTCCTCCCTCTAAATGCAGATTTCAGTAATGCTGAAATTGTCAGCCCATATTCAAGCCCGAAGCAGCCTGTGTCCCTATACAAGGTCAGGTGTAAAGGTTAGCAGGATTTAATGGGCACAAAAGGTTCTTACAGCAAATTTAAAGCTACCTCCCCTTCCGAGGGTAAGTGCTGCAGGTAAGCCTCCTTTCACTAAGTTTCAGGCAAGCACGTGGAGGGAGCCCCATTAGAGGTGTAAGGCTCCTGACCTCTCTCTTCCCTCTCCCTCCCGCCCTGTGGGAGGAGGAATCCTCAACCGGATTGGTGAGTTTGGGAGAAGAAACAGCTCACCTCTTCCTCTCTCCTCCCTTTTGGGATCTGCAAACCTGCAGAACACTGGTATTCAGTCCCTCCCTGCCCTAAGAGGCAGGCCCCCATCTGAGAGGCTTTTCCTGCCACGTCTGTGCCTGGGTAGGCAAGTCTATCAATTTCAGGGGTGAAGTTCAACAAGCCCACTTGTTCACAGGCCCAAGACATGTGACCCAGCCGAACACTTACCAGTAATAAAGCTGACATTTTGATCTCTACCTGGCAGAGTCCTGCATCTCCTTGGTTCTGCTTCTTGGGCAAAGAGGAAAAGAGTATTTACATCTTTACCTCCTAAGCCCAAATATTTATTAAGTACCGTAGTAACTAATATGACGCACACATACTGCACACCTGAAGCATCCCAGGAAGCATACCACAGGAGCTCAGTGACCTGCTCCATAAACAAGAAACTGAATTCAGCTAAAGATTCCCAGTCACAGCAACAATCAAGGTCCCCTGCCTATATTAGGACTCCGATTAAGAAAGGAAAAGGCACATGCGATTTCTCTCACTCTCTCACTTTATCCTCTCCACACACACACACACACACACACACACACACACACACACACACCACTTTTTTACTCATTGTCTAACTCAAAGCAGAAGCTCAGAAAATATTCAGTAACTGATGACTTTAAGCATTCTCATTCATTAACGGCTTAACAAAACTTTACTCTAGAACTTTCCAGGGCTCCCTACTGTCCATGGTATAAAACTTGGCCTTTAGTCCCTCTGCAACCTACTTCTGATTCTGTTTGCCAGTATAACCCTTCACTCACTCATAACCTAGTCTCCAGTAACACTGAGCTACTCTCTGCTTCTTACAGACAATCGCCAAAATTTTACCCATCAGCCTCAGCCCAGATCACCTTGTCCCCAATGCTACATGTTCCTATCTTACGCATCTATCCAAACCCAGCTCAAATACCCCCTTAATTCATCTTGAGCCGCTCTCTCTGCTCTTGTATGCCTTAGGGGTGTTAACTAATTTGGGCTATACTAGGGTTTAACAAATAAGTGAATATATTGTAGATAATAGGCATTCTCACTGTTGGAGAAATAAGTTACATATAAGGAAAGGGAGAAGGCTATAATGAACTCTGTGAGTTTAGATTGAAATTAGAGGTATCAGCATGAGCTCATGTTTTTTTAATAGACAGATGTGTTTATGCATGAATAAGTATACATCCATATATTTCCTAGCTATGTCTCCTGGAAGAGCCTAGAAACAACAGCACCCCAGTAGCAACATGCATCCACATCTTGGTTTCTGAATACCATTCTCCAATAAAAGGAAACAGGGCTCCTTGGAGAAGTGACTGATTCCAGGGATTGGGCAATGAAAATACAAGATGAGCCTGGGGCAACTTGTGGTACCAGAAAGTTAAGACAGTGCTGAAAAAATGATGGGGCATATCAAAAGAACACAGGAGACAACCTGAAGAAGCTCCCAATGGCCAAAGTCAGAACAATTTGAGTGATAAAAAGAAATAATGATTATTTTGGACTCTAACCCATAGAATAAAATAAATATCCATGAGTTGATACTGATAAAAATAAACAAATAACTGATTGAGAAGGGACAGCTATTTCTTGTAGAATAATTCCAATTAATACATGTAAAAATAAGAAAAATAGAAAATAATTAACTTGTTCATTAAAATGATAAGGAGCCATCAAGGCAAACTGTGCTTCTAGATCTCCTCTCTGGCTGGTTAAATAATCCACAGTATTTAATTAAGTAAAGCTTCTCATCTCTGTTCTTACAAACTCAGCTGGGGCAAAGACCCACTTTACAGTTAGGGAAGTAGAGGTGTTTGGTGACAGACCAGGAGCTCTAGGTCCAAAATGGCTCACATTCTACCCAGCACCATCATTCTATCTCCTCATCCTCCATGGGCCTTGGAATTTCTGAATTTCATTTCTTTCCTTGAGTTACTGGTCCTTCTGTGACCTATCAAAACACTAATTACGCTTCCCCAAGAGTTTATCAGAACTCATTTGGCTGCAAGGAACAGAAAACTGAACTCAAAACATCTTAAACAAAAAGAGAATTTCCTGGCATAAATAACTGAAAAGTCCAGTGGTAGTCTAGTTTAGGACTCAAATATATCTCTCCACAATACTGGCTCCATTCACAGATGGGCTCTCCCCTCGTGGTGGCAAGATGGCTGCCAGCAGCTCTAAGCCAACATCTGATACTCTCAGCTAATCCAGCAGAAAAGACAGTGTCACAGGGGGGACACCCCCAAAAGTCCTGGAGCTGATTTAAGTTCACTGACCAGCACGGGCTTAGATACTCATCCTTGAATCAATCACTAGGGCCAGAGGAATGGACTACACTGATAGCCAAAGTCACACGCCCACCCTGAGGGTGGGGTGAGCTACACTCAAACCTCAAGGCATGTATATGAGATAGGAGTGGTTCCCCAAAGGAAAGTTTAGATGCTGCTCCCTAAAACAAGAATGGCTCCTGTGCTGCAAAATTAACATATGTCCACTACACCTCGACTCCTTGGTCAGAATCAACTCAGTCCTGCCTCCTCCAGCCCATCGTCTGGACATCTGTACCAGCATTGACTTCTTTCTGCTTCAGGCACAGGCAAGTTCACACCCGTCCTTTCTGGGCACCAGGAGTCTTGTTCTCCAAAGCACCTGGGTCCCGCCCCACGCCCTCACTGCCTAGCAAAGTGCCACTGTGCCCCTAGAAAACACACCTTCACGCTGGCTCCCACCCCCTCTCGAAGAAGAGCTGAGTCACTGCGATCCCAGCCAGCTGAGCACTAACCTTGAAAGTGCTTCTCGAAGTCACTGCCTGCCAAGCTCCTGGCTCTGGCGGGCTCCGGGACCTGGGGACACTGGCTTAACAGGTGAGATAATTATGTTTTACCCGTCACTCACTTCTTTATCAGTCTCATAGACCAGAACAGATAAGTGCTCCGATGCAAGAAAACACTTCTGCGGTATTTACTTGTGCTCTTTAGTGCTGGCCGGCTCTCCCTTCCCAGGCACAACTCCCAGGGACCAGCCTGCACCCTGTTATCTGGTGCCAGTCACCACGCGCTGCTGCCCTCTTGTCAACTGCCAGACTGTACTTTCCTAACTGCATTCCCCCAAGCTTCTCCAGGACCTGCAGCACCAGTGCTTTCCAGATGACTTACACATGAAGGGCAACTGTCTTCACGACATCCATCCCCCTGTCTGCTCTGCAGATTCCTCAAGGCAGAGGGCTTGCCCCTGTGCCCTGGCCTGGACCTCTCTGCAAAATGTGGCTCTGGTGGGTTCCAAGGTCCATAGCATTGGTTAGATGGAGAAAAGGGGGTAGGGAAAAGCAGGGGGCATTAGGTCTCAGAGACAAGGACTTTGAGATCTTCCAATACAAACTAACATTTCATTCATTCATTCATTCAACAAACCTTTATTTAGGAGCTACTGTGTCCTGGGTACTGTAGTAGGTGCTGCAGAAGTGAAGATACACAACATAGACCAAGTCTCTTTCCTCATGGAGCATACCTTCTAGTAGACATCTGACTTATTTTTGATACCTGCTTTATTTACATTTACATTCACAACACACTGTCTCAGATACTATCCATATAATCCTCAGTACGTGGTATAACTGTCTGTAGTCCACAGACCCCAAAAGTTTGAATGACCTTCTCAAAGCCAAGGCACAAACTCAGGTCTTCTGACTACAAACCTTACTCTCTTTCTGGGGCCTCTCCCAAGGCAGGGAGCTAGCAGGGTACAGCCTGGCATTGAGACAGACAGTAACTCAACTCAGTCCCAGGCATCACTGCTAGAGATAGGAGATGTAAAAAAGAAAGACCCATCCCTGATCTAAAAGAATTTATGGTCTAAAGAGAGAGAAAGACACATAACCAACTATCATCTATGACAGGAATAAAGAACATAGAGTGGTTAAATCCAAATAGGAAGATCTCTCTGGAAAGATATACAAGAAATAATGATCACCTCCAGGCAGAAAAATTGGGTACCTGAGAAACAGGGATAGGAGGGTCATTTTTTATGTTCAAATGTTATATATTTTGAATTGTGTACCGTTGAATTTACTTCTCATTAAATGACACTGTGAGGATGCAATCAGCCAAATGCTGAATGTAGGAAATTCCACAGGATAAATGATCTGGTTTCTTCAACAAGCAAATAGCTCCCCAAAAAAGCAGGGAGGGGAAATATTATAGACTTAGAAAGATTTAGGAAACATCAGCCAAACATAATATATGAACCTTGTTTGGATCCAGATTTGAATCAACTTAAAAAAGAAATTTTGGGGACAACGTGGAAGGTTTTTTTTAAAATAAATTAATTAATTAATTTATTTATTTTTGGCTGTGTTGGGTCTTTGTTGCTGCCCGTGGGCTTTCTCTAGTTGTGGCGAGCGGGGGCTACTCTTCCTTCCAGTGCACGGGCTTCTCATTGCGGTGGCTTCTCTTGTTGCGGAGCACGAGCTCTAGGCACACGGGCTTCAGCAGTTGTGGCATGCGGGCTCAGTAGTTGTGGCTTATGGGCTCTAGAGCACAGGCTCAGTAATTGTGGCACACGGGCTTAGTTGCTCCGCGGCATGTGGGATCTTCCTGCACCAGGGCTCGAACCCGCATCCCCTGCATTGGCAGGCGGATTCTTAACCACTGCGCCACCAGGGAAGTCCCAAAAAGGAAGATTTGAATATGGACTAGCTACTAGAGGTTATTAAGGAATTATTATCAATTTTGTTAGGTATGATCATGGTACTGTAGTTAAGGTTTTTTTAAGGTCCTTATCTGCTAGAGATACATTCTGAAGTATTTACAAATGAAATAATATGACGCCAGAGACTTGTTTTTAAATATTTCAGCAAAAAATAATAATAAATAAATAAATGAATAAAGAAGTAAATGAAGGAATGAATAAATAAAGGGAAGAGTAGATGAAACAAGATTGGCAAAAGGTTGATAATTTCTGAAGCTGGATGACAGTTCCATAGGGGCTCATACTACTCTACCCTTATGGATGGTTGAAATTTCCATAATGAAAAGTTTAAATAAAAATTAATTATTCCAGCCACCTAGGATGACTGAGGAGGAAAGTGTCACAGAGGAAAGGTATTTGAGCTGAGTCCTGAAGGATGACTAGGAATTTTCTAAGGGGCAAAGGGCCTTCCAGGCTGAGTAAAGATACACAGATCTATCACAAACCTCTCTCTGGGAGAACCAAAGTTATATACACTTGACCTCAAACTCAACTTACATCCCACACAAGTGCCCTCTTGCTTAATCCCCCAACTCTCTGGGACATGTAGACATAGCACCAAAATCAACTATCCTGTTCCAAACGAGAACAGAGTGTGTGGTCGACAGCTCCGCTCAGAGGCCTACAATAGGCCCCGGTGTAGCCTTCAGAGGACAGGAAGGCAATTAACCTCTCTCAGTTGGGTTTTGCCTGACAAGGCAGTTTGGAAGCCAGCTGAGTTATCTCAGGGACAGAGCCTTCATCCCTCCTGAGTCATCCCAGACGCGTGCCCTCCCTAGACACACACACCAGCCTCCCCAGCAGCACCTTATAGATTTATAACCTCAGTACTGGGGGGTCCAGCTTGATGGCAGCTTGGCAGCCCAGCCCATGGGCACTAAAACATGCCCCCTCCTTCCTCCCAAGCCCCCAGCCTCAATCCCTACACTGCCCCCGCCCACCTCCAGCTGCACTCAGGAAGCTTGCTGGCTTTGCAGTCACTTCAGGACTTGTCCAGGCCTGGCCTAGCTCAGATGGATCCCACAGGTCCCTTACCTTGGATCGAAGCTGCAAGTATTCCTCTGAACCATAGGGGACACTCCTCAAGGAGGTAAGATAGTCGTAACTGATGACAGCTGTCTGTGAACCAAGGAAGAGGAAGGCTTAGCACCAGACATCATACTCCTCTGTCCAAGGCCTGCAGCTGCAGCCCCCTGACACAGGTGGTATGTCTAGAGAAACAGTCCAACCTCTAAGAGGCCCTGCCCCCAGATTTCGATCTGGCTGGCTTCTTCCTGTCATTCAAGGCTCTGCACAAATGCTACCCCTGCAGAGACCCTCAATCTAAAGTTACCCCCACCCACCAGGAACTCCCAATTATTTATTATAACAAACTACCATCCAAAATTACCTTGCTCATTTGTTTCCTTGTATATGGATGGTTTCCACTTCACTAGAAATTAAGCTCTATAAGCTCAGGGGCATGTCCTTCCTGTTCATCATCGTATCCCCTGCACCTTTCACAGTGCCAGGCTACTCTTAATTGCGGTGCACAGGCTTCTCGTGGTGGCTTCTCTTGTTGTGGAGCACGGGCTCTAGGCGTACGGGCTTCAGTAGTTGTGGCACGCGGGCTTGGTAGTTGTGGCTTGCAGGCTCTAGAGCGCAGGCTCAGTAGTTGTGGCACACAGGCTTAGCTGCTTCACGGCATGTGGGATCTTCCCAGACCAGGGCTCGAACCCATGTCCCCCTGCATTGGTAGGCGGATTCTTAACCACTGTGCCACCAGGGATTGTTTTTTTGACCCATTCATGTGAACACTCCTCAGCCAGAAGGTCCTTCAAAGCTGCACCTGTAGGGGCTTCCCTGGTGGCGCAGTGATTGGGACTCTGCCAGCTAATACAGGGGACATGGGTTCGAGCCCTGGTCTGGGAAGATACCACATGCCACGGAGCAACTAGCCCCGTGAGCCACAACTACTGAGCCTGCGCGTCTGGAGCCTGTGCTCCACAACAAGAGAGGCCACGATAGTGAGAGGCCCACGCACTGCAATGAAGAGTGGCCCCCTCTCGCCACAACTGGAGAAAGCCCTCGCACAGAAATGAAGACCCAACACAGCAAAAATAAATAAATAAATAAATAAAATTTTAAAATATATACATTAAAAAAAAAAAAAAGCTGCACCTGCGTGGGACAGTTCGTTTCTACCCCTAAGACACATAAGATAATGCTGGGCCCAAAAAAGGCATTCAGCAAACACTTAGGAATCACTACATATGCCATGGCCTGTTTATCTATTTGCTAATCTTGAGTCTATGACCCAGTTTACGTTAAGGAGCAGGCACCACATCTGAGCCAGGCTAGGAAGAAGACGGGACAACACTGAGTATTAAGGAAATGATTAGACAACAGCCCAGACAGACTGTGCATCAGAGTGTCTCTACACCGAGGGGAAGAAAGCATGGGCTCATCCTGCAGCAGACAAAGGAGGAAAGAAAGCAGGACGCATGCGGCACTCTACCCACCAATGGAGCAATTATGTAGGGGTGCCTGGAACAGCCACTTTCAGCAGAGTTAAAGAGGATGTGATCACACCAGAACGATGTTCCTGAGCCACTGGAGAAAGCCTCTAACAGTCAAATATTCAATTCAGATTCTGTTAGTTTGGAGCTTGGAGGGGATCGGCAAAGTTCTTCGAGGCATAGATACTCAGAGCATGAGCCCTGCATCACGAGCCGTTCACGAGCTCACTGGAGGCAGCCCAAGTTTTCTGGTAGAATTTAATCAAAGCTGCAAAGCTCTCTTTCCATGTGTTTCCTGAGAAGACCGCCTCCTGAGTCTGTCACTAAAATAAGGTGAGGAGGTTCTGTAAAGGTAAAGGCTTCAGAACAGAGACCCCATGCAGTACCACTCTGTTTAACTTCAGGATGCCAGAGGCTGTGTGAACAGGGATACAGGCACACAGGGGTGCACACCCATGCCTGTACAACTGTGTAGTGGGAGCTTCACATGTGTAAGGGTACATGTGAATCTCCACATATGTGTGACTGGCAGGTACATCTGCTACATGTATGAACACCTGCAAGTAATACTGCAGTTCCTCTGCCCCTCCCAAAAGGTTAAGAACCTACCGTGGCAACTGCTCTGCCCACCCTGACAGCGCCAAAGTCGTTGAGGTCCAAGTACTTGTTGCTGTAGAGGTAGACGCCAGAGGCGGCAAGAGCCATGCTGGTCCACGAAGCAAGCTTGAGAGCCCTCCGGGCCATGTCCCCAGACCCTGAAGAAGGAAAGCAGAGGAAGAGGAGCAGTTAAGAGTTTCCCAGGTGGTCAAATTCAAATCCGGGCTCTGCCACTTAGACTGCATGATCTCCAGTCATTTCCTCAATCTCGCTGCACCTGTGTTTCCTCATTTGTAAAACAGGAGGATACCTACCTCAAAAGCTGTTGGGATAAGATGAGATCGTGTATGTGAAGCGCTTAGCACAGTGCCCAGCATAAGTCAACTGTCAAAGTCATTCTTCCTTCAACAGTACCAGGCACTGTTCTAGGCACTAGGGAGAGAGCCAAGAAAACAGACAATGTTCTTACAGTCTAGAGGGGATGACAGATCACAAGCAAACAGACACGTATTAGAATAGCAGCAGGTATTCAGTGCTGAGAAGAAAATCAAAGTGGGTAAGAGGAAGGATGACGAATATGTGATGAAGGATGCTGTTTTAGATAAGAGAAGCGAGTGCGTGTTAACGACTCTTACGGAAACTATGACTGCACCACTAAGCGCACAAAGGCGTCATTAGCCCCCTATGCCCAGGTCAGAAGTAACCACAGCCAAGATGGCAGCTGGTCCGAGCAGCCAGGTAAGCCCTCCACGTCTGACTGATTTTCAAAATATTTATTTTGATTAGAATAGACAGCCCCTCTTCTAGACTGTAAGCTCCTTGAGGGCAAACACCATGGCTGTTACTACTTGTCCACTCACAGCCCTCCAGGCTGCTTTCTGGTTAGGGGCTCAAGGTCCACCTGCTGATTTGCTCCGTTTCACCAAACTCACACTCCCATTCAGTGGGACCAAGTGGGCTCCTGGCTCCCTTTCCCCACCCTACTTGTACTGCTCAGCGTGCCAGGTGGCTGCACAGACAGTCTTTGGGGCCACTGTAGCCAGTGGGCAGATTCCCCTTCAATTCCTAGGAATTCTATATCAGAATAAAGTCCTTGCCCACAGCTGCAGCTGCCAGTGGAGAAGTCCCACCCAGAAGTGCCACCATCAAGCCACCTGCAGCTGCAAACCCGGCACAAATGCAGCAGGAAAATTTAGGTCATCACCCTGTTTGCTTCTGCCCTGGACTCAGTCTGTGACCATCCCCTCCCTGCTCTGTGCCTCTGTTTCCCCTTTGTATGGAAACAATTGCTCCAAACAGCCTTGTCTGCATTTTCTTTAAAGTCTATCTTGACTCATGCCTCATAATATAGTCACAGATTTTTTTTTAAGTATCCACAGGGACATATTTTTCCATTCTTTTACTTTCAACTTACACTTTATACTGTTTCTCTAAATAGCATATAGTTGATTTTGTTTGCATTTAACATAATCACTTATGTATTTGGATTTAATTTTACCATCTTCTGTGCTTTCTATATTCCTACCTGTTCTGTTCCTTTTTCTCTCCTTTCTTGACTTTTCTGGACCCAGTTCTTTTTATAATCCCATTGTTTTTCCCTTTGCAGTGTTCTTTTCCTAGCCAGCATTTCTAAAGTGTGGTCAGAGGAACTCAAAAAAAATAAATATCAATCTGGGTGCCATTTCAAAAATGTAGATTTCTGCTAGACTCACAGACATAGAAAGCAAGCTTATGATTACAAAGGGGAAAGTGGGGGAAGGGATAAATTGGGAATTTGAGATTAACAGATACACGCTACTATATATAAAATAGATAAACAACAAGGACCTACTGTAAAACATAGGGAACTATATTCAATATCTTATAATAACCTATAATGGAAAAGAATCTGAAAAACAATATATATGTATAACTGAATCACTTTGCTATACACCTGAAACACTGTAAATCAACTATACTCCAAAAAAATAATAATAACGATAATGATGTAGCAAAGTAAAAAAAAAAAAAAAAAAAAAGCAGATTTCTGAAGTCCACCCCTTGGCCCACTGAATCATCAAGGCTGGGGGTAGGACTCAGGAATCTGCATTTTAATAGGAAATATAATGGGTTATTTTTATGCAAAGTTTGAGAACCACTCTTCTAAATATTTCACTTTTAATAAAGAGAGGCTTCATGTGTTCAAATTCATCAGTGAAATCATGCCCCCTTCCAAGTTTATCCTACCCACTCACAACCCCAGATGACTGCATTCACCCCACAAGGATGACTGCAAGCAATTTTTTTTTTTTCTTTTTTTGGCTGCATTGGATCTTCATTGCTGCACGCGGGCTTTCTCTAGTTGCAGTGAGCGGGGGCTTCTCATTGCGGTGGCTTCTCTTGTTGCAGAGCATGGGCTCCAGGTGCACGGGTTTCAGTAGTTGTGGCATGTGGGCTCAGCAGTTGTGGCTCGCGGGCTCTAGAGCTCAGGCTCAGTAGTTGTGGTGCATGGGCTTAGCTGCTCCGCGACATGTGAGATCTTCCCGGACCAGGGCTCGAACCCATGTCCCCTGCATCAGCAGGTGGATTCTTAACCACTGCACCACCAAGGAAGTCCCATGCAAGCAATTTTTTTTTTTTTTTGCGGTACGTGGGTCTCTTACTGTTGTATTTTCTACTGAAAGGGGCAGCACGCTCAATGTCCCCTCCACCTTGTTTCTGCCAAGACACAGGTTGCCAGTTGGACCCGGACGCAGGCCTTAAATTAGGCTGAGTGCCCTCAACTCCTCACACACCTTCCTCCTTCAAGATCATCAGTTCGAAAAGGTCCATGAGGGGTGATCCAGGGACCTTCCTTGTGGGGCCTGCAGAAAAGCCCACACTAAGAAGGCAGTACAGAGCAACTGGTGGTCAGGAACTCAGCCTCTGGAGCCGGGAAGAGCCTCGGCTCTACTGCTCACCAGCTGTGTGACCGTGAGCAAACCACAACCTCTTAGAGCCTCCATTTACGAAAGAGGCTCTTGATAGTACCTACCTCATAGGGTCATTGTGAGAATTAAATGAGATGCTGCTTTAACAGAATGCCTACCATGCTCAGTAAATGAGACCTCTTCTCCTTATTGTTATTTTAAACTTCATTTCTTCTTCTCTGAAAAGCTGAAGAGCTTATATAGAAGAACTCCTAGCTCTCAGGGACCAGAATTCAGCACAACCTTGTACAATTAATAAAGGAGGTGGGAGAAACCCATCACATCTTGCCTGAACCATTCAACCATTCCCCATTCCAAACACTTCCCCACATCCCAGCCAACCTTCACTCTGCCACACAAGTCGTCATCATCCTAACCCACAAGTGCATTCTTATCACTCTTACCTACCCACTCTCTACCAAAAAGTCCAAATTCTCTAGCAAGGCATTCAAGGCCCACCCCATTCTCATCCCAACCCACCTTTCCAGCTTCATCTCCCAAAATATCCCCCCACACTCAATCCCGCATTATCCCTCTATGAAGTTTTGTCAGCCAATCACTCAGAGTTCCTTGCTCCTTCCTCTCTGGTCTCATTGTACACCGCTTTTACCTCTAATAATCTGGCCCTGTATCTGCCTCTTCCACTAAATGCAAAGGGCAGAATTCGCTAATAAATAATAAGTGAGTAAATAAGTCTGCTAAAAAAAAAAAGACTGAATGAATGAGAGAGTGAAAATTTCCCCACTCTATTCTCAACACGGAAACTTAAGTCAAACTCTGCATTCCTCTGCTCTAAACTCTCCAATGGCTCCCACCTCACTCAAAGTGAGACAGGAGGGAAGGGGACAGGGCACAACCTTTAAAAGAATGACACAGCCATTGAGGATATGACATAAACCAGTTAGAACCAATTAGGCCCTAGATGGCAGAAGATTCAACTTCCAGTGGACCTTGAGCCTCATTATATGCTCATTATGATACATTAGCTAAATGATACACCCAAAGGCGCCATGACAGTTCAGAGGCTGATCATAAATGGCCAAAAAGTGGGTGATGATCTAATTCCTGGAAATCCCCACCCCTTCCCCGAAATGATTGGAATAATCCTCCCACTTACTGGCCTATGAAATTACTCAGCCCATAAAAACTAACCACCCCATAGTTCAGGGTCTCTCGCCTTCTGAGACGGCCCACAATCTGTCTATGGAGTGTGTATCTCACTAAACAAACCTGCTTTCCCACTTAGTTCTCAGGCCAGAGCCCCCTTGCCTGCCTGCTTATATTCCTCACAAGTGTCCTATATTAATGAATCTAACTTCTTGCCTATCACTTTGCCTCTCACTGAATTCCTTCTGCGCTGAGACATAAAGAACCTGAGCTTCAGTAAGTCCTGACACCAGGTGAGTGATTTTAATTAAAAGACAGTGGGTTCGAGTCCCAGCCCGTGGGCTCGAGTCCCAATAGGAGTTTTGGCTGGATTCAAATCCCATCTGAGGTGCAATTGGGTTCGAGTCCCAATCTGAGGTATGTGGTTTCAAAAGAGCCAAGGCCTTGGCGTGACCTGAGAGGGCCTTCTTGATCTGACTCCCCAGTTCCCTCCAGGGTTTCAGGCCATTCCACTGTCCCCCCTTGCTCACTTCACCCTAAAGGCACCAGCCTCCCTGCTATTCCTCAAACACGCCAGGCACATTCCAGCCTCAGTGCTTTTGCACTTGCTATTCTCTCTGCCTAGAACAGGGGTCAGCGAACTTTTTCTGTAAAGGACCATATAGAAATATTTTTGGCTTTGCAGGCTATAATATCTCTGTTAGAACTACTCAACTCTGGCATTGTAGTGCAAAGCAAAAGACAGCCATAGACACTATGTAAAGTAATGGGTGTGGTCAGATTTGGCCTGCAGGCTATAGTTGGCCATAACCTCGCTTAGCACATGGAATAGGTGCTCCAAAAGTATTTGCTGAATGAATGAATTAATGAATGGGTAAACTATACCCTATGAGACCTGTACAGAGTCAGTAACAACACAGATTCCCAGGTGAGAATCACAAACTTGAGCTGCCAATTCGACAGCCATCCTCCTCCAGTCACCCCCAACATCCGTCCCAGACTTCCCTCCCCGAACCCCATCCTCCTCAGGTTGCACCATCCTCCAGGCCTGTCCCTCTAGGTAATGAGACCACCCCAGCCTTAAGCCCACCTCTGAGTGGGGAAGCAGCAGTAAAGCAGACACAACTCCCAAGACCCAGTTTTCATGCAAACGTCTTCAGTAATAAGAGGTGGAAATTGAAAAACATAAAATAGATGATATAGGAGTCAAACTGTGTCTAAATAGACTGGAGCTGGAGTTTTCCATAAGGTGTCAGTGAGTCTTTAACATGTAAATGAGTTGCTTTCCTCGGGGTAGCAATTTTAAAAGACCCTGTAAGCCGTGAAATATGTCTGTCAATGAAAAACACCTTTCATTATTAAATCTTTTGCTAATGAATCACCTGCCCTGTTCTGTTTACTTGCGTTTTTTGACTTTCACCTGAGTTGTTTCTCATAACAGCACATCCTTTTTTTTGGTTGGGGGTGGGAGGGGGAGGTGCCTGGGGCCACTGGACCCTAAAACCTAAACATTAGATAATAATATTAGCAATAACTGATCTTTACACAGCCCTTTGCACTCATTATTTCGTTAGTTATTCCACACAACCCAGTGAGGTGAGACAGATATTACTACCATCCCCAGGTATAAATGAGGAAACCAAGGAGCAGAGAGGGTGAGTGATTTGCCCCAGGTGGCTCAGCTGGTAAATGGCAGGGTAGACCTTCAGCCCTTTCTCTTTATGGCACGTGACCTTCCTGACAGGGACTCGCAGACCTCCAATCCCCAACATTCTTAACCCCATTCTCAAGTAACTGCATCAGTCACTATGATTTCTGACCCTCTACCACCCCCAAACAGTGCCAGGCACAGGGAAGACACTGCTTGGCACCCTGGAAGTCAACAGCATGTCACAGATCAACAAAGCACCTCACTAGAAACCACCAATTCCAGGCTGTGAAACATTTAGGAGAGCTGTGTTATTGTCAAATCAAGGATGAGCATGGAATCCATCTCGCTGGACCACAGGAAACATACTAGCAAGCATTGAGACAAGGCAAGAGGAGAGTCTGGGAAGTTCTACAAATTAAAAGTTGATGGTCAAATGAAATTCCACCCTCTGTGCAGAACTAAATAGGAAACCAAGCACTTACTGTTCACAGGGCTAGGCCTTTTCAGCTACTATCCATCTGCTGCCTCCTCCCCATGCCACATTACAGGACAGTAAGCCTAGAATCACCACTCCCTGTTTGTTGCACGGGTGAGAATGGCCACAGAGGAAAGAATTTAGGGCTCCAATCCCATTAATCCCATAAAGTGACCACAGCTCCTCCTCCCATTTCCTAGAGAGACCGTTAGACAAACGAGCAGTATTTCTTTTGGTCTGCTCCCAAGACTGGAAAAGACCCAATAATACATTTGGAGACAGTGATCTGGCTTTCAGGGAAAATTGGTTATTGATGTAGATAAAAAGCAACCAAGGTGGATGATACCATCATGTCTCATATCAATGCTGAGGGACCATCTAGTTGACCTGAGCAGGTTTATAGCCTGCCCTGCCCTGCCCTGTAGATAGGAATGTAATCCAAATGTAATCACTCTCTTTCCTAGTATTTGATGCCCAGAAGGTGATTCAATCAATATTGATTAAAGGAATCCCCAACTGATGCCAAAGTCCCAGAGTAGACAGGAAAAATAAATCTCATCCAGGCAAGGAATAGAATTCTCCACTTACTTCATCCAGAGATAGGGGGACTCAGGGAGAACAGTGGAAAACCAAGCACAAAGCGTGAGTAGCAGGTAAGAGGAGAAGAGTGAGTGAGATTGTAAGCAGAAATGTACAGTGCCAAGTGCTTAAACATCTCATGTAACTCTCACAACTACATCCTGGGGTGCATCCTATTAGAGCCTCATTCTACAGATCAAGAAGCTGAGTTTTAGAAAAGGTAAAAAACTTGGCTGGGAAGCTACTAAGTGATGCAGCCAGAACTTGAATACAGGTGTGTCTGCTCCAGCCAAGAGAGCACAAGGCGGACGAGAACAGGGCTTGCTGGGCCCTGAGGTGGGTCCCTGAAGTGCCTCTGATGTAGATAGCTAAACTGAGATGGCTTATTCAGTGAGTTGGGTGGGGGGGGGGGAATGCATGAACCAAGCACTATTCTTGTCTTATAGGTCCCTTGTGTGACAAGAAAATAAGTGTATATCAGAAAGGGAAAAAATGTAAACTCTCCCAGCAGAGGTCAAAGTTTACATCCTGAGGGCTGCTGAGAAATGGCCAAAGATACAATATGATGTAACCCAGGAAAACTGACACAAGTGTAGACTACATGAAAATCTGTATATAATGTGGGGGAAGAAACAGTGAACAAAGTAATACGTACATGCTTACTATCGCTACCGAAGTTAAACTGGCAAGCCAGAACAGAAAGGCCCAGGACCAGGAGTGACGAGTTGGTGCTTTAAGTTCACAGGAATTTTTCCTACAAAACAGTGATATTCCAAAGTATGTTCCCAGACCAGCAGCATCTGTATATCCTAGGAGCATGTTAGAAATGTAAATGCTCGCTCCCCACCCCAGACCTACTGAATCAGAAACTTGGGGGATGGGGTCCAGGTTTCTGTGTTGTAACAAGCCCTCCAGGTGATTCTGATGCACGCTAAAGTTTGAGAACTACTGCTTAAAGAAAACGTGTGAAGGCACAGATAAAGTCTAATTCACTTTCAACTCCGCAAATATTTCCTGAGCAGCCACTAAGTGCCAAGGATCATGGAGGTGATCAATAAGTACTTGTTGAATCGAATGACTTCATAGTTAGTAGAAAGGAAATGCCACTTAACCTGGGGAGAGAGCTGTACTAGGCGTCTTCTATAGGCTGCTCTCCATACAGCGCTGTCATCAGCACACGTTTACTGTGCGATCCGGAAGCTCAGGGCCCCACCAAGTGCTATAGATACGGCGCGCTCCGGAGTCGCGCAGGCCCCTGCGGAGGGCAAGGATACCTGCGCGCCCCTGCTCTGATCCAGCCTGCGCTCCAGCCCCGGACGCCTGCGCCTAGGAGCCCACAGACCACCAAGGCTGAGGAGGTCTGGGTGAGCCACCTGCTGCCTTCCTCCAGCTCCAGTTCTACCTACACGCAGGACTGCGCCACGCTTCCGCCCAATGGTGAGGCAGGCTGGAGAGTCGCGGCAGAGGTGATGGGGCACTGTCACGTGGCCGCGCTCCGGGCCCCGGATGATAAGGTCACCGGCCCAGGGTTCCCTCCCGGCTGGAGGCCCCAGCAGAGGCGGGCGCCGGGCGCGTCCATACTGGCTTACCTGCGCCCCGGGGCCCTGGCAGCCCGGGCTTTGCGCGGGCCTCCGAGGAGCTGCGCCTACTCACCCCGTGGGAAACAGAGACGCGGCGTCCGGCTTCCAGCAGCAGCCTGGTGGCGGGAGTTCGCGGGGAACTTTGCTTGCCGCCACCGCCGGATTGCTCTCAGTGAAGCCGGGGCGGCGCGCGGCCTGCCGGGAGTTGTAGTTCTTCTTGGTTCCCTAAGCCGCGGGGACAAGGGCCAAAGAACAGCCGCGGTCGCCCTGGACCGCTCCACCTAGGGAGGCAGAGGGGTCACAGACACTTGACCTGTCAGATAGCCTGTTTCTTTGCCTGTGCTGCGGCCAGGATCCTTCCTGAAAACTTATTTTCAAGAAGCTATCCAAATTGGTCATAGATTTATGTTCAGTAGGAGGATGGAGTCGTGGGTTTGTGTATTACAACAGGCAAAGAATTTTACTGACAGTTGCTGAATAGTAAGAAAGTGCTGATCGATCTTAGTCATTTTATCCCCCATTCATTCATTGACCTCTATTTACTGAATGTTTGTTTATAAGATGTACTTTGGAGACAATCATCAGACCTTCATTCCTTCTACAAACATCTCTTGAGCTACTTCGTGGGGGAACAGAGATGGGGTGGAAGATTCATCTATCAATTCAGTGCAATTCTAATAAATTTTCCAACAGGATTTTCTCTGGATGTTTACAAGCTAAGCTAAAATTTACATGGAAAAACAAAGGACAAAGCATAGCCTAAACATTCTTGAAGGAGAGTAAATTGTTTCAAGGACTTACCCTTACATATATCAACATTTATTATGAAACTATAAAAATTAAGACTATGGGATATTAGTATAGGGATAGGGAGAGAGGGAAAATAAAACAGCCTAGAGAGCCCAAAAACAATCCAGGCACATGTGGAATCTTGATATATGACAGAGCTGGCATATGAGCTGAACCAACTGGTTCTCTGTTGGGCCCCTAACACAAAAAATTAATTCCAAATAGATTAAAGAATTTTAAAGGAAAAAGTAAAATCAGAACTTTTGAAGGAAAATTTCCTACTATCTCAGGGAAGAGTTTATTAAATGACATCAGAAAAACGGTATGGAAAACTTTGATAAATTTGGATTACGTTAAAGTTAAGAACTTCCTCATCAAAAGGCATGAAGAAAAATACAAGCCACTAACTGGGAGAAGACACTTGCAGTACAGGGCTACAGTACAGAGCTAGCAGTATTATAGAGTTGCATAATACAGCTGCCACCACCTCGAGTTTGCAATGTATAAGTGTTAAGATAAAAACAAAGGAATAATTTCTGGGCTTCCCTGGTGGTGCAGCGGTTAAGAATCCAGCTGCCAATGCAGGCGACACAGGTTCGAGCCCTGGTCCAGGAAGATCCCACGTGCCGCGGAGCAACTAAAAGCCCATGCACCACAACTACTGAGCCCACGTGCCACAACTACTGAAGCCCATGCACCTAGAGCCCATGCTCCACAACAAGAGAAGCCACTGCAATGAGAAGCCCGAGCACCGCAGGGAAGAGTAGCCCCCGCTCGCCACAACTAGAGAAAGCCTGTGCACAGCAATGAAGACCAATGCAGCCAAAAATAAATTAATTAATTAAATTAATATTTTTTTAAAAAGGAATAATTTCCAAATGGTGTGAATAGTGTTAGAATAGAGGTATGAACAAAGTGGTATAGGAACATAAAGAAGGGAGCATTAATTTTGCCCAGGAGATTTTGAAATGCTTTGTAAACTCAGACATGACTTATAGGCTGAGAATCAAAGGTTGAACAGGGGCTTCCTGGGAGAAGGGTGTTGGGGAGCAGACCAGGCATAGGAAAGTTCATATAAAAAAGCATAAAGATGAAGAATACAGTAAAAGACATAAAGACATTTAAATTAAAATGGAAAATTTTAAACCACAGAGAGAGAAAATATATTAAAAACTTAACACGGTTACTCTAATTGGACATTAACTTTAACTATGAAATTGTTACCAGCAGGCTAGCAGCTAACCCTGAAGAATGGGAATGGGGGAGGTGGGTCTGGAGTACTTTCAGTTTATACTGTACCCTTTTGTGATATTTGAATTTTTTACAGTGAATGTATGTATAACTTTTATAATTAAAATTTAATTGTTTAAATTTTTTTTAATTTTTAATTTAGCAGGTTTCCAGTTCAACATGCTATGTTTAGTATACCCATTTAAATCCATGCCTGCCTAAAATCCCATGAAAATGACAGGAAAGGAATAAAAAAGGCATAAACCCCAAAAGGAACAAGAAAGGAGACAACAGCAAATAGAAAAAATTTAAAAATATATGTGGGAAACTCCAAAGCAGATAGGCGAGTGAGGCACTTTTAAACAAGCTAGTGCCTGAGCCCCAGCCCCAGAAATTCTGATTTTGGAGTCTGGGCCTCTGTAATTCTTAGAAAGTTGCCTTGGTGATTTTAATGGGCAGTTTAGTGGAAAGGCTCTGTCAAGAAGGCAGTTCATATAATGAAAAGTGGGTAGATTGAGAGCAGAGTTCTAGCCCCCGCAGAATCACCTGGAAAGCTTTAACAATCCTCCTGGGACACACCCTGGAGCTCTTGAGTCCATTTTCCAGGGACAGAACCCAGATAGAAGGATTTTGCAGAGCTCCCCAGAGGATTTCCATGCACAGCCAAGGTTAAACACCACTGATTCACAGAATCTTGTTTGAACTGTGTGACTTAAAGCAAGTTTTCTCCCTTAGCAGAGCTTTCATTTTCATCTTAATAAAATGGTGGTTTCCTTCTTGATGAAAGATATGAACTATCATCTGTCCTACTTACCTCAGAGGTTCTTGTGAGGATCGAGTGAGATGGTGTTTGTGCTTTGGAAACCGAATAGTGCTGTACAGATGTGTCCCATCACACTTAGAAGAAAACACAGACTCTTTACCCAACCCTCCCTTCTGCCCATGGCTGTTACCACTCCCTCTGTCTCCAGCCTTTGTTTCCCACCCATCTCCCCCAGCTCACACCACTCTAGTCACACCAGCTTCCTTTTTTGTTCCTCAACCTGCCAATCTGCCTGCTCCCTTGAGGCCCTTACACTTGCTGTTCCCCCAAAGGTCTGCTCTGTCACAGCAATCTGTTCTCTCTTTCATCATCACCCCTCCAGAGAAGCCATCCCTGATCACCCTTATCTAACCACCACCACCCCTCCACATTCCCTGAGACACATTCTATCCCCTTACACTGCTTTATTTATTAAAGTACTCATCAATACTAAAAATTATATCATTCATTTGTTTAAGATGGCTTTTATCTGTCTCCCCCACTAGAATATAAGCTCCACGAGAGCATGGATTTAGATCCATGGTGCCTAGAACAGTGCCTACCACACAGTAGGTGCTAAGGATATAATGGTGGATAAAATGGAAAAGGTCCCTCACAGAGTGTCATTTACCTGAGGTGGAGAAAGAGGAGACAGACAATAGACATGCAAAGAAATGACAGGATAGTTGCATGACGTAATAAACTCTGCGAAGGGAGGAAGCAGGGGGTATGGTAAAGAGTAACTGGACAGAGGCCATTGGTTGCGTCTTTGGAGAGAGTAGTCACACAAGGCCTCTTTGAGGAAGGTGCACCCGAATGGATGAGGACATCAGCCATGCGGAAGATGAGGAAGCATGTTCCAAGCAGGGGGAACAGCAAGCCCAGGGGTAGGAAAGAGCTTGGTAGGTTTGAGGAACAGGAAGGAACCCAGTGTGACTGAGCAGAGAGAATAGTGTAGGAGGAAGTAGGAGAAGCAGACAGGGGCCTTTGGAGGGCTCCTCAGTTTGGATTTTAGTCCAAGTGCACTAGGAAGCCATTGAAGGGTTTTAAATTGAGAGGGGACGTGACCGGCGAAGCTAAACAGAAAATGCACTGAGCAACCAAAGCCATTAAGGAAAGCAACTAACTCATTCCAGAACCTGCCAGAGTCCCGGTTACATTTCTGGGACAGCAAGGCCTGGGTTTGGTACATTGAGTATTTAGAATGCTATCCAAGAGAGGCTTTCATTCAGGGTGCTGTGTGGCTTATCCCAGAGGTGGACCATCTGGGAGAAAGCATCACACAGCCAACCAGAGGAAAAGCAAGAGAAACCAAAGTACAAAATTCTTCCTTAAGGCAACAAGAAAAAAGCACGGCAGAGGAAGTAATAAGGGAACTGTGTTCTAGGCAGGGGGAGAAGGCTTAGGGCCTGTGGTAAAGGAAGCAGGGAAGCTGCATTGGCTCCCAGCAGCATCCCAAAGGGGAGCAATGCCCCACGGGAGTCCATCCACAGAAGCAGCAGCAGAAGGAAGCATGGGCTAGAGGCCCGAAGCTGGTGTTAGCACCTGCCCAGGACAGAAAGTTCCAGTAGGACAAAGGAAGTCAACTCAGACCCAGGGCCAGAAGGTCAGGATCCAGCTACCCCAGAGGGCGGTTTAGCGTTTGCCAGAGGATTGGCAGCCCAATCCATGGGCCAATCCATGTACATCTGTGTAGTAGAGTGGAAGGGCAGAAACCTGCTTGGCCTGCCCCATGAGGTGGTCAGACGGGCCTGGACTTGATGGAAGCCTAAAGGGATTTTTTTTTAGTATCTGGGAGGAAGTAAATCAAGATGAGTAATCTGGAATTCATTTCCAGCCTGGGGGCTGGAGTGATATTGAGAACAGGCATTTCTTATCTGCCTCTGACTGACTGAGAAATCCCACAAAAGACACATCACCCAGGCCCTTCAGGCATTTTTTGTTTTCCAAATTTATTGAAATCTAATTGACATACCCTTCAATTTTCTTATCTGTCATAAGGGAAAAGAAAAATTCCTTGTGAAAAATAGCTGATATATCTCAGTAAGGGTAAAAAAAACACATAAATTCTTAACCAGAATTGCAAATCTATTTACTGGAATATATATTTCCCATATATATTTATATATCGGAATAAATATTATATATACATGTATATGCTATCATTTATCAAGCACTCATTGCCAGATGCTAGTCTAAGTGCTTTAAGTATGTACGTTTTCTCATATAATCCTCATGCTATATGAGATACATATCACTATTATCCCCATTTTATAGTTGAACAAACTGAGGAACAGAGAGTTAAGCAACTTGTCCAAGGTCATGCCGAAGGGCAGAGCTGGGCTTCCAACCCATGAGTCTAACTCCAGAGCCCACACTCTGGAATGGGCAGCCCACTATGATCACAGATGTATTTAGAGAGGGAATCATTCGAGGCAAACGTCTGGGGCCAAAGTAAAATACACCCTGAGGTCTTTGAGCAGTTTTAACAGGAAATAGGCAAGCTGGCTCAGCAGTAATCCTTTATTACCAACGATTAATTGACCACAGTTCTCAAATTGAGAGGCATGATGGACTGGGAGCTAGGGAGCTGTGTTCCAGTCCTGCCTATGCTACTAATTAGCAGCTGACCTTGGGCCTTGAATCCCTGGGATTCAGGATCCTCTTTTGTAAAGTAAAGGAATTCTATGGGCAGAACTCTAAGGACTCTTCCATCATTCACATTCCACGATTCTTTGGGTCTGTAAGCACTGTCCTACCCCTAGAGACTGACACGGAGGGCAGGCTTGAGTAAGCCCCTGTGCTGAATATCCTCTGTATCCTCCCCAAGGTCAACTCTCCACCTTTCTCTGCCCTGCTCCATGCCCAGGAGGCTGACCAGTACAGGCTGCATCCCTGAGACTCCCCTGCCCTCTGTCTTCTAGTTGAGCTTGGCCAGTGGTAAGCGTGAGTAGGAGGCAGGGAGGCCAAAGAAGAGAGAGACCCCGATGTCTGCACACACACAGAGCCCCCTTCCGCATGTGCTCCCAGCCTTCCTGTCTGTGTTCTGGCAGTGGCTGGGTTCCTCTCCTGCCACAGCTCCTGTTGGAGCACCTCTGCCCTAGCCCCAGCTCCCACTGGGCTATAGGGGCACCACTCCCACACCACACCCCTTTAGACTTAGGGATGACAATGACTTCCTGCTCTGCTGGTGCCCAGCTGCTTCCCCTTAACGTCCCACACCTCCTCTAAGCAGTCCATCCGTTCAGTGCTCTGGATTTAAACCCTTGAATGTGCCATCTGTTTCCCGTGGAACCCTGACTGCTGCAGCCCCTGGGAGTGGGGTGGCTTTCTTCCTTGTCATTGCCACCATCTCTCCATGTGTCATAAATCAACACAGGAATCCCAGACCTCCTTTCAGAGTCCTACAGGCATCCTCACCTAGTCAGAGGGCCTAGAAATAGGCACTTTCAGGGTGAGGGGGCAGGATTCCCCAATTCTCCTATGGTGGTGGGAGCATCAGTACCAATGTTCTATTAGCCAAAGTCTATAAAAAAACTCTTGGGCTCTTTTGAGAGAGGTGACATGGAGTCAGAGAGACCTGCGTTGGAATCCGGGCTCAGACTCACTGGGTTTGAACCCTGGCTCAGCTACTTACAGGCTGTGAGAACTTCCTGTGCCTTAGAATCCTCATCTGTAAATTGAGGAAAATAACATTTGCCTCTCAGCCTTGCTGCCAGGATTGAATATGATAATCTATGCAAAGGTTTTGTACAATGCCTGGCACATTCTAAACAGATGCTCAGTAAATGTTAATTCCCTTTCTCTATGAGGCAACTAGGAGGAAGAGAGGAGAAGCCATGAAAACAATTAGATGGGTTAAAGTGGCTTCTTGAGAAATACCATACCAACTCCTTCAGTTCTCCAATGGGATAGCCAGGGCCTGATACGGCAATGGACCAAGGCAGGGGAAGGGAAAAAAACAAAACAAAACAACTCATCAGAAACCAGGCTTTTGTCAAAAAAAAAAAAAAACAAAAAACCAACTGCAGCAAGCAATTAGGGAACAATAGCTAAATACTTTCTATAATTAGAGAGAGAAAGCATCGCAAGTGATCAGAGTGCCTTTGTCTGCACTGACCCTCTTCACCCAAAGAATATCTTGGCTCACATGATATGGAGACTGGGGATCTTTGTGGTTTTTTTAGTTTTCTTGAGAAATTTAATCTCACACCACCCTTCTGTTGCCAAGAAAGGAGGACAGCAGAGCCAGCGAGGACCCTCTCATCAGAAAGAAAGGCAATTGGAAATATGACTCATGTCTAGGACTAATTCAATCCTGAAAGAGATGATCTTACAGCTTTGCCTGGGAGTTCCTGACACCCTGGCCCTACCCTGCTCGTGGGGCAGGTGGGTGGGTTGGAATTTCTGTAGGAAGAGGAGACAGATGGGTTTTGACATCCGCCTAGCCTGCTCCTTTTGCTAAAATCTGGGGGGCAGCAAGTCCTTACTATTTTTTTTAATATTTATTTATTTATTTATTTGGCTGTGCCAGGTCTTAGTTGTGACATGCAGTATCTAATTCCCTGACCAGGGATCGAACCTGGGCCCCCTGCATTGGGAACTTGGAGTCTTAACCACTGGACTACCAGGGAAGTCCTGGGGTGCACAGTTCTTCTTTTTTATTTATTTATTTAATTAATTTATTTTTGGTTACGTTGGGTTTTCGTTGCTTCGCACAGGCTTTCTCTAGTTGCAGCGAGCAGGGGCTACTCTTCGTTGCGGTGCAGGGGCTTCTCATTGCGGTGGCTTCTCTTGCTGCAGAGCACAGGCTCTAGGCACGTGGGCTTCAGTAGCTGTGGCACACAGTCTCAGTAGTTGTGGTGCACAGGCTTAGTTGCTCCGCAGCATGTGGGATCTTTCCAGACCAAGGCTCAAACCCGTGTCCCCAGCATTGGCAGGCGGATTCTTAATCACCACACTACCAGGGAAGTCCAAATCCTTACTTTTTTAGCAATGGATATTCCAGACAAAAGCAAAGGAGAGGATATTTCCACAAACATTCATGCTAGAGAATTGATCTCTTGCTCTTGACAGAAGGACCAAGCTGGCTTCCTCAGCCAGAATCTCTATGCCTTCCCAGGCACTGCTATTCTCCCAAGCCCCCAGGTTCTAACCCAAGTCATCCTTTTTCCTTCATTCTTCTCAACCCCTCTTCACGAGCTCAGCCTCTTGACACTTCCTTCTATAACCCTTCCCATCTTTCTCTTCCTCCCCATTCCTATCACCACAAGCATTGTCAAGCTCCCCGCACATCCCATGACTAGACTTCCACAGACTTCCGTCCAGTACCCCTTCCTCCAGACTCCTCCCCCTCAAAGACTTTCCACGAAACACCACCTAAGGCACTGCATTCACAGTGCCATTCTGTATACCCAGACTTTCTAAACTATGGTACAAGTGCCCCTGGTGGTAGATAATTTTAGGTGATGTGGTACACACAGTTAGTGTTCTGCCCAGGTCCCCTTGAGCAGGCCAGTATGCCCATCACTCAGCTGCTGTGACTGTTGGCTGCTAACAGCTCACAGTTGCCTCAATCTCCAGAAAATTGATGGGCTGAAGGGAGCTGCCTCACCATGAAATGTCTGGAAGGTTACATCCTCACACATTCCTACATCATGTTTTCAAGAAGATATCCTGTTTCTTGAATGATGGGGTGCGACAAACCGTTTCTTTGGCAGAAAACCAGGTCAGTCTAGGAAAATCTAGGACACCTGCAATTCCAGTCTGTGAGAGGCCATGGAGACCTAGTTGTCTCCCACTCCCTGCCTGGAAGGAACAGTTATTGGGGGGTCTACCATGACCCAGGTACCGAGCCACTAATAAGCACCACACCTTGTTTTGAGAATACTGACGTAAATAAGATGATGTCCCTGCCCCACTGAGAAGCCCATAGTTCAGTAGTAGACACAGATTTTTTTTAAAATTTTACAAGCACTTTCAAAAGTGCTATATAGACAAATGTGTAAAGTAATACTGGGGGAGGGCGAGCTCCTCCGTTCCTGCTACAATGGAGCACAGTGAAGTTCAGGATTCAGCAGCTGAGTTCCAGCGTGGACTCTCTTGCTTACTTGCTGAGAGACCCCAGGCAAGTCACTGATGGTATCTGCTGGCAAAAAAGAGCAATTAAAATGCCCTTTAGAAGCCCGGAAGGATATACACCAACTTCATGGAAATTGGATTATAGAATTGCAGGTGGTTTTTATTTTCTTCTATTTGCTTTTCTACTTTTAAAATTTTCCACAGAGAATAAAATCCTTTTGAAATCAGAAAAAAGAGAAACACTAAATTTTTTTAATGTGGTTCTCAGAAATAAGTTCCAAGGTGCAATTTTTTTTTTTTTTTGGCGGTACGTGGGCCTCTCACTGTTGTGGCCTCTCCTGTTGTGGAGCACAGGCTCCGGACATGCAGGCTCAGCAGCCATGGCTCACGGGTCCAGCCTCTCCGCAGCATGTGGGATCTTCCCGGACCAGGGCACGAACCCGCGTCCCCTGCATCGGCAGGCGGACTCTCAACCACTGCGCCACCAGGGAAGCCCAAGGTGCAATCTTTTGAGGTATATACCCTCCTCCCCATACTTTATCTGCCTATCTATCTGGAAGTATTCCTCAAAGGGTAGTTTTTATGACTTATTCCAGATGGGGGGATGGAAATGTGTAAGATGATCCTGGAATATCTTGTCATACCAGAAAGCATGGAAGTTATCAGACTACTGGGGCTGGGTCAAAAGGACTCAGAAGTCAACAGGAAGAGCCTCCCACTTGCTGAAGGTGGGACAGTTTGATCATCCATTGGCTAAAATCATCAATGGATTGAAGCACATCAAATATGTTTAACTCCATAAAGTTTAAAATGATACCCCCCCACCAAAAAGTCACCTCTGAAGAATACTAGGAAACCACTTAATTATTTTAAAAGCTGGTCAATAAAGAGAAAGAACTGAGTATCTATTCTCTCTTCCCTTTGTGATCTGTTCCAAAGGGTAGTCAAATAGTTGATGAAGGGAAAATTCTCTTTTACAGAATATTTCAACTAATAAATGGAAAAAGAATGATTGAACATCACCAATTTGCGATTACTAATGATTGATGGTGTAGCAATGATCATAAATGGCTGCTAACATCACAGGAAAGACAAGCAGACTTTGGATCTTCCTAATAGAAGTAAACACTACTGTCTGTGAAGTTGCTTTATCCCTCCCCCCACTGCACCGCAAAAATAAAGCAAAACAAAACCCTGAATCCAACCAGGCCCTTATATCTAAATAAAAATTTACAGGAAACAGAGGAGGAACAACATCACAAAGATAGAAAGTAGAGGTTATAGGAAACTCTACAAGGCAAATGACCTAGTTTCTTCAACAAAATATTGCATAAAAAATAAATAAATAAAAGAGATGGAGGGGGAACCTGTAAGTAAAAGAGATATGATGTTACTGAACTCAGGTTCAGCTGCTCACCACTAGAAAATCAGTACTGGAGAGTGCTGGTAGAAATGGAAAACGTTGCTTTTAGTCAGAAGGCTGGCAATCTGGGGAGAAGGCAGACTCGTGTCCCAAAACTAACTCTGAAGATTCTGCCTGCCCATGAAAGTTTTTAAAGGGAAAAGGGGAAGTAATCTCAGTTAATCATTGAGTTAGGGGATCAGATGTAGCCATCTCCCACTGTGTGCAGGCTTGTCAACTCCTTGCGACCTTTCTTGAGATGCTACCTCGTTCACACAGTTTATTCGCGAGATTACTGATGGGGAAGCTGGGGAAGAGATCTGGTCATCTGTTAATTACTTATTCTTCATTTCTACTTCTTTGATCTATGGAAAGAACTAACAGGTTAGGGAAGGTATTTTGTGATCAAAAGATTGGAAAGGTGTGCTTGGGCTGGAGATGAGTAGAGCCTGATGGTGCCTGGTTTAAGGTTACAATATAGCTTTGCTAAAGTGACAAAACAAAAGGGGCCTTCTGCAGAGAGCTCTTTCCTGCCGAAAGCTGCTTGTAAATCCCCACTTGTCAGAACATCATTCCATTTCTATGGGATTATGGGTGAAGGTCTGTCTTTTTTTACTTCTTCATGCTAACATAGGGCGCCATATTCTCAGAGTGAAAGATGTTGATATGCGTCTGTAGCCTCTCTTGGCTGACAATTTTAGTTGCCTGCTTACTTACATATATGGGCAGAACAAGCTACAATGATTTTGATGCCCACAAAGATAGAGATTATTATGAGCAACAGTGTTAATCCCATTCTCTTAAGGCCAGTTCTTGGAATTGTGCTAGCCATAGATTCAGTACTGCTCAAGATGGAACAGCTTAAGTCACGGCTGCAGTCTGGTCATCCCTCTGGTGGCAGTTATAGTATCTGTAAAACAACTCAGATGCTGAAGGATTCTGTGACTCTATTGTCCTGATCATTAACTGCTTGAGCCTGCCCTTTTGTGACACAGGGAGGCCTGGGAGACTTCAGTTTTTCTACAAAGAAGGGGCAGGGGACACGGAGGGGCCTTTGTACTTGGAGGGGCCCTACAGGATTCTGCTCAGTTCCATGAGATATATCAACCAATCACAAGGGATAAAACTTACTTGGATCTCAATTCAGGTAAGCAAAACTGTGTGTGTGTGTGTGTGTGTGTGTGTGTGTAAAACAAAACCAAGAACACATTAAAAAAACATGTAAAGCCTAATTTTAAGACAATCAGGGAAATTCAAACACTGGATATTTGATGATATCAAGGAATTATTTTTTTTAATTTAGGCGTGACGATGGTACTGTGGTTGTGATTTTTAAACAGGGGTCTATCTTTTAGAGAAACATAATGAAAGTTTTACAAATGAAATATAATGTTTGAGATTTGCATCCAAATAATCCGGGAGAGGGAATAGGAAAGGGTATGATAGGCAAGATTGGCCCTGTGTGGAAAATTGTTAAAGTCAGTGGCATATTCATCATTTCATTTTTCTGTGCTATTTTTTAATATCTTTGAAATTTTCATCAATAATATATTCTGGAAGTTCACAGCTGAAACTTGAAACTTTCAGAAAAGTAAAAGAAGAAAACTTATATTATCCATAATCTCCCTGCAGAGATGATCACTACTATCATTTTACAGTATATTCTTCTTGACTTTTAAATAATATATGAAATAGAAATTCTGCTGTGAATATTGTTTTGTGATCTGCTTCTTTCACTTAAGGTAGCATTTTTGCTTGCCATTAAAAACTCTAAAACCTTATTCTTAATAGCTGCAGTAGTGTTTTAGTTCCTAACATTTATTTAATGAAAGCTCTATTTTTACTGCTAAAAATTATTCTGCTATAAACATCCTTGAAAATCTTTCTTTGGGGGCAGCACTTATTTTTAAAAAGTAGAATTCGTGTTTAAAAGACAATAAACATTTTCAGGTATTTAATACATACTACCAAACTACTCTCTAGGAAGGTTATCCACTTAATGTCCTACCAGTAGTGAGATAGAATTCCCCTTTGCCCCAAATCTTACTCTTCTGGAAGAATTTAATTTTCCCTATTTAATAAAAAATTCTAAGTCAAAAGAGCAATTGATAAGTGTATTGGAGCCAGACCTTTGAATCCTATTAACTGTGTGACATTGGGAGAGTTACTTAACATCTGTGGTCCTGGGAAAAGAACAGCACGGGGAGGTCATACCCATTAAATAAGGTCATAAATGTAATGGTATATTATCTGTAAATTCCTAGCCACCATGCCTGGCTTGGCAGATGTTAGCTATAACTATGATCATTATCATTGTTATTGTTACTACATACTACCTTCCTAGAGAATAAAATTCATATTTTTGTAACAGCTGTTTTCCTTTCCATGAAGAGGCCTTTTTACTTGTTCCTGCATGCAAGTCTGTATTTAAGATAGCTTATGGATAAGTTAGGATGCCTTTGGTTGCATCCAAAAAAAAAGCCCAAGTTAAGCCAATAGAGCTGCAGCACCCAGAGGTACGAAGGATTCAGAAGACGTGGTCTGACTGTCCTCAATGATTCCCTTGGTTCTGCCCATCTCTGACTGTTGTTTTCAACCCCATACTGATGTCGCTAGAACAAGGCAGCTGTCAAATAAAAGAGACACAACTATATCTACATGCTTCTTTGTTCCCTTCCGGCTGGAAAAAGAAAAAACCCCTGCCCCCTACCCTCCAGTTAGATCTTGAGATGTATACTGATTGAGAAAGCTGTTTTTGTTTTATTTAGTTTTCAGTTTGTGTGTGTGTGTGTGTGTGTGTGTAACTTGATAAGCAGGTTCTCAAGGTAAAGGGCCAAGATGTAACGCACTATTGAATAAGGAGAACAAGCTGAAAGGACTTGCTGAAACAGGAACAGAATAAGGAGCCCCCAAGCAGACCTACACATGTGGTCACTTGCTACCTGACAGAGGCGGCCTGCAGAGCAGTGAGAAAAGAACAGATTTTTTAATTAATGGTGCTGATAAAATTGAGTATCCATGTAGAAAAATATTGAAATTGCACTTGTATCTCACCTCACACACAATAGTCAATTCCAGGTGGAATTGACCTAAGTATAAAAGGGAAAACTATAAAGCTTTTACAAGATAGTACAGGAAAGCATATTGAAGACCTTGAGACAGGGAAGAATTTCTTAAACAAGACACAAAAAGCACTACCATTATAGAAAAGATTCGTAAATTTGCTTACTTAAGAATTAAAATTTTCTATTCATCAAAAGATACCATTGTTAGAGCAAAAAGACAAGCAGAGTAATAGAAAATACTTGCAATACTACAAAACAGACTCACAGACATAGAGCACAGACTTATTGTTGCCAAGGAGGTGGCGGGGGTGAGGGGATTGAGAGTTTGGGGTCAGCAGATGCAAACTATTATATAGAGAATGGACAAACAGCAAGGTCCTACTGTATAGCACTGGGAACTAGGTTCAGTATCCTGTTATAAACCATGATGGAAAAGAATATGAAAAAGAATGTAAATATATGTATAACTGAATCACTTTGCTGTACAGCAAAAATTAACACAACATTGTAAATCAACTATACTTCAATAAAATAAATTAAAAAAAAATACTTGCAATAGACAAAGCACTAGTTTCCGAACCACATGAAGAATTCTCACAAATCGACGAGAAAAAAACTTATCAACCAGTAAGAAATGGACAAGAAACTTGAGCAGGATCTTCATAAAAGAGTAAATCAAAGACACTCCCCTCATCAGTAAGCATGGAAATGCAAATTAAAATCAATGCCATCGTTACATACCAGATGTAAAATTTTACATGATGAGTATATCAAGTGTTGGAGGTGGGAATGTAAACTGAATCACCAACTTTGGAAAAGAGTTTGGCATTATCTGGAAATAGGAAGATCCACATACCCTGTGACTCAGCAATCTACTCCTAAGTGCGTACCCAAAGAAACTGATGGGCAAATACCCAAAGTTGCACTATTCATTAATTACACCAAATTGGAAACAGCTCAAATGTTCATCAACAGGAGAGCAAAGTCTTGGACAAGCTTGCCATTACCCTCTCTAATAAAAATTAATTAATTAATAATAGCTAATCTTTTTATGAGGTATGGTTGAATAATAGCTAATCTTATTGGGCACTTACCATGTGCTAAATACTGTTCTAGGGTTTTAATATATAAATAATCATTAAAAATACTAATACAGAATTTACTATGTGCCAGGTACTGTTCTAAATAGGTTTCATATATTCAGTTATTTTATCTTCACACTTAACCTATGAAGGAGTCCCTGTAAGCAGCTATTGGCAGGAAAAAGCTCTTTGCAGGAAAGAGCTCTCTGCAGGAGGCACTCTTTTGTCTTGTCACTAACCTTAAGTCAGGTGCCCCCATATGCTCTACTCATCTCTGGCGCTAGCACACCTTTCAAATCTTCTAATCACGCAATACCTTGCCTAACTTATCGGTTCTTTCCATAGATCAAGGAAGTAGAACTGAAGAATAAGTAATTAACAGATGACCAGATCTCTTCCCCAGCTTCCCCTTCAGTAATCTCACGAATACACTGTGTGAACAAGATAGCATCTAAAGAAAGATTACCAGGAGTCGACAAGCCTGCACACAAGCCTGCAGACAGTGGGATATGGCTATGAGTCCAGTTCCCTATCTCAGAGATTACTTCCCCTTTTCCCTTTAAAAACTTTCATGGCCGAGCAGAATCTTCGGAGGTGGTTTTGTGGGACACTGAGCCCACCATTTCCGCAGATTGCTGGCATTCTGATTAAAAGCACCTTTCCTTTCTACCAACATTTGTCTCTCTCTCTCCAGTATTGATTTTTCCAGCGGCGAGCAGCTGGACCTGATTCAGTAACAATGCAATTATTATCCTCATTTTTCAAATGAGGAAATTGAGGTCAAGAAGTTAACTAATTTGCTCAAGATCACACAACCATTAGTGGTAAAGTTGGGAGTCTGCTTCATGGAGCATAACTAGAAAAGGGTCTAAAGCAGAACCTTAAGAAAAGCCAGCAGATAAGGAGTTAATGCGTAAAGAGAGGCTAAGGAATCTTTTTACAAGATAAGGGGAGAGAGACAAAAGTCCCTTGTGGCTTCTATTTATCTCAGAGGGAGTGTGAGGAAACTTGGAGCAGAGATTTGTTTTAGTATCAGCTTTACTGAGATATAATTCCACATGCCATAAAATTCACCTTCTCAAAGTGTACAATTCAGGGACTTCCCTGGTGGTCCAGTGGTAAAGAATCTGCCTTCCAATGCAGGGGATGCAGGTTCGATCCCTGGTCAGGCAACTAAGATCCCACATGGCGTGGGGCAACTGAGCCCGCCTGCCACAAACTACAGAGCCCAGGCGCTATGGACCCCACATGCCACAACTACAGAGAAGCCCTCGCCACAACAAAGAACCCACGTGCCGCAACAATAAAAAAACATCCCGCATGCCACAACTAAGACCTGACGCAGCCAAAAAATAAAAATAAAAAAATCTGCTAGCAAAATAAAGTAAGACTAATATAGCTATTTAAAAAGAAGTGTACAATTCAGTGGGCTTTATTATATTAACAGAGTTGTACAACCATCACCACTATCTAATGTTAGGACTTTTTTAAGACTCCAAAAAGAAACCTGTACCAGTAGCGGTCACTTCTCCTTCCCAGTCTCCCCCTCCTGTCCTCCCACCCTGGCCCTAAGCCCCCGGCAACCGCTAATCTACATTCTATACGGATAGGCCTATTCTGGACATTTCATATACGTAGAATCATATAATATCCAGTCTTTTGTGGCTGGCTTCTTTCATTTAGCATAATGTTTTCAAGATTCATGTATGATGTATCACCTATGGGTACTTCATTCCTTCTTATTGCTGAAGAATATTCTATTGTATGAATATATGTAACACATTTTGTTTACCCACTCATCAGTTGATGGACATTTGGGCTGTTTCCACATTTTGGCTATTATGAATAATGTTGCTATGGACACTGTGTACAAGTTTCAATGTGAACATATATTTTCATTTCTCTTGGGTATACAAGGAGTGGAATTTCTGGGTCATATGGTAACTCTGTGTTTAGCATTTTGAGGAACTGCCGGACTGTATTCCAAAGCGACTGCATCATTTTAAATTCCCACCAACAATGTATGAGAGTTTCAATTTCTCTACATCCTCTCTGGTACTTGTTGTCTGCCTTTTTTGATTATAGCCATCCTCGTGGGTGTGGAGTGGTATCTTATTGTGGTTTGGAGCAAATTTATCTTTTTTTTTTGACCACACTGCACAGCTTACAGGGTCTCAGTTCTCAGTTCCCTGACCAGGGACTGAACCCAGGCCACGGTGGTGAAAGCCCTGAATCCTAACCGCTAGGCCACCAGGGAACTCCCTGGAGCAAATTTCTTGACTATAGGTTGAACTTCACCTTGAATATTCTCTTCCATCCTCAGCTTTCACCCAGCCTTTGCCAAGTCTCTCAGACCCCTCCTAAGAATGGGCTCCCAATGCCCTCAAAAAAAAAAAAAAATTCTCAGTCTACCCACTATGAATAACAGTATTTTTCCTATGGGCTGAGGCTGAGCCTGACCCTGTCCCTGACCATTCAGACAGGTTTCCATTCTCATGTTGAAAGGAGCTAGATTCCTCCTCTCTCCACTTTTCTGGATTCTCCCAGAAATACTCTCACCTCACCTCTGGAGGCTTCTCTTTACTGCCCTGGGAGGAATTTAACTTGCTTTTGTCAGGAACAGCATTTAGGGTGGTTATTTTGTAAGGGGATATAAATTCTACCTGCCACACGAACTAAGATCCTGCATGCACACAACATGGCCAAAAAAAAAAAGAAAAGAAAACAGTGCACAACTGCAACCGTGAATGGCCACTGACCCCCTCAGATACAATAGGGAGTGGCGGGGACTGTGGCCCACATTCCCACATTGGCAAACTGCCTCCTAGATGATTGCTGCCGTGTGAGAATATAGGCCCAGTATTGCCATCTCTACTAGGTTTCCAAAGCTGGAAATACAGATGTTTATTAAAATCTCCCAATTTTTAAATGTCTGCAACTAATTCAAAAGTTTTGAAGCATGTGTGGACCAACAGAACACTTCTGAAGGCCAGATTCAGTCCACAAGCCCCAGATCTACTAACCCCCTGGTCTTTAGGACTCAGACTGTGCAGTATTTAACTCCAAGTCCCCCCAGATTAGCACAGGGTCTGGTACAGAGAAAGCACTTGATAGGTTTTTGAAGGAAAACACCTGATATTCATTTAGTACTCACTGGACCAAGCACTTATGCACTGTATTATCTCATAGCATCCTCAAAGCTTTATGAAGTAGGTAGACTTGCTAAAGGTTATAGAACTAGGAAGCAAGGGAGGCAGGACTCGAACTCAGGTCTGTCTGACTCCAAATTTTTAGAAAGGTACCCTCTTCCACTTGGGTGCCAGTATGGAACAGTGGTTAAGACCATATTTGGGGGGTTTAAGTCACTTTGCAGATTTGTCACTTTCCATTTGTCGTCTCGGGCAACTTACGTAACATCTCTAAGCCTCCATTTCCCAATCTGTAAAATGGGGATAAATAAGAGTTAACTACTCATAGGGTTGTTGTAAGAGTTAAATGAAATAAATAGACACAGAGGAGCTCATCAACACACAATAACTATTCTTATTGCCCCCGTATTTTCCCCCTTAGGGTTACTAAATCATAGCCATCCACGCCCACATCAGCTCCCTAGTACACAAACAGGCATATTTTAGTGGGATATCTTGTTACAAGACAAGAGAAAAGACAAGGAAGTAATGTAAGGAGTCACTTCAGGTATCGGATGGCTGCCTTCTGAGCCAGAAGCACACTTGATAGGAATGAAAACGATCAAAATAAATGACAGTGCTAAGGGGAAGGGGCAAATTGTTCCCCTGCCAGGCTGTTCAATAGCAAAAGGAATAGTTATCTTGGGTCTAAAGCTTCATCCCCACTGGAGCCTTGTGTTTCAAATCCCCTTGAGGTTAGAGCCAACTTTCAAAAAGAATAATTAAATCTGGAAAGAAATGGGGTCAGCAGGTCTCGCAGTGCTTTCAATCAGGAAGTCTCAGAGCTGGAGGAGGGAAGTAGCTGCCAGCAAAACTGCTTTCCTCCATCTCAACCCAAAGAGCTGCTCATGCCCAGGAAGAAGACATAGGAGCCCATCTCACCACATACAAGTTGACCTTAACTTTGTCATCTACAGTCAAAAAATTGATTCTATTCATAAATAGAATGTGATTATTGGCCATTCACATATTTTCTTTGAAGAAATGTCTACTTAAATCCTTTGCCCATTCTTTTAATTGGGTTATTTGTCTTTTTGTTGTTGACTTGTAAGAGTTCCTCTGACTACAAGTTCCTTATCAGATATATGATTTGCAAATATTTTCTCCCATTCTGTAAGTTGTCTTTTTACTTTCATGATGGTGTCCTTTGAAGCATAAAAGTTTTTAATTTTCATGAGGCCCAATTTGTCTATTGTTTTCTTTTGTTGTTCAGGTTTATCGGCTGATAGTAGACTACATGATAGAATTTTTACTAATTTTCTTCGGAGTATTAATGATAATGTGGTTACAAAGAGAATGCCCTTATTTTTAGGAGATGCATGCTGAAGGGTTTGGGAATGAAATGTGTGTCACTTTATGACATTGACATTTTGAAGATTCCAGGCCAGTTGTCCTGTAAAATGTCTCATATTCTGGATTTTTCTGATTGTTTCCTCATGCTATTTAACCAATTCCTCTATCTCCTGAATTTCTTGTGAGGTCAAAGTTAGGTCTAGCTTGATCAGGTGATTTAGGAACATCCTGTCAGAAGCACCTAATATCAAATTGTCCCTTGATCCAGATTTCTCCACTATAAAGGTACATTTTTTCTTTTGCAGTTAATAAGTAATCTGTGAGTCTAGCCTTTTAAACTGTGCTTCAGTACAAATCAGTACTTTGATTTAAAAAAATTTTTTTAAGATTGTGAAGGCATATGAAAGGCTTCTAAAAAGGTAGGACGGTGCTACTTTTCACCAGGGAATGAATATAAATAAATAAAGCAGCAATAACTAAAGCATAATGGCATCAGAGCATAAAATACTGGCATTGCAATAAATAAAAACATGCATCATACAGGAGAATAGAATGTTAGTTCGAAGGTACCCTAGAAATAAAATTGAGTTTAACTGCCTCACTTTACAAATGCAAAACCTGAAGCTCAAGAAGCTTAATAAATGTTGTTAAGGCCAATTAAATTAAGTCCAGAAAATAATAATAATTTTTTGAGTACTTACTCTATCCTGGACATTATTCCAGCACTTTATGTGATTAAATTAATTAATGAGTTCATTTAATTATGCCAACAGCTTTATGAGAATAGATTATAATTACTTTCCCCATTTTTTTGGCCAGCAAGAAATTTAGACAGAAGTTAAGTGACTTGCCCTAATTCCCTAGTAAATTAGGGAGCTGGGATGGGAACCCAGGGAAGCTGACTCTAGAATCTGTGTGTTTAAGAGCTCCACACTTCTACCTCACAAGTTATGTCACTGTGGCTATGGGGCCACAGCTAGTTAGGAATCAAATTAGGCCCTCTGAGAATGAATTCCTCCCTCTATCTGGAATACCAAGAGTGGAGTCAGTTGATTGTTCCTCGTAATCTGGAGCATCACCAATTCTAGCCTACACTGGGCAGTCTATCATGAGCAGGCAGCTGCTACTTACCTGTGATAATAAGGGAAGAATGCTACAAGGATGATCCAGCACAGCTGAACACAAGCCCCCTCCCCACAAAACTGAATAAAGTACTTGGCCTTGGGGTATAATATCGTGTTATTTTTTCAGTAGATTTGCCTTCATAATTATGTTTTGCTAACATTGCTATTAAAGTCAGTTGCTATTCTCTATACACCCCATGGACAGCAAGGGACCACAAATGGTAGAAATGCTTCACATGGATATGCCTCTGTGAAAAATGAGGCTGGACTGTAAAAGCTCTTCTCCACCCCTTTCTTTCAATCCTACATCCCAGATCTTGGTCTATATCTTACTGATCTCCCATGTTAATTATTTTAACCTTTTCCTCTGTGGGCTCCTTTGTCTCTCATCACCATAGAAACCCATTCTGCCTTAAGAATTGTCTTCCTTGCCAGTTTCTTTGACCCAGGCCCTTTGTTTACGTCCTCCTTCAGCTCCAAGTCACCTGCTGAATTAGATCTAAGCTTCTTGATCTTGGCTTTGGGACCTTTCTCTAATTTGCCCCTTTTTTATTCTCTTTTTAGAAATAATACATTCCTGGAGCAGAGGTTAAAGCAGATCACTGTCAGCCGAAATATTAACAGAAATAACTAATATATTTACACAGTACTTTAGATTTGAGTAAAACATATTCACCATTACCTCAATTGAGTCTCGCAATCACTCTATGATATATACATAAAGCAGGTAACAAGATCAGCATTTTAAGTTTGATAAAATTAGGGGCCAAAGAAGTTAAGTGTCTTGACCATGAAAACGCAGCTTACCAGTGAAGCTATAGCTTGAATTTATATCTTCAGACTCCCAGATCATGCTTGGTACCTCATACAATACAATCAATAACCCTGCATTTACCAAAATATTTTTTGTCTTTTGGCTTATATCCTGTGGCAGGCAGAATTCTAAGATCTCTCCCATGATCCTCTCCCCACACCCAGCTCTGTGTACATGCCCTGGGGCTGTGAATATGATGAGATATCAGTCCCCTGATTGTGTTATGTTTATAAGGCAAAGTTGATTTTAAAATAAGGAGATTATCTGGGTGAGCCCGACCTAATCTATGAGGCCTATAAAAGCAAAGACTTTTCTCTAGCTGATAGCAGAGGAGAAAGTCAGAGAGATGTGCTCCATCTGGCCTGGAAGAAAGTAAACAGCCATGATGTGAACTAACCACAGGGGTCATGTGGGAAGGACCAGAGAGTGGCGTGTAGGAGGTGAGGGTGATCCTCACCAATAGCACACAACAAAACAGGGACCTCAGTCCTACAACTGCAACAACTAGAATGAGCCTGGAAGTGGATTTTTCGCCAGAGCCTCAGCCTGATGAGAATTCAGTCCAGTCAACATTTGATTTCAGCTTTATGATACCCTCAGCAGAGAGCCCATTCATGCTGTGCCAGCCTTCTAACCTACAGAAATGTGAGTTCATAAACGGGTGTTGTTTCAAGCCACTAAGTTTGTGATAATTTGTTATACAGCAATAGCAAACAAATACATCTAATATTCCCTTACTCTTCTTAAAAAAAACAAAAACACATTTTCTGAAACCACTTCTACGGGTCTAGGAGCCCAAGATGTGTTCTGAACCACAGCAAGTGTAGAGTACACATTGCTGATGCAGAATGAGGCTAAGTAGCCCTTCTAACAGTGTGGTAGTAAGAACTGGACCAGGAATTTAAAAACTTTTATTTTTTTAAGTGTCATACAGTAAAACTGACTTTTTGGGTGTACAGTTCTATGAATTTTAGCACATGTATCGTTGCATGTAACCACCATCACAGTCAGGATACAGAACAATTCCATAACCCCCCAAAATTGCCTTGTAGAGGGTCACATCTTTCCCCTACCCCTCATCCCTGGCAACCACTGATCTGTTCGCTGTCACTATAGTTTTATCTTTTCAAGAATGTCATAAATAAAATCACATAACATGTAATCTTTTGAGAATGGCTTTTTTCACTCATCATAATGCCTTTGAGATTCATTTAAGTTGTTGTATGTATCAGTAGTCCCTAAAATGGCATATTTTTAAACCTCTTTATGTAGAAGTTTAAAAACTAGAGAAAAGTACCAACAATCAAAGGATGTTGACACTAGAAGGGATGTGTGATATTACCTGAGCCTATGCTGTCCTTTAGAAGATGAGGAATCTGAAATCCAGTGAGGGTTGAGGACTTCCCAAAATTGTATGGCCACAAGTGAATGGTGAGAGAGATTCAATCTCCCTTGCAGTCACATAACCCATCAAAATCTATAAAGTGTGGTAAATGTTAAGACTGGGGGAAGTTCAACAGAGAAATTAAAACCTTTACAGACAAGCAAAAGCTAAGAGAATTCAGCACCACCAAACCAGCTTTACAACAAATGCTAAAGGAACTTCTCTAGGCAGGAAACACAAGAGAAGGAAAAGCACTACAATAACAAACCCAAAATAATTTAAAAATGGTAATAGGAACATACATATCGATAACTACCTTAAATGTAAATGGATTAAATGCTCTAACTAAAAGACATAGACTGGTGGAATGGATACAAAGACAAGACCCATATATATGCTGTCTACAAGAGACCCACTTCAGACCTAGGGACATACAGACTGAAACTGAGGGGATAGAAAAAGATATTCTATGCAAATGGAAATCAAAAGAGAGCTGGAGTAGCAATTGTCATATCAGACAAAATAGACTTTAAAATAAAGACTATGACAAGAGACAAAGAAGGACACTACATAATGATCAAGGGATCCATCCAAGAAGAAGATATAACAATTGTAAATATTTATGCACCCAACATAGGAGCACCTCAATATATAAGGCAAATGTTAACAGCCATAAAAGGGAAAATTGACAGTAACACAATTATAATTGGGGACTTTAACACCCCACTTTCACCCATGGACAGATCATCCAAAATGAAAATAAATAAGGAAACACAAGCTTTAAATGGTACATTAAACAAGATGGACTTAATTGATATTTATAGGACATTCCATCCAAAAACAACAAAATACACTTTCTTCAGAAGTGCTCATGGATCATTCTCCAGGATAGATCATACCTTGGGCCACAAATCAAGCCTTGGTAAATTTAAGAAAATTGAAATCATATCAAGTATCTTTTCTGACCACAACGCTATGACACTGGATATCAATTACAGGAAAAGATCTGTAAAAAATACAAACACATGGAGGCTAAACAATACACTACTTAATAACCAAGAGATCACTGAAGAAATAACAGAGGAAATCAAAAAATACCTAGAAACAAATGACAATGAAAACATGGCGACCCAAAACCTATGGGATGCAGCAAAAGCAGCTCTAAGAGGGAAGTTTATAGTAATACAATCCTACCTCAAGAAACAAGAAACATCTCAAATAAACAACCTAACCTTACACCTAAAGCAATTAGAGAAAGAAGAACAAAAAAACCCCAAAGTGAGCGGAAGGAAAGAAATCATAAAGATCAGATCAGAAATAAATGAAAAAGAAATGAGGGAAACAATAGCAAAGATCAATAAAACTAAAAGCTGGTTCTCTGAGAAGATAAACAAAACTGATAAACCACTAGCCAGCCTCATCAAGGAAAAAAGGGAGAAGACTCAAATCAATAGAATTAGAAATGAAAAAGGAGAAGTAACAACTGACACTGCAGAAATAAAAAAAATCATGAGAGATTACTACAAGCAACTCTATGCCAATAAAATGGACAACTTCTTAGAAAAGCAAAACCTTCTGAGACTGAACCAGGAAGAAATAGAAAATATAAGCAGACCAATCACAAGCACTGCAATTGAGACTGTGATTAACAATCTTCCAATAAACAAAAGCCCACGACCAGATGGCTTCACAGGCAAATTCAATCAAACATTTAGAGAAGAGCTAACACCTATCCTTCTCAAACTCTTCCAAAATATAGCAGAGGGAGGAACACTCCCAAACTCATTCTACGAGGCCACCATCACCCTGATACCAAAACCAGACAAAGATGTCACAAGAAAAGAAAACTACAGACCAATATCATTGATGAACATAGATGCAAAAGTCCTCAAACAAAATACTAGCAAACAGAATCCAACAGCACATTAAAGGGATCATACACCATGATCAAGTGGGGTTTATCCCAGGAATGCAAGGATTCTTCAATATACGCAAATCAATCAACGTGATACACCATATTAACAAACTGAAGGAGAAAAACCATATGATCATCTCAATAAATGCAGAAAAAGCTTTCGACAAAATTCAACACCCACTTATGATAAAAACCCTCCAGAAAGTAGGCATAGAGGGAACTTACCTCAACATAATAAAAGCCATATATGACAAAACCACAGCCAACATCGTTCTCAATGGTGAAAAACTGAAAGCATTTCCACTAAGATCAGGAACAAGACAAGGTTGCCCACTCTCACCACTCTTATTCAACATAGTTTTGGAAGTTTTAGCCACAGCAATCAGAGAAGAAAAGGAAATAAAAGGAATCCAAATTGGAAAAGAAGAAGTAAAGCTGTCACTGTTTGCAGATGACATGATACTATACATAGAGAATCCTAAAGATACTACCAGAAAACTACTAGAGCTAATCAATGAATTTGGTAAAGTAGCAGGATACAAAATTAATGCACAGAAATCTCTGGCATTCCTATATACTAATGATGAAAAATCTGAAAGTGAAATCAAGAAAACACTCCCATTTACCACTGCAACAAAAAGAATAAAATATCTAGGAATAAACCTACCTGAGGAGACAAAAGACCTTTATGCAGAAAACTGTAAGACACTGATGAAAGAAATTAAAGATGATATGAACAGATGGAGAGATATACCATGTTCTTGGATTGGAAGAATCAACATTGTGTAAATGACTATACTACCCAAAGCAATCTACAGATTCAATGCAATCCCTATCAAACTACCACTGGCATTTTTCACAGAACTAGAACAAAATATTCCACAATTTGTGGAATATTGGAAACACAAAAGACCCTGAATAGCCAAAGCAATCTTGAGAAAGAAAAACATAGCTGGAGGAATCAGGCTCTCAGATTTCAGACTATACTACAAAGCTAGAGTAATCAAGATAGTATGGTACTGGCACAAAAACAGAAATATAGATCAATGAAACAGGATAGAAAGCCCAGAGATAAACCCACACACATATGGTCACCTTATTTTTGATAAATGAGGCAAAAATATACAATGGAGAAAAGACAGTCTCTTCAATAAGTGGTGCTGGGAAAACTGGAAAGCTACATGTAAAACAATGAAATTAGAACACTTCCTAACACCATACACAAAAATAAACTCAAAATGGATTAAAGACCTAAATGTAAGGCCAGACACTATCAAACTCTTAGAGGAAAACATAGGCAGAACACTCTATGACATCAATCACAGCAAGATCCTTTCTGACCCACCTCCTAGAGAAATGGAAATAAAAACAAAAATAAACAAATGGAACCTAATGAAACTTAAAAGCTTTTGCACAGCAAAGGAAACCATAAACAACACGAAAAGACAACCCTCAGAATGGGAGAAAATATTTGCAAATGAAGCAACTGACAAAGGATTAATCTCCAAATTTACAAGCAGCTCATGGAGCTCAATATCCAAAAAACAAACAACCCAATCCAAAAATGGGCAGAAGACCTAAATAGACATTTCTCCAAAGAAGATATACAGATTGCCAACAAACACATGAAAGAATGCTCAACAACACTAATCATTAGAGAAATGCAAATCAAAACTACAATGAGGTATCACCTCACACCAGTCAGAATGACCATCATCAAAAAATCTACAAACAATAAATGCTAGAGAGGGTGTGGCGAAAGAGAACCCTCTTGCACTGTTGGTGGGTATGTAAATTGATACAGCCACTATGGAAAACAGCATGGAGTTACTTAAAAAACTAAAAATAGAACTACCATACAACCCAGCAATCCCACTACTGGGCATATACACTGAGAGAACCATAACTCAAAATGAGTCACGTACCACAATGTTCATTGCAGCTCTATTTACAATAGCCAGGACATGGAAGCAACCTAAGTGTCCATCAACAGATGAGTGGATAAAGAAGATGTGGGACATATATACAATGGAATATTACTCAGCCATAAAAAGAAATGAAATTGAGTTATTTGTAGTGAGGTGGATGTACCTAGAGTCTGTCACACAGAGTAAGTCAGAAAGAGAAAAACAAATATTGTATGCTAACACATATGTATGGAATTGAAAAAAAAATGGTTCTGAATAACCTAGGGGCAGGACAGGAATAAAGACGCAGATGTAGAGAATGGACTTGAGGACACAGGGAGGGGGAAGGGTAAGCTGGGACAAAGTTAGAGAGTGGCATGGACTTATAAATACTACCAAATGTAAAATAGATAGCTAGTGGGAAGCAGTCGCATAGCACAGGGAGATCAGCTCGGTGCTTTGTGACCACCTCGAGGGGTGGGATGGGGAGTGTGGGAGGGAGATGCAAGAGGGAGGAGATATGGGGATATATGTATATGTATAGCTGATTCACTTTGTTATAAAGCAGAAACTAACACCCTGTTATAAAGCAATTATACTCCAATAAAGATGTTAAAAAAAAAGACTGGGGGAAGAACAATTATTATGGGAGCACAGAAAATAACCTTTTTGTTGTAAATGATAATAAGCTCAAACTAGTTTAAAGCAACAAAATAATTTATTGGCTCACTTGGTTAAAAAAATTCAAGGTGGTGTGGTCTTTAGGCACTGCTGGATCCAGGAACTCCCATGATGTTGTTCAGAGGTCTCAACCTCTATCAATCTCTTACTCTCCTTCTCTTTACTCTCTGGTCTCTCCTTTTTGCATGGTGGCTTCTTTCTTCCCTGTCACAGGCTCTTGCTTTATGCCAGGAAAGATAGATACTGGTAAATCACACCTACAACCTTATAGCTTCTGATCCAAAAGAAAGGCCTATGCTTTCTCTCCTAATTCCATTGATCAAACCTCTAGCAATTCTCTCTCAGTCTCCTTACTGGTTCCTCCCATGTCCCCAACTTCTAAACTCCAGAAGTCTGTCCTTGGACTACTTCTCTTCTGTACCCACACTCCCTCCATTGGTAATCTCATCTGGTATCATGAATGTAAGTACTATCTGTCTCCAACCTAGATCATTTCCCCCATACTTCAAACTTGTATACAAACTGCCTACTTGACACATTTACTTGGCTGTCTAACAAGGCATTTCAAATGTAACATGTTGAAAACCAAATTCCTGATCTTCCTACCCCCACCCCAAACATGACCCTCTTGCAGTTTTCCCATCTCAGTAAATGGCAACTCTATCCTGGTTGGACTCATCCTTGATTACTCTCTTTCATACCTCACATCAATTCCATCATCAAAATGTGTTGCTTATACCTTCAAAATAGACCCAGATTCCAACTTCTTACCATATCCCCTACTAACTCCCTGCCTAAGCCATCAGCATCTCTCCCCAAATTATCTCAAAAGCTACGCATTGGTCTCCCCATTTCCTTCCTTGCTTCCTGGAATCCATTTTTAACATAGTAGTCATAATGATCGTCTTAAAAGCATACGTCAGATCAAGATTTTTCTGTGTTCAGAGCCTCTGATGTAATCTCTATATCCTGCAAAGGAGTGATCTCCAAGATATATTGACAAGTGGAAAAAAGCAAAGTGAACAAAAGTGTGTATGGTATCTGCTACTTGTCTAAGAAAGAAAAAGAAGTATAAAAAAATATATATGGGGACGTCCCTGGTGGTGCAGTGGTTAAGAATCCACCTGCCAATTCATGGGACATGGGTTCAAGCCCTGGTCTGGGAAGATCCCATATGCGTGGAGCAACTAAGCCCATGCCCAACTACTGAGCCTGCGCTCTAGAGCCCGCAACCATAACTATGGAGCCCGCGTGCCACAACTACTGAAGACTGTGCACCTAGAGCCTGTGCTCTGCAACAAGAGAAGCCACCACAATGAGAAGCACGCTCAGCACAACTAAGACTGGCCACCTTTCGCCGCAACTAGAGAAACCCGCACGCAGCAACGAAGACCCAACGCAGCCAAAAAATTAATTAATTAATTAATTAATTAAATTTATTAAAAATATATATACTTATTTGTGTATACTTTTAAGTGGAAGGATAAACTATAAAAAATATTTTTAAACGTTATCTACAGGGTGAGGAAAGGAAAAAGAAGGAAGAGACAGGGAAATAATCTAGACTTCTCTAAATGTACTACCTGCTTGGTAAATTTTGGATTTGAAACCATATAAGTGTTTCACAAAACTATGTTTTTTAAAAAAAGCAGCTCCCAAAAATCCAAAGCAAAATGAAATATTCAGACCTAACTGGGTATCAAGCTAGTGGCATAATGACACACGGAGGAATTATTCCAAGTCACTTTAAAGCAATGCAACTTGACTGTACATGCCTAGAGAGATATACCCTGAGGACAGAAAAGACTTGAAAATAAAATTCAGAAACTATTATCTTTAGGCATATGTTTAGTAATCATATTAGAAATGTTATTCTGAAACCATTATATATATAGTAGGATAAGGCAAATGAGTAATTATGTTAACACCATTAGGTACTGAGATTTTCAGAAGAGATACACATATAAAATCAAAGTAAAATCTGTATAATCCTAAACTTGGATTGGAATATTAGTATAAATGCATGATGCATTTTCTCAAAAACTATGTGTCTATGTGAATTTTTTAGCTCTGTCCACTGAAAAGGCTTACAAACAATAATTGCCCAGTAACGATGAGCATTTGTAGCATCCAGATTTTCTTTAAATATCACTTTCCACTTAAAGAAAACCTTCTTGGATAAAGGATTGATTCAAGGTCTGGGGCAGAAAAAGTACTAAATTAGCCTTGAACATCTTGTCACACCAGAAATCAAGTGATCTTGGATGTGGGGTGCTTCTGCTGCTGCTCAAACTAGTGCGTGTGGTTTGGAAAAATTCAAAGAACTGTACACTGAGTGCATGCACCTTTCTGTATGTGTGCTATACTGCTATTAAAAGTTCGTTTCGGGCTTCCCTGGTGGCGCAGTGGTTGAGAGTCCGCCTGCTGATGCAGGGGACCCGGGTTCGTGCCCGGTCCGGGAAGATCTCACATGCTGTAGAGCGGCTGGGCCCGTGAGCCATGGCCGCTGAGCCTGCGCGTCCGGAGCCTGTGCTTCGCAACGGGAGAGGCCACAACAGTGAGAGGTCCGCGTACCGCGAAAAAAAAAAAAAAAAGTTCGTTTCTACATCATGGAAGATTTCAAACGTATACAAGAGTAGAGAGAATAATATAATAAATATCCATTTCCCCATTATCTAGCCTCAACAGTGATCAAAACTCATAGCTATTCTTGTTTCATCTACCGTATATTCCACCCACCTCCCTCTCCCCAATATTTTGAAGCAGATTTCATGTATCCTATCACTTCATCAAAGACTGTGTTTAATCCATAATCTATGTAAATACAATCTATCTAAAACACTTACGTATATAAAAACATACATACATAATACACATAAGGAGTGTTCTAAAGGTAACTTACTAAGGATCACACAATACCTCCCCCCTGGAGAGTGTTTTGGAGGTGGAGTGTGGAGAAAGAAAGCGTGTAAAAATTTTTGAGTGTGAATGTTTTCACAGCGTCCAATAATTCTGCATTCGCCAGTCTCACGATTTCCCACTCTTTTATTTAACGTTGCCGCCCCCGGAAGGCTTTCGTATTTGGGACCCCAACAAGGAAAATGTGATTAAGTGTAGAATAAAATAAAGAGACTTAAAAAGCATCTCAACTTCGTTAGTATTTTGCCTAGAGAACGCTCTATCGTGTCACAGTGGAAGAGATGCATTTGCTTTTTCTTAACTGAAGCGCTTATCCCGTGATAACTCCAGTTAGAAGAGAACCGAATTGTAGTCTTGTTCAAAGAACTACAAATCCCTGAAGGCCATTCGGCAAGGGCGCCTGCGCACCGCGCGCTCCTTCCTTTCCCCACCTCTCTGCCGGGAAAGACCCGCCCCGCGGTGCTGTCGCTCGCGCTGGAAGAAGCGGAAGAAGATGGCGCTCACCAGGTGAGTTGTTGATTTGGGTCCTCGATACGGAAGGGTCTGGGAGTACCCACCTTTTTCATTTCTCTTCCCACACTCTCCGGGCAGTAACCCGGCCCGGGTCACAGAGCGACATAGGCCGAGGCCACGGCTAGGCCCTCTCTCCGGCCGCCGGGGCGACTAGGCCTAGCCGAAGCTGGGGTCTTTCCTGAGCGGCTTCCCGGGTTGAGCTCGCCCCCTCACTAGGACCGAAAGCCGCGGCGTGGGGAATAGTTCTCTGGCTTAAGATGCGGAGGAGTCGCATGTGTTTTCGCTTAAGCATCTTGGGGGTGTGGAGAGAGCGCCCTCGGGTCCGCGGCTCGGGTGGGCGCGATGGGAGTGTGGAGGGCAGTGGCTTATTTGTCTTGGCACAGTGAAGCGGGTGGGAGGCGACCGCCTGGCTTACTGCCGTTCGCCTGCCGAAGTCTCTCTCCTGTCTCTGTCCCTAAACAAGGATTCCCGGGAAAAAAAAGGTGGGGGCGCGGCACTGAACGGAGATTTAAAATCAGCCATAGCACTGGCCGCTGTCTACTAATTCGCGCCGCTGCTCCGCACTTTAACTTTGGGCCTTAGAATTTCTTCCCGTAGATGGAACCACTTCGGATTTTTGCTGTCCCGGTTGCCTTGGCAACCGCAAGTAAAGTGGTCCCCGCCTTTAAGAGAAAGATGCTTAAGGGGGAGATTCCAAGGAGTTACGTAACTCCTATTAGTTGTCGACCTTGCTGCCCCATCTAAATAGAAAAACTTTCCATGCGAACGAACGCAACAGGAAAAGTTGAGTGTCACAGAAGGTAAAGAAAGTAATCGCGTTAGTACATACGCTTGAGTTCCCTAAACACCCTTCATTCTCCTCACATACGTTTTTCCTGGCTGATGACAGTTATGAATCCTAAACATAATTGAATCAGAAAATTCTTTGGGGAATTACTTTTGGATGCCTTGCTCTATCCTAGGGCTTGTGTGTATACAGAAGAAAATCTGACAGTCTTTGGCTGCAGGGAAGATGGGGTACAAGGCATACAGATATGAAACAAAGAACCACACAGAATGCTTATTGTGTAGTACTAACCTTAAGTGCAAAAAGAATTAGATGGAATGAGCTGAATGAAATGGAGCGTGTTCTTTAGTAAATGTTGCAGGCAGCAAACATTTGATTGAGTGCTCTCCAGATGGGAGAAGTGTGACAAAGACTAGTCGAGTTATGAGGAAAGGCTTTGTGGAAAAGATGGAATTGGAAAAGGACACAAAGGAAAAATATCAGAGATATTGTGGGTATTGTGTGCTTAAAAGTGCAGTGGCAGGGACTTCCCTGGTGGTCCAGTGGTTAACACTCAGCGCTTCCAATGCAGGGGACGCGGGTTCAATCCCTGGTTGGGGGAACTGTGTGGCGTGGCCAAAAAATTATTATTATTTTTCCTTAAAATTGCAGGGGCAGAGTGCAGTCTTTAAATAGCTTGACTTACATAGCTTTCAGATTTTGTTGAGTTTTAGCTAATTTGGTTTCTAGAGATGGTCTCAAGTTTCCAGGTGAACTTTTATCTCTGAAATCTACCAGGGATTCTTAACAGCAGGGACTGGACATGCTGATGTGTTACAGTCCTGGTGTTACTAACTAAAGATTTAAAGTCATACTGATTTAACTTTCTAAACTCGTGTGTTTAAGGTTATGTATCTAATAATATCACTTGCATTTAATACGCTTTCTTTAGTAAAGGGGAAAGGATAGACTAAGATGTCTCCACAGTGGCACTACTGATGTTTTGGACTGGATAATTCATTCTTGTATGGGACTGTCCTGCGCATATTAAGATGTTTAGCAGCATCTTTGGCCTCTACCCACTAGATGCCAGTGGAACCTCCAAACCCCTTTCTACCCCCTACCTCCCAAGTTCTAACAATCAAGATGTCTCCAGACATTGTCAAATGTCTACATTGTAGATATTTTGCTCCCAGTTGAGAAACACTGAGGTAGACTTTCTGCTGGCTTATGCAGCCCACCCCCACCATAGGAGTGTACCTCATGGGAATATCATCTTTTACAGGGAACAACAAAATTAAGACCCCCTGGAAGGCTAGGGTGTGTTCTAATCGTAATCCAGGCCAGATTTCGTGTTTACTGGTTTGTCCAAACAATGCCTTTTGATCATTTTACTGACTGGTTCTTCCAACAGAAGGTAAAGACAAGAGAAATGAAACATAAGTAAATATTTTGGCTTCTTTGTTACTGTCTTTGTATCCCTCCTATGTATTGGGTATACATGGTTTACTGAAAACAACTGTGGTATAAGCCCAAAACGTTTGACTCCATTCATCCAGTTAGTAAATCGCATGTGTTGAAAGTCTACTATGTGTCAGGCTAGGGTTGGTTTTACAGTATTGAATCAGTCAGGCAAACCTCTTATCCTCATGGAACTTATATTCTAGGGAAGACAGACTGCAGGAGTAAACAAATCAGTAATGCAAGTTCAGGTAGTAAGTACTAAGAATAAAATACAAATAAAGGGATAGAGAGTGACTCAAAGTGTGGGGTGGAATGCTGTTTTGGACAAGGTGGTCATGTGACAGCTGTTGGGAGGTATAATTGAGCAGGGACAATGAATACTAAGAAGCAAGCACTAAAAAATCTGGGGAAGAGTTTTCTTAATAAGTAAATAGAATACTTTATGGCAGTGGGAAACCAAATGTAAAGATCCCGAGATGGCTTGTTTAAAGGAACAAGTAACATAAAAATGAGTGCAAAGGGAAGAGTGAATATATTTATTTTGCCAACATTGAAGTAGGCCCTGCTGTGAGCTAGCTAGACAATGCGTAGAGAGGAATAAAAGAAACAGAAGGCGTGATTCCTGCCCTCAAGTTGCCTACAGTCTAATGAGAGAAAGAAAGGTAAATAAATAGATGATAGCAGTAAATAAGGTAGATATTGTAATAATGATACATAGAGGGTCTTGTGAGAGCATGGGTGGTTAGTTTGGGCAACTAACCCAAACTGGGGGAATTGGGGAACAGCTCCAAATAATCAAATATTTATGGAACACCTATTGAATGGTATTTAGACACCGTGCCAAGTGGTTCATGGGTACTGTCATTTAATACTTATTACAGCTCTGTGAGATAGGTAATCTTATGGTCTGTCATTACAGATGAGAAAACTGAGGTTCAGAGGGGTAAACAACTAATCCAGGTTAGTGAGTGGCATAGGTAGGATTTGAACTCTTGAGTTCTTAGCCATCACATTACCTGACCCGCCAGACTGGATTAGAGCCCTCTGACATACGCTGTCATAACACTTTGTACTTTTTCTTATCACTTAGTAAGTGGATTACTATGGATTTGTGTGATTTTGATTGTCTCTCTCCCCTGCAGGACTCAGCTGTCTTTTTCTGTTCATCATCTCATTGCCTACCTAACACAGTGCCTGCACCCCAGCAACCACTAAATATTTTTGAATAAATAAGCTCTACTGCTTATTCACATATTCTTTTTTTTTGCGGTACGCGGGCCTCTCACTGTTGTGGCCTCTCCTGTTGCAGAGCACAGGCTCTGGACGCGCAGGCTCAGCGGCCATGGCTCACGGGCCCAGCCGCTCCGCGGCATGTGGGATCTTCCCAGACGGGGGCACGAACCCGTGTCCCCTGCATTGGCAGGCGGACTCTCAACCACTGCGCCACCAGGGAAGCCCTATTCACATATTCTTACTAGTCAAGAATCACAAAGGAACCTTAACTTTTCCATTAAATGTATTATTCATATACTGGAATCCTTTTGTGGTACTTTGGGATATCTCTATAATAACATTTATCATACTTAAAAGTTAAGAATGGTTTAGTAGAAAGGCTGCTTTGATTCAAGAGTACCAAATTACATCTTTAGAATTTCTGCTTTGGATCTTTGACCTCTTAAATTTTAAATTCCATTGTAAACTAGATACCTTGGGAAAAAACACACTTAAATGTGCAACTCGTGTTTTCTTTTTTTATCCACCTCTTTGCTACATTCAGTGCTAATTATTTTTTTGTACTGATGCTAAAATAGTTAAAAGTAGGAAGCATAAGAGTAAAATAGTTAAAAATAAGGAGTAAAAGACTAGTAAAGACACTAAGAAAACCATATACTAAAGAGTTGACCCCTTGGTAATTGAGAAAATTTACTTATTGTAAGAAAAGAAAGGTGGAAGCATAAAAACTCATTGGTTTATTATGTGAAATATCTGTTAATTTTTTATTCTGGGCACCAGTTGCCTGCATCCTGGTCAGATGATTTTACTGTATGTCTGTTAGTACTTATTTCTTTCCAGGCATAATAAAATGACTGATAATCCTGCCATAAATCATTGGAAAGTTTGTTCTTTTGCTCAAAGGAAAAAGTATTACAGGAAAATAGTGTCTGATGGCCAAATTGCAATAATCAAATATAAGAGTTTTAAAAATTCTGACTTTTATTATCTTTGCTTATAGCTTTTTACCTGCACCTACTCAGCTATCTCAGGACCAGCTTGAGGCTGAAGAAAAAGCAAGATCGCAGAGATCACGACAGACCTCACTGGTCTCCTCTCGAAGAGAACCTCCCCCATACGGGTACCGGAAAGGCTGGATACCTCGGTTATTAGAGGTAAATAATTGTGCTGAAAATTATTATAGCACCTTTGTAAAATAAGTTTAAACCCTAGAACTTCTGCATATGAATGTCAGTATGATAGAAATTCTGGTTGTGAGCTCTCAAGACATGTACTTCCCTCAGAAGATTGAGCTTTTTCTTCTTGCTTATTCACACTGCTTTATGATCACTGAAAAAGTGTACAATTTATGTCTATTCTTATGTCAAACTGTTACTTATGTACAGAAGAAACTAACAAACCCTTTATGTTTGGGGGGGATTATAGTATATGGAAAATAATGGGAAAGTAAGAGGAAAAAGATGAAAAATGGTTTCACGTTCAGGTGCCTTTCCCTCCCTCTCCCCTTCATGCACAATGCTGCATCACCCTGAAGAAACAACATTCCTCCAGGGAAAACTCCAGCAGCATTTCCTTTTCTGATTTCTTCCTGTTGGTATAGTGGATAGAACACTGACAAGGAGGTTTTTTTTAATTAATTGTTTTGCATTATAGCTGTGTTCCTTACTCTTTTTTTTTTTTTTTTGCGGTACACGGGCCTCTCACTGCTGTGGCCTCTCCCGTTGCGGAGCACAGGCTCCGGACGCGCAGGCTCAGCGGCCATGGCTCACAGGCCCAGCTGCTCCGCGGCATGTGGGATCTTCCCAGACCGGGGCACGAACCCGTGTCCCCTGCGTCGGCAGGTGGACTCTCAACCACTGCGCCACCAGGGAAGCCCTGTTCCTTACTCTTTGTGTCACCCTGGACAGGTCCTAAGCTCTCTTCATCTGTTTTCTTATCTTCAACTTGAGAATGTTAATATATCCTAACATACAGATTAGATAAATTTGGGGGAAGGTATAAGAGACAGAATTTGTTGGTTGATTCAGAGGCAGTGAGGGAGAAGGAGGAATCTGAAATGATCTTTTTATATCTCTAGCTTGTTCCCAAAGAACAAACTTTTTTGGCAGCACCTATTCACAGGATCTTGTGCGTCAGCTCAGTGCATATTCCTTTCCCTAATTCCAGGGCATACTGCCCATGCTTGATCACCTTTTTTTTAATCTAGGGGGAAACACAGACATTTGAGACTTCCCTCCTCCAAGCTGCTTCCTGTTCTCCATCTCCCTGTATTCATTCTGACTCCTGCAAATTGTCCTCCTCCAATTCCCAAGGGATATACCTGCCCTATTGAAAACCTCTGTGCCTATTCATGTTTGTACCCAGTTATTTTCTTTTTTTTTTTTTTTTAACATCTTTATTGGGGTATAATTGCTTTACAATGGTGTGTTAGTTTCTGCTTTATAACAAAGTGAATCAGTTATACATATACATATGTTCCCATATGTCTTCCCTCTTGCGTCTCCCTCCCTCCCACTCTCCCTATTCCACCCCTCCAGGCTGTCACAAAGCACCGAGCTAATATCCCTGTGCCATGCGGCTGCTTCCCACTAGCTATCTACCTTACTCCATTTGTTAGTGTGTATATGTCCATAACTCTCTCTCTCCCTGTCAAAGCTCACCTTTCCCCCTCTCCATATCCTCAAGTCCGTTCTCCAGTAGGTCTGCGTCTTTATTCCTGTCTTACCCCTAGGTTCTTCATGACATTTTTTTTTTCTTAAATTCCATATATATGTGTTAGCATACGGTATTTGTCTTTTTCTTTCTGACTTACTTCACTCTGTATGACAGACTCTAGGTCTATCCATCTCATTACAAATAGCTCAATTTCATTTCTTTTTAAGGCTGAGTAATATTCCATTGTATATATGTGCCCCATCTTCTTTATCCATTCATCTGATGGTGGGCACTTAGGTTGTTTCCATCTCCGGGCTATTGTAAATAGAGCTGCAGTGAACATTTTGGTACATGACTCTTTTTGAATTTTGGTTTTCTCAGGGTATATGCCCAGTAGTGGGATTGCTGGGTCATATGGTAATTCTATTTGTAGTTTTTTAAGGAACCTCCATACTGTTCTCCATAGTGGCTGAACCAATTCACATCCCCACCAGCAGTGCAAGAGTGTTCCCTTTTCTCCACACCCTCTCCAGCATTTATTGTTTGTAGATTTTTTGATGATGGCCATTCTGACTGGTGTGAGATGATATCTCATTGTAGTTTTGATTTGCATTTCTCTAATGATTAATGATGTTGAGTATTCTTTCATGTCTTTGTTGGCATTCTGTATATCTTCTTTGGAGAAATGTCTATTTAGGTCTTCTGCCCATTTTTGGATTGGGTTGTTTGTTTTTTTGTTATTGAGCTGCATGAGCTGCTTGTAAATTTTGGAGATTAATCCTTTGTCAGTTGCTTCATTTGCAAATATTTTCTCCCATTCTGAGGGTTGTCTTTTGGTCTTGTTTATGGTTTCCTTTGCTGTGCAAAAGCTTTGAAGTTTCATTAGGTCCCATTTGTTTATTTTTGTTTTTATTTCCATTACTCTAGGAGGTGGGTCAGAAAGGATCTTGCTGTGATTTATGTCATAGAGTGTTCTGCCTATGTTTTCCTCTAAGAGTTTGATAGTGTCTGGCCTTACATTTAGGTCTTTAATCCATTTTGAGCTTATTTTTGTGTATGGTGTTAGGGAGTGATCTAATCTCATACTTTTACATGTACCTGTCCAGTTTTCCCAGCACCATTTATTGAAGAGGCTGTCCTTTCTCCACTGTACTTTCCTGCCACCTTTATCAAAGATAAGGTGTCCATATGTGCGTGGGTTTATCTCTGGGCTTTCTACCCTGTTCCATTGATCTATCTTTCTGTTTTTGTGCCAGTACCATACTGTCTTGATTACTGTAGCTTTGTAGTATAGTCTGAAGTCAGGGAGCCTGATTCCTCCAGCTCCTTTTTTCGTTCTCAAGATTGCTTTGGCTATTCGGGGTCTTTTGTGTTTCCATACAAATTGTGAAATATTTTGTTCTAGTTCTGTGAAAAATGCCAGTGGTAGTTTGATAGGGATTGCATTGAATCTGTAGATTGCTTTGGGTAGTAGAGTCATTTTCACAATGTTGATTCTTCCCATCCAAGAACATGGTATATCTCTCCATCTATTTGTATCATCTTTAATTTCTTTTATCAGTGTCTTATAATTTTCTGCATACAGCTCTTTTGTCTCCTTAGGTAGGTTTATTCCTAGATATTTTATTCTTTTTGTTGCAGTGGCAAATGGGAGTGTTTTCTTGATTTCACTTTCAGATTTTTCATCATTAGTATATAGGAATGCCAGAGATTTCTGTGCATTAATTTTGTATCCTGCTACTTTACCAAATTCATTGATTAGCTCTAGTAGTTTTCTGGTAGTATCTTTAGGATTCTCTATGTATAGTATCATGTCATCTGCAAACAGTGACAGCTTTACTTCTTCTTTTCCAATTTGGATTCCTTTTATTTCCTTTTCTTCTCTGATTGCTGTGGCTAAAACTTCCAAAACTATGTTGAATAAGAGTGGTGAGAGTGGGCAACCTTGTCTTGTTCCTGATCTTAGTGGAAATGCTTTCAGTTTTTCACCATTGAGGATGATGTTTGCTGTGGGCTTGTCATATATGACCTTTATTATGTTGAGGAAAGTTCCCTCTATGCCTACTTTCTGGAGGGTTTTTATCATAAATGGGTGTTGAATTTTGTCGAAAGCTTTCTCTGCATCTATTGAGATGATCATATGGTTTTTCTCCTTCAATTTGTTAATATGGTTTATCACATTGATAGATTTGCGTATATTGAAGAATCCTTGCATTCCTGGAATAAACCCCACTTGATCATGGTGTATGATCCTTTTAATGTGCTGTTGGATTCTGTTTGCTAGTATTTTGTTGAGGATTTTTGCATCTATGTTCATCAGTGATATTGGCCTGTAGTTTTCTTTCTTTGTGACATCCTTGTCTGATTTTGGTATCAAGGTGATGGTGGCCTCGTAGAAGGAATTTGGGAGTGTTCCTTCCTCTGCTATATTTTGGAAGAGTTTGAGAAGGATAGGTGTTAGCTCTTCTCTAAACGTTTGATAGAATTCACCTGTGAAGCCATCTGGTCGTGGGCTTTTGTTTGTTGGAAGATTTTTAATCACAGTTTCAATTTCAGTGCTTGTGATTGGTCTGTTCATATTTTCTATTTCTTCCTGATTCAGTCTTGGTATGTTGTGCATTTCTTAGAATTTGTCCATTTCTTCCAGGTTGTCCATTTTATTGGCATAGAGTTGCTTGTAGTAATCTCTCATGATTTTTTTTATTTCTGCAGTGTCAGTTGTTACTTCTCCTTTTTCATTTCTAATTCTATTGATTTGAGTCTTCTCCCTTTTTTTCTTGATGAGTCTGGCTAGTGATTTATCTATTTTGTTTATCTTCTCAAAGAACCAGCTTTTACTTTAATTGATCTTTGCTATCGTTTCCTTCATTTCTTTTTCATTTATTTCTGATCTGATTTTTATGATTTCTTTCCTTCTGCTAGCTTTGGGGTTTTTTTGTTCTTCTTTCTCTAATTGCCTGAGGTGCAAGGTTAGGTTGTTTATTCAAGATGTTTCCTGCTTCTTAAGGTGGGCTTGTATTGCTATAAACTTCCCCCTTAGAACTGCTTTTGCTGCATCCCATAGGTTTCGGGTCGTTGTGTCTCCATTGTCATTTGTTTCTAGGTATTTTTTTATTTCCTCTTTGATTTCTTCAGTGATCACTTCATTATTAAGTAGTGTATTGTTTAGCCTCCATGTGTTTGTATTTTTTACAGATCTTTTCCTGTAATTGATATCTAGTCTCATGGCGTTGTGGTCAGAAAAGATACTTGATACAATTTCAATTTTCTTAAATTTACCAAGGCTTGATTTGTGACCCAAGATATGATCTATCCTGGAGAATGTTCCATGAGCACTTGAGAAAAATGTGTATTCTGTTGTTTTTGGATGGAGTGTCCTATAAATATCAATTAAGTCCATCTTGTTTAATGTATCATTTAAAGCTTGTGTTTCCTCATTTATTTTCATTTTGGATGATCTGTCCTTGGGTGAAAGTGGGGTGTTAAAGTCCCCTACTATGAATGTGTTACTGTCGATCTCCCCTTTTATGGCTGTTAGTATTTGCCTTATGTATTGAGGTGCTCCTATGTTGGGTGCATAAATATTTACAATTGTTATATTTTCTTCTTGGATGGATCCCTTGATCATTATGTAGTGTCCTTCTTTGTCTCTTTTAATAGTCCTTATTTTAAAGTCTATTTTGTCTGATATGAGAATTGCTACTCCAGCTTTCTTTTGGTTTCCATTTGCATGGAATATCTTTTTCCATCCCCTTACTTTCAGTCTGTATGTGTCTCTAGGTCTGAAGTGGGTCTCTTGTAGACAGCATATATAAGGGTCTTGTTTTTGTATCCATTCAGCCAATCTGTGTCTTTTGGTGGGAGCATTTAGTCCATTTACATTTAAGGTAATTATCGATATGTATGTTCCTATTCCCATTTTCTAAATTGTTTTGGGTTCGTTATTATAGGTCTTTTCCTTCTCTTGTGTTTCTTGTCTAGAGAAGTTCCTTTAGCATTTGTTGTAAAGCTGGTTTGGTGGTGCTGAACTCTCTCAGCTTTTGCTTGTCTGTAAAGGTTTTAATTTCTCCATCAAATCTGAATGAGATCCTTGCTGGGTAGAGTAGTCTTGGTTGCAGGTTTTTCTCCTTCATCACTTTCAGTATGTCCTGCCACTCCCTTCTGGCTTGTAGGGTTTCTGCTGAGAGATCAGCTGTTAACCTTATGGGGATTCCCTTGTGTGTTATTTGTTGTTTTTCCCTTGCTGCTTTTAATATGCTTTCTTTGTATTTAATTTTTAACAGTTTGATTAATATGTGTCTTGGCGTATTTCTCCTTGTATTTATCCTGTATGGGACTCTCTGTACTTCCTGGACTTGATTAACTATTTCCTTTCCCATATTAGGGCCAGTTATTTTCATTTTATCACTTTGTCGTGTTCTGTCTTTATATGGTTATAATTTTACTTTACAAATGGGAAGGGCCAAGTGTCCTTAGCTTTTTTTCATCTGCCTGCAAGTGGTGATCATAGTGAACTAAGTATTCAGTGGATTGAAATATGTTGCTTAGCACCTATAAAAAGGCAACTGTATTCTCAGCCTCTCTCATGTTTGTCATTACCCCTGCCCTACCAAACTCTTTGTACAGCCTAGAAGAAGAACACTCAAGTAAAGAGATCATGTCTTCTCCTAACATATTCCCTGGTGATTTTTTTGTTTCTCTGGTTGATTTTTGATCAGCGGTCCTCCTCTGGTCCTTATTAATTCTAGTGTGTGAAAGCCAGTCTTACCACACTTATGATGGGATTTTTTGTTGTGTTTGCTTTTGTTTTCACTGATAATGTAATTTGTGAGAAGCAGAGCAAAATAAAAGATATCAAGGAAGCTGTGATGCCGTCTTATCTGTGGCAAGAAAGACAGAACTTGTCATTATCTAACAGAAGGCTTGAGTGTTTCTTTTTAGGGATTACAGATGCTCTACTTTTGGCCTCTCGATAGATTAGGGTGGGGTGGCAGGCATCATTTTACCTACAGTAGAAATCTCATCCTTACTTGGATTTCAGCATCAGGACATTCAGGTACTATTAGCTTTTAAAATCTTACTTGACTATCAAAAGTGTCATATATCCTGGTGGAGCAGAACAGTTTATTTGAAAATCAAACCAAAATGGCCAGCTAATAGAAATACTGTGAGTGCTTCTTGAGGAGAGTGAAAGTTCTGTGGAAGAAAGCATCTTGTTCTAGTTTTTAAAGTAAAAGCTATGATTTTTCTGGCAAGCTTTATGACCACGTAATGCCACATCTACAGTCTTGAAGTGCTTATTATAGTTGAAGAACTCTAGTAAATCTGAGCCCGTGTCAGATTGATGGCCTGGCTACAGGTCGTACCTTTCTTGGGAATACCTTAACTATTTTCTGCCTAATTTACAAGAAAACGTCTCCTTTAGCTTTATTGTTTGTTTTAAAAAATGTCAAACCTTTCTTTAGCAAGTAAGCATGTTGTACCTAGAAAATCACATATCCAGGATCTAATGGAATATTTCTTGAAGGAGGAGATCATATAAAAGTGGCTATTTTCATAATTTTTTTCCATCAAACCCCCTCTAAATGATTAATATTAATATTTTTTTTCTCTCATTTCTTAGTGAAATGATTTGCCTTTTTTTGAGTCAGGGTATTTCAGTTTAGTAAAAAATTTAACAACTTTTGGAGTCAAAAGATCTGGGTTCAGGTCCTCATAGCTATCCATGAAACCTTGGAAAAATCACTTTTAACTTTTCTAAACTTGAATTTTTTCCATATGAAAATATGAGGTGTTGAAGAACTACAAGAATTAAATGAGAATATATGTGTGGGCAAGTATTATTAAATTTAACAAAACTATTTAAATTATATTTAATATTCATATGTTAATTTGATGATATACATTTTTGTAATATTAAACTTCATTGATAGACTTAGCTTGTTCTACTTTAGAAGTCTTAATTCTCTTCTAAGTAATTGTATAATCATCGTTAGAAATGTGGTAAACTCATTTCTGGGTCCTTCCTATTTATTTGCTTCTCATGGAACACTGAATAAATAAGATGTTGTTAAAATCTGAAGAAGAAATATAATTCTATACTTTTTTTTTTTTTGGCTGTGCTGCTCAGCTTGCGGGATCTCAGTTCCCCGACCAGGGATTGAACCTGGGCCACAGTGGTGAAAGCCCGGAATCCTAACCACTAGGCCACCAGGGAACTCCCTAATACTTTACATTTTTGCTCTACCTATAGCATGAATGACCTGTCCTTCACTAAGAAAATTATGTATGCTAAAATGGAAAATCTTTTCCTTATGCTAAACATTTTGTTTAATTTCTTCCTGTCATGTACATAAAATCCACATCCTTGCCGTGGTCTAGAAGCCCTTTCGTGATGTGGTGTTTGTACACCCATGCAGACTTATCACCTATATGTCTGCTCTTCTGCCCTCAGTAAGCTACAGCCCCAGTGGACACTCATTTCCTAGAACATGCCAAGTTCGTTCTTGCAGCAGGGCCTTCACACTTGCTATATAATCTGCCTAGAAAATGCTTCCTTCAGATTTTCCCATGACTGATTTCTCATCATTCAGGCTTTAGCTCATGTTACCTCTTCACAAAGGTTATCCCAACCACACTATCAAAAATAGCCCCTCTTGGGACTTCCCTGGTGGCACAGTGGTTAAGAATCCGCCTGCCAATGCAGGGGACACGGGTTCGAGCCCTGGTCCGGGAAGATCCCACATGCTGCAGAGCAACTAAGCCTGTGCGCCACAACTACTGAGCTTGCACTCTAGAGCCCACAAGCCACAGCTACTGAAGTCCACGCACCTAGAGCCTGTGCTCAGCAACAAGAGAAGCCACCGCAATGAGAAGCCCGCGCACTGCAAGGAAGAGTAGCCCCTGTTCACCGCAACTAGAGAAAGCCCGCGCGCAGCAACAAAGACCCAATGCAGCCTAAAATAAATTAATAAATTTTAAAAATAATAAAGAAAATAGCCCCTCTTCCCAGTCCCTTTATTGCTTTCAAGGCATTTATCACAAGCCAAAAATCATGCTTTTTATATCTTTGCCCACTAAAATGCACACTCCACAAGGTCAGAAACCTCTGTTTTGTTTACTGCCATTTCTGTAGCATCTAGCATAATAAGGGCTCAATGGTTATTTGTTGAATAAGTGAATATATCTTAAATCTCAAACTACTATTAAATATTCTTTTTATTTCTTTTTAATATATAGGATTTTGGAGATGGAGGTGCTTTTCCAGAGATCCACGTGGCCCAGTATCCCCTGGATATGGGACGAAAGAAAAAAATGTCAAATGCACTGGCCATTCAGGTGGATGCTGAAGGAAAAATTAAGTATGATGCAATTGCTCGACAGGGACAGTCAAAAGACAAGGTAACCCTCTCATTGATTTTTTTCCCCATTGATAAATATTTTGTGAGGAGTTTTTTTAATTGTATGAAAAATGATAAATCTGGCCATTTAGTTTATGTTAAAAGTAACAGTGACGTATACTTAGGCTAACTGAAGATGACTTCATAACAATATGAACAATATAATATGACTTCATAACAGCAATGACTTTTTCCTTTGAAATTCCCCAAATTGATGATTAGGTTGTGTATACTTAAGGGTTTTTATGTATTTGTTTTACATTTAAAAAACAGTTCTTCTTTTTCCCTTCTAGTTTTATTGAGATATAATTGACATACAGCACTGTATATTAAAAACAATTCTTTTATAGTACTAACTTTTTTAAAGGCTAGCAAATTTTTTAAAATCTACAATCCTAGCACCCTAAAAAAATTAAATTTAGTTTTGTGTATAGTCTTCTATTTCTCTTCCATGTACTTAAAGAGTACATAGATACTGGGCTTCCCTGGTGGCACAGTGGTTGAGAATCTGCCTGCCGATGCAGGGGACGCGGGTTCGTGCTCCGGTCCGGGAAGATCCCACGGACCCGTGAGCCTTGGCCGCTGAGCCTGTGCGCCCGGAGCCTGTGCTCCGCAACAGGAGAGGCCACAACAGTGAGAGGCCTGCGTACCACACACACACAAAAAAAAGAGTACATAGATACTTAATTATTTTAATGGTTCATTTGAATAGAATTAATCATATAAACTTCTTTCTCCCTTGATTAAGTCCAAAACTGACACTTGCTACTTTTAGGATGGCCCTGCTTACAAAGTAATCCAAAGACCAAAAATGAAGTTTACTTAAAATAATCTCATCACAGAGCAGCCACACTCAGAGCCAAGGAACTGTTTTTAAGCCCTAGTTTGTTTTTTTTTAATAAATAAATACTCTAAGTATTTGGAGTATTTTGGAGGTAAAAGGGCTCTTCAGAATTGAAGATACTGGGGAAGGTACTTGAGAACCTTCACTGTCTGTCCTTTGCTTCTCTCTCTCCCAAACATTTTCATTTTACCCTGTAAGACAGCCCTAATGATAAACCATCCTTTGCTCCTCCGTCATGGTTGCTAGTTTTTGGGGAAAACAATTATGCAGTCATGCAAATTTGTATCTCAGGTTTCAGCAGAGCTGTCTTGATGTTCCTCCAAGCTTAGCTCCTATTCCTCTCCATCCCCCCTCAGTTTAACAGGCAACTCCCCATCTGTTTGCAGATAAGGCTATTGGAAGAAAATTGTGGCTTTCTTTATCCTGCACGTGTCTTTTTGTCTTGACTATTCCTTTTGTCTCTATAACAAATCTCTTCTCCTATCTAAACCTAATCTTGCCAAGTGTATTCTAGTGTATCCTGGATCTCGTCCCTTCCCCTTTTCTTTGTAACCTCACCTTTACATGTATTCCCACTTTACATATATACACACACACATGTACACACTCAAACATACTCATCCTTTTTTTACATGAATGGGATTTTAATTCTCATAACTCCCATAGACGCTTTTTTTTTCTTAAGATGTTTTGAAGATTTTCATTAAGAAAAATCTATATAGATATTCTAAGCATTAGTGGTTTCCAATTTTTTAGTTTTGCACACAGTGCTATATTCAAGATCCATATATAAATATCTTTGCACATGAGTATTTGTGTAAAATAAATTCTTAGTAGTCTATGCATTGGGTCAAAGGATATTCACATTTCAAATGTGACACATAATGCCAGTATGTTCTCTAAAAAGCCTTTGCTTAAAATTATTCCATTCTTTTGTGTTTCCCTCAGACCCTCCATCTGTTAGTCACCATGATTTATCTTATTTCCTTAACATTTCTCTAGTATTGTCCCTTCTTTGCTACTTAGTTCAGACGCTTATTTTTTCTTGCTTAATTTACTGCAGCAGAGTCTGAACCCATCTCCTTGGCATTTGTCTTGCCTGCCTGAAGAAACAGTCATTCACGTTTTTCTGTTTCTCTCCCTCTCTCCCCCACAAAAACACATACAAGCATGCACACTTAAAATCTTTCCATAGCCTTCAGGATAAGAACCAGCCAAGCACCTTATGGCACACTTGACCCCTTGCTTACCTTTCTAGCCTAGCATCAACTTTCATGACCAGAATACTGAAATCCAAAAATAAAGAGTCCAGTTTTAGCCGTTCTATTTATTTTCAATAGAAAATAATCACCATAACAGGTGGTTGTTAAAGAAGAAGAAGCTTGCAGGCATTCCCTATGAATGTCTGCTATGAGGAACTTCTTGCAGCTCCCCTATTATGGCACGTTCTTTCTTACCTTGGGAGCTTCCCCTGGGTGCCCTCCGATGCTGGGGAAAGCCGTCTCCCTATTCTTTTTTCTGGCTAAATTCTATTGTTTTCAAGTCGCAACTTGCTCTTCACTATTCCAGGATACTGTCCCTGATCCTCCCTAGCTGGACTGGGTGTCCTTCCTCCCTATTCCCTGTGTTTACTATAAAGTAGCAGTTGTAATTATCCATTTTGTTGCAATTATCCTTTTGTTGTAGTTATCCATTCACTAACAATGTTCTATGTCATTTGACTAAAAGCTCCTTGAGTACAGAGATTATATCTTTTCATTTTCCTCTTTGGCACCTAACTTAGTGCCTGACAGCTTGACACACAGGCATTCAGAAGTGTTTGTTGGAGGTATTATAGCAATATTTATTGAATAACAGAAAGCCACTTTTCCTGAAGCCACTAAGGAAGCATGGTCCACTCCTGCAAAAGGAAAAATAGATCCCTATACTTGCAGGGCATATACTGGAAATTTACCCTGGGCCATGAAGGCCTTCATTCACCTTTGTTTTTGTGCACCTCTCCTTCTCTGAAATAATAACTATGCTTTATCGGTATTTGCTACCTCTCCTCTCATTTATTAGGAAAAAGCAGAATTTTAGGACAATAATTTGACTTTGACAGGATGTGTAATTTTGAATGAAATACAGTTTTAGCCCATTTTACATGTATATTGGTGATTCTTTTGTATTGAAAGTAGAGTAGAAATGTTAAAACTGAACTGTTTATTTTTGGATTTCAGTATTCTGGCCAAATAAGGTCTCCATAGTATTGTTCGTTACACAGTAAAAGCCTTACATGTTTGCCTAGAAATCAGCCACTGGAAATGAACCCTAGACTAGTAGTTTATAGGGGTACCACTCTCAGGTTCATACTAACCCTGACTGTAATGGGGAGGCTGTACATGTGTGGGGTATATAGGAAATCTCTTTACATCCTGTTAATTTTGCTGTGAACCAAAAACTGCTCTGAAAACTGCTCTTAAGACTGCTTAAAAAAAATCATAATAAATAACCACAATGAAGATTAAAAAAAAAAGAATAGGGCATTCAGTGAGCTGAGAAGAAGGATACTGAAGAGAGTGACTACCTGGAGTATTCTAACATTGTTTATGATGGATGTATTTCCTTGCTGGACTTTATACCCTGGAATATACACTTGAATTCCTTATACAAATTTAATTAATACGTTATTTTAAAAAGTGGATGTATTAATGCATGAAGTTCTAGACTGCATGTAATGATTCAACATTAACTATGCATTGGCATTTAGAGGAGAGGGACACTTCTTGATTGTTTGGGACTGTCTTGAGCATTGTATTATGTTTAACATAACTGGCACTACCTATTAAATGCCAGTAGTGCCCCCTCCTGCCCCCCCCCGCCATTGTCTTAAACAGAAACATCTCACATATTTTCATAGGCCCTGGGAGGGGAGTTGGAGGCGTTAGCATTGCCCTGTGTTAAAACCACTGATTTTCCTGTTTTAGAAGTAGGAATTGGCTACTAAATGCACAAAATGGGATTTTTAAAAAATTCATTGTCATTCAGAATGCTGATATGCAAGGTCCTTGACATAGGATGAAAATGGCTTATTGGATTATTGAATTTGCGCTATACTGCAGTGGTTTCTGATTTGTATCAGAGGGATCTGGCATTCTTCAGAAACCAGGGACTTCTCACTGAAATATTAATAGTGAAAGAGTAAGAATGGAAAATGCTAGCTGTAGGTATAAGAGGTGAACAAGGAAAGGTTCCAAGGGATAATCTTCTAGGGCAAGTCTAAGGCGATTGATCTCTCTAAATGTAAAGTAAATACTGTGTACAAGACTTAATGGTAATACAAAATTGGGAAGGAGAAAAAAATTTTTAAGTAAATCTCAATAGAACTAAATCCTTTTTTTTTTTTTCCGGTTGTGACTTCAGTCATAAATCTTGAAATAAAAAGCCTGGTGTTTACATTTTTCCTTCTGAAATTATTAAATAGGAAATGTTACATACATGATATTGCCTAAAAGAATGCCTTCAACCCCTCAGCCCCCCCAAAAAAAACTCCAAACAACCTTAACCCCAAGATAAATTGTATGTTATTACCTTGTTCATAGGATTTCACGAACTATGTCTATAAAGACAGTGTTTTCTTTCTCTACCTCTGAAATGGTAGCTATGCTGACAAGCTTATCCTTTTAGTCAATCCAATCCTTTGCCAGTTTTCAGTAATAAAAAACTTCTGTTTCATAGATGAGTTATTACTTTATCTTGTTCACAAAACTCATTTGTGCTCCTGATACCTTGGAAGGTATGTTGTAATTTTTCGGATAATCCTCCCCAGCCCCTTTGCCCCCTGAGATATACTGAGTTTCTTCAGCACATTTGGTTCTCAGGCAATATAAATTGGGGGTTTTATAGTTAATACCATGGAGGAATCTTGCTCTTCAAATGTCCTTCATCAGCTTTGTGAAATGCTAGAATCTTACTGATGCTCATTTAAAGGGTTATTAACTTTGGAATACCCAAATAAGAAGCAGCAAATGGCTCTTGTATGCTAAATTAGTATTGAGACTTTATGTTGAGTATATACGACTGCCAGGGAGTAGGATCCCTTCCTGTAGCAATTACTGTGTAAAAGTAATTGACTCTTCATAGTCTTGGTATTATTTTCTAGAGACTGTTATATAACTTTTAATTCTTATGATATAGATTTTTTCCATACTGAAAAGAAGTAAGACTTTTTTTTTTTAATTTATTTTTATTGTTGGCTGCGTTGGGTCTTTGTTCCTGCATGCGGGCTTTCTCTAGTTGCGGCGAGCCAGGGCTGCTCTTCATTGCAGTGCGTGGGCTTCTCACTGCGGTGGCTTCTCTTGTTGCAGAGCATGGGCTCTAGGCACGCGGGCTTCAGTAGTTGCGGCACGCAGGCTCAGTAGTTGTGGCTCGCATGCTCTAGAGCGCAGGCTCAGTAGTTGTGGCACACGGGCTTAGTTGTTCTGCGGCATGTGGGATCTTCCCTGACCAGAGCTTGAACCCGTGTACCCTGCATTGGCAGGCGGATTCTTAACCACTGCGCCACCAGGGAAGCCCAAGAAGTAAAACTTTTGAGGTCAGCTACAAGCTGTGTGATCTTAACGCACTGAGCCTTGCTTTTCTCACTGGAGTGAGCTTTAGGGTCCCTTCCAAAATGAACACTCTGAGAGGATGGTGACACTAGTAGCTCCCATATCAATAGACATGTTTTGTGGTAAATTATCTACATTTCTTACCTGATCCCTTTTCTTATTCCTGAGAAAAACAAGCTAGAGATTTCAGTCTATAGTCATCATACAGTTTTTCCAGGAAATCAACAGCTTATGTAGAACATTCTGCAGGCCCAAAATATATGTACCTTTAGCATAGAATAGAGCCTCTCTGAAAGTCATACATTCAATCATTTGTACAAAAACTATTGACTGAATGCCTCCTGGGGACCAAGCATTGTTAGAAGCACTGTAGATACTTTAATGAATGAGAGATTCCTCATCAATAATGTAGGTATAATCATTGTGCACACCTCATAGGGTTGATGCGAAAGTTAGGTTAGTTTATATATATAAAGCAAAAGAACAGTGGCGCAAAATAAGTGCTTAATAAATGTTACCTATTATAATTGTTATTACTTTAATGGGCAAGACAGGTAAAGATTTAAAGTAGATAATAATTTCATACTGTAAGCAGTGCTTTGAAGAGAGTAAACAGAGTTCTGTGACACTGAATGATTGGGTAGGGAGGGGTTGCTCCTTTAGTGAGGGTAGTCATAGGAGGCCTCCCCCTTGCATACCTGACCTTTGAACGAAGACTCAGGTTGAGAACCCAATTGAAGAACCGGGAGCAATACTCTGTAAAGGCCCAGAATTGGGGGAAAGCATGTTGTGTTCGAAAAACAGAAGAGTCCATGTGACTGAAGCATAAAGAATGAGGGAGCGAGAGGTACAGGGGAAGATTGAAGCTGTAGGCAAAGCCAGGTCAGGTCGTATAGGCCATTAAGTTTTTTTGCTCTGTTGTTTGGAGTGAGAAATTAGCAATAGCATGCATTTCGTTTAAGCTGTTTTAAGGAATGTCATGGTAGAATGCAATTATTGATATAAGACTTTGACTTATAGTAGTAAACATTTTCTTCTGCAGAAAATTTCTGAAGATCTCAAGTGCCCAGGAATTTGGTTTTCTTTCATATTTATAAGTTGTCCTTTATCTCTGTGTGTGTCAAAGAATTCCTAACTCAAGCAGCAAAATCTAGAATGCTGCTTATCTGTTAAATTTCCAGTACTTCTGTTTTTCTATAAAATCTGCCATGTAAGTTATTATGGAAGTATTCGAAAGGATAGATGGACATGAAAGTCAGTAATATTCTGTTCGGCAGAGGCCTACCAATCAGATAACAGTCCTAAATTTGGATAATGAGTGTAAAATAAGGTATGTGTGTAGAATTTTTTTTTTTTATGGAAGAAAGTGTTCTGGGTTTTTTGACCATGGCATATGTTCATTTTCTTAGTCTATGAATAGAGTTGATGCCATAAAAGACAAACATTATAAGTAGGGCGAGGTCAGTGAAATTTTTTAGGCCTCCTGAATTTGGAAATTATTCAGTAACCTGACTTAAATTCCAGTGAGCTTGTAATCCAAGATAATGGTGCTATAGGCAGTTTATATCATCATTAATTTCAAGTCCTAGTGAGGCTCAAAAATAGGGATCACTGATGCATAAGATTTCGTTGGCACAATTTATTTGGACACTGACTTGATTAGACGATCTCGAATAATTTAAATGCATGAGGTCAGAGGAAAATTATTAACTTTTATAGCCAGGGCAGCAATTTGTGTATATATATTTTAAACTTCCTTGGTTTTAAAATCTAAAAGACAAAATCTGTGTCCTAAATTTATAAGTGTGCTGAGAGGACATTTTGACTTCTGAAATGACTTAATGAGGTTGCTTCTCTTCATTCTTTGCTTTTCTTAAGCCTGCTTTTGTTTGAACATTTTAGGTCATTTATAGCAAGTACACTGACCTGGTTCCCAAAGAAGTCATGAATGCAGATGACCCAGACCTGCAAAGACCTGATGAAGAAGCCATTAAAGAGGTAACTGGGAATTGATATATATAATTATTTTAGATGACGTTTTACATCTTTATTAACTTTCAAACCACTCAATGTGTTGTTTCTTATTTCAGATAACAGAAAAGACAAGGGTAGCCTTAGAAAAATCCGTATCGCAGAAGGTTGCTGCAGCCATGCCAGTCCGAGCAGCTGATAAACTGGCTCCTGCTCAGTATATCCGGTATGAATCATGCCTGGAGGTTTTAGTTTCATGTTGGAAGTGATTGGAGTTGGGGGTCCTGGTATTCTTTCACTATCTTTAGTCACAACTGTAAATGCAGTTTTTTGAATAATGACTTGAAGCCTATTGACTCTTTGTGCATTCAGTTGAAAGCAGAATATTTTAAGCTATCCACTTTTAGGATATTAGCTATTATGCTATTTTAAAAACATTTTTTGTTTTTAGAAATTAACAATTACATAGAGTATGTGATGCAAACCACAATGATTATAGTTTTCCATTTTTATATAATATATAACAGTATATTGGAAATATTATATAGTATAATACTATTATAATTATTTAATATAATAGTATACTATAAATATTAATATATTAATATCATTTATATAATAATAGGCATCCTTATAATACTTCCAAATTTTGAGGGATTTCACTCAACTAAATCTTTATGTGGAAAGATGATTCATATATAGATATTAACGGAGAATTGAGAGCTGGTAGGACTGCTGCCATTATTCTTTCTGTTTTACAGCCTATGCTTAGTCAAAAACTACTAACTATAAGTTGCTTGCTTAGGATATTATGAGGCATTTTTTCCTCAAATAGGTGCAGACTTACAAAATAGGTACTATTTTCTAGACCTCTTATCTGTGAAATTGAACACTGTGGCATCCATGGTTCAAAATGGACTGTGATGAATTATTTGCAAATTAATACAACTGTAGTTTACATTGTGCTTATAATTCAGAATTGCTGTTAGTTCTCTTATCTCTGTTGCTATCTGTTCTGCCTAAATTTTGTTGCAATTTTCGATTAATACTTTGTGAGAGAAATTGACAGTGTAGTCCAGTTTAGGATTGTAATAGAAGAAAAATACCTATTGAAAACTTGAACTGGTTATACCTTTAGTTTCATCTACATTCTTTAGATACACACCATCTCAACAAGGAGTGGCTTTCAACTCTGGAGCTAAACAGAGAGTTATTCGAATGGTGGAAATGCAGAAAGATCCGATGGAACCTCCAAGGTTCAAGTAAGTAGGTGGTTTCATGAGAAGGAACCACTATTCCTAAAAAGAGATATCAAAGGAGGAAAATGTATATCAACATGTAAATGGGTAAACAGATCGTGAGACATCTATACGTGGAATACTGTTGAGCAATAAAAAGGAATAAACTTTATTTAATATGTGCAGTAAAGTGAAATGGGTGAATCTCAAAATAATTATGCTGAGTGAAAGAAGTGAGACACAAACAAGTACATACTGTATGATTCTTTTCATGTAGAACTCTAGAAAATGCAAACTAGTCTACGATGACAGGAAGCAGATCAGTGGTTGCCTGCTGGGAAGGAGGGAGTATGGATAGGCGATGAGAGGAAAAAGAGGGATAGGCAAAGGGGCATGCAGAAACTTTTGGTAGTGATGGGTATCTTCACTATTTTGATTGTGATGATGGTTTCACAGGTATTTACTTGTGTCAGAAGTTAATCAGATTGTACACTTCATGTATAGTTAATTGTACATTAGTTGTACCTCAGTAAAGCTGTTTCTTAAGAAGGCAAAAATATATTGCTCGATGAAATGATGTTAATAGTGTGGAGGTGAAGTGGGTAATGATGATGACAGAGTTGGCTGTGTTTTAATAATTGTTGAAGATGAGTGGTTGTGATGAGAAAAACAACTTTTGAGGGAAACAACTTTTTTTTTCCTGAGTTGCTGCCTAGGCATTCTACAGTATGATAACCCTGCTCACACCTAGAGACTGGACATTTAGATTAAGACTTGTGTTTAGGATGCCGGTCATAAGTTCCCACTTTGCCTTTCCCAGGGAACCTTTTAAAATATAGTTGGCCCTTTGTATCTGCAGGTTCTGCGCCCGTTGTTCCAACCAACCACAGATCAAAAATATTTGGGAGGGTTTTCCCTGGTGGTCAAGCGGTTAGTACTCTGTGCTTCCACTGCAGGGGGCACGGGCTCAGTCCCTGGTCGGGGAGCTAAGATCCCACATGCTGCGTGGCATGGCCAAAAGAATTCTTTGTAAAAAAAAATTCAGGAAGAAAAAGTCCAGAAAGTTCTCAAAAGCAAAACTTAATTTGCCACACCTACCAGAACTATTTATATAACATTTACATTGTATTAGGTATTATACGTAATCTAGAAATGATTTAAAGTATATGGGAGGGGCTTCACTGGTGGCGCAGTGGTTGAGAGTCCGCCTGCCAATGCAGGGGACATGGGTTCGTGCCCCAGTCCGGGAAGATCCCACATGCCGCGGAGCGGCTGGGCCCGTGAGCCATGGCCGCGGAGCCTGAGCTCCGCAATGGGAGAGGCCACGACAGTGAGAGGCCAGCGTACCGCAAAAAAATAATAAATAAATAAATAAATAAAGTATATGGGAGGATGTGTATAGGTTATATGCAGATACTACGCCACTTTTTTTTTTTTTTCTTTTTGCTGTATGCGGGCCTCTCACTGTCGTGGCCTCTCCCGTTGCGGAGCACAGGCTCTGGACACGCAGGCTCAGCGGCCATGGCTCATGGGCCTAGCCGCTCCATGGCATGTGAGATCTTCCCAGACCCAGGCACGAACCTGTGTCCGCTAGCATTGGCAGGTGGACTCTCAACCACTGCGCCACCAAGGAAGCCCCTACGCCACTTTAATAAAGGACTTGAGCATTCACGGCTTTTGGTATCCTCAGGCGTCGAGGAACCAATCCTCCTCAGATACCAAAGGGTGACTATAACTACTTAGAGTTAAGCCCCAGGAAAAGTTAGTATCCTCTGTCCCAACTACCTTATAAGTAATAGGTATTGCTATGCTGCTCTCCATCTCCTGCTCACTTGTGGCCTAGGACAGAAGATTATCCTTCCTCCAGTTCTTTCCTCATTCCTCACTCCTCACTTCTGGGATCTGAAAGTAATAATAAATCTTGTGACTCTACTTCTTCAGGTGGGTGTATTAAAACTGCACCTTTAATTGAAACAACCCAATGGGTTTCACTTCCCCAGAGTGGGAGCTTGGATGCTCAGAGAGCTATCTGCGGACCCTGGGTGGGTGTCTTGTGCCCCTCATTCAGCAGGTCATAATCTGCACATTCTTAATTGAATACACCAGCTCTAGCTTCTCAACGCGTTGCTATATAATAGGTGGACATTTGTTATATACTCTGTGTTTTTGTATCTGTTTGAATCTTTACATAATAAAAAATAAGGAGGGGAGACGACATATTAACTAAAAAGGAAAAATCTGTATCACTCTGTGGTTGTGCTTTGGTTTATCCTTCAGGATTAATAAGAAAATTCCCCGGGGACCACCTTCTCCTCCTGCACCTGTCATGCATTCTCCTAGCCGAAAGGTAATCTTTGCTCTAGTTTAAAATCTCTTTTTGTACTCATGATTACTAATTTTATAAATAACCTCGCATAGAATAAAGTCTAGATGCCTATGTAGTTACATTTCACCACACTTATGGTTTCTTTAATTTGTTTTCCAAGACCAAATAGGGACCCACTCAAGACTATAACATGCAGTTCCAGAGTGCCTATGAGAATGTATGTAAAATGTTAGCTAGTAGTTTTATTATTATTAACCTAACCCCTGCATTTAATGGAATGAAAAGGGTCTGGTATTTGACAAGAAGAATGTTATCATAGTTATAGGAAGGAAGTACCTGGGATCATTAGGTCTGTGCTTCATAGTCCAAGTGGCTTTTTTTAGATATATTTTATTACCCAACTAAAAAAACAAGTTTCTCATCTGAAAGAAGTCACATCAGTTTAAATATGTAAAAACACTAACCAGCATTTATAACTGTCAAAAATAATTTATAGATTATTTTCCATTTTTTATATTAAAGTTATTACTAGAACCCATGATATGGGAAGATAGTATATAGTGCCACCAAACAAATGGAATTAGGACCTTTGACTAAATCCATCCATATGTAGTGTATACTGAGCTGTCTTTGAAGAGAAAGATTGCACTTAGGTTTTTAGCTAGACTATAAATCTAAAAATGTCTCTTCTTCCTCTCTTTTCTCAATTCAGATGACCGTGAAGGAACAACAAGAGTGGAAGATTCCTCCCTGTATTTCAAACTGGAAAAATGCAAAGGTAATTAACTTGTCATAAAATCATAAAAGGTAATTAACTTGTCTTAGTTTTAGAACCTCCTGGAAAACACCCAGGAAGGACCTTCAGCCTGGGTACCTTTAGTTGAAACCTCAGCATCTCATTTAGCTGAAGATTTTCAAGAAGGAACACTCAACTTATGTGACTTTTCTCTTTTTATTTTAATGTAATAGAAATGTTAGTATGCCAGGCACATGAATACCATGTGGATTCTCCTAGTAAATTGTAGTTACTGGAAGCATATAGAGAAGGAAAGGGTAGAATAAAGTAACATATCAATGAAAGATAGTATTCTTTAGAAAACTCAAATTTATACCTAAAATTCTTCCTGAAAGGATTTAAACCAATTTAAATAATCATATGACAAAACAGAGTAAATGTTTGGATATATTCATTGCTTTAATTTTTAAATTACTTGTTTCTCTTTATAACAATGCAAGTATAAACTATATGTACTAATCACCAAAGCTACCAGGAGTCATGAAGAATCTGTAAAATAATGCAGACTAAATTTCCTAATCACTGTTTCCTCTTTTCTCTCAAATAATATTTCATGATTCTGATGTTGATGGGTGAAGAAGGCTACTTTAACCCATGGTTTAAATATAAATTATTCCTTAAAGGAAGTTAGGGAATTCCCTGGTGGTCCAGTGGATAAGACTCTGCACTTTCACTGCCAAGGGCCCGGGTTCAGTCCCTGGTCGGGGAAGTAAGATCCCACAAGCTGTGCAGTGTGTCCAAAAAAACAAAGAAGAAGTTATACACTCATCCTGAAACAAAAAGATTGTTGGGTGGTCTGGTTTGGATTGATTAATATGTATGTAACTATGGTATCTTGAGCTGACTCTGTAACACTTCCTTATATTGGGAATAAAGACCATGGACTAGAGGTCAGTATTTGGGAGTCTAGTCAGAAATCTGGAAAAATAAAGCTAAGCCTGAAAATTACATGAATGTTCAAACGTATTCCTTGAGTTGTTGAAGTAGGATGCAAAATTTCAAAACACAGAATCTTAGTTGTCTAGCAAATTTTATCTTTTTTCCATTTACTAAAACTTGCAGGGTTCCTAGAATCTGACAAGTCATGAGAACAGTATAGCAGATTAAGCTACCTATAGACACTGATTTTAGTGATTTGTTCTACCTTTGTATGGCTGTTACATTTACTTGATGAACAGCTATTAACTATTTGATAGTGATTTCCTTTTATTATAACCCACAAACTTAACATGAGAATCTGTTTTCCCAGAGCGTGCGCTCTGAAATCGTACTTCCCAAGTTTAAATCCTAGTTTGTCTGTTTATTAACTGTATGACCTTGGGGACGTTACCTCAGTATCCTTATTTGTGAAATGGAAATAATAATGTTACCAGTCTTACAGAATTGTTGTGAAGGTTAAATGAGGCCATGGATATAAAGTGCTTAAACAATCCTCCACACAAAGCACTCATTGTTAGCTGCTGCTCTTGTTGCTTAATTGTGAAGAAAGATGTAAGGAAAAAACTTTAAATGGTTGTCAAAATGGACATATATAAATCTAGTTTTAAAGACTCTGCAGTAGCTCTTTTGTGACCAGTGTTTTCTATCTGCCTTCACACTAGGGTTATACAATTCCATTAGATAAACGTCTGGCAGCTGATGGAAGAGGACTGCAGACAGTTCACATCAATGAAAATTTTGCAAAACTGGCCGAAGCCCTCTACATTGCTGATCGGAAGGTTGATCTGTTATAATTAAGTTGTTTAATGCTCTTGATAATTTGTAAATCCGTTCTCAGTTACCTAAGATACTGTTATTTTAGCTACACTGCTGAGTACCTGAAGAGGCTGTCACCTGTGGATGTGTTCGAGAGATGACAGGTGCTGGTTGCAGCTCTGTACCTGGTCTCAGCATTCGTAGACTCGTACACCTTCCTCACCACTGGTGGTTCGGCTTCCTCACAACATTCCAGAATAATGATTAACTAGGCTGATCACATTTTGGGAAGATTGCCAGCTGCCCTTTTTAGGTTTCATCATTTTTCTCTCTTTTAAATGTAGGTGTCTCCCAAAAGGTATCAGGGAGGGGCAAATAAACATTCCGATGTGTTGAATGCTATAGAAAATGACATTCATAATATTGGCTGTCTATTAATATCATGGTATTAATATGTGTATTTGAACTTTACATACATCATGGCATGTGTATAGAACATAGAAGAGTACACCTTCTGTATCACAGTGAGCACCCTTATGGAAATTATCTCTTGCACATCTACACTAAGGCTTTATCTTTTTTTTTTGAATTTTATTTATCTTGTTATACAGCAGGATCTTATTAGTCATCCATTTTATCCACATCAGTGTATACATGTCAGTCTCAGTCTCCCAATTCATCACACACACACACCCGCCACTTTTCCCCCTTGGTGTCCATACATTTCTTCTCTGCATGTGTGTCAACTTCTGCCCTGCAAACCGGTTCATCTGTACCATTTTTCTAGGTTCCACATATATGCGTTAATATACAATTTGTTTTTCTCTTTCTGACTTACTTCACTCTGTATGACAGTCTTTAGATCCATCCACATCTCTACAAATGACCCAATTTCATTCCTCTTTTATGGCTGAGTAATATTTCATTGTATATATTTACCACATCTTCTTTATCTATTCATCTGTCGATGGGTATTTAGGTTGCTTCCATGACCTGGCTATTGTAAATAGTGCTGCAGTGAACATTGAGGTGCATGTGTCTTTGAATTATGGTTTTCTATGGGTATATGCCCAGTAGTGGGATTGCTGGGTCATATGGTAATTCTATTTTTAGTTTTCTAAGGAACCTCCATATTGTTCTTCATAGTGGCTGTATCAATTTACATTCCCACCAACAGTGCAAGAGGGTTCTCTTTGCTCCACACCCTCTCCAGCATTTGTTGTTTGTAGATTTTCTGATGCCCATTCTAACAGCTGTGAGGAGATACCTCATTGTAGTTTTGATTTGCATTTCTCTAATAGTTAGTCATGTTGAGCAGCTTTTGATGTGCTTCTCGGCCATCTGTATGTCTTCTTTGAAGAAATGTCTATTTAGGTCTTCTGCCCATTTTTGGATTGGGTTGCTTGTTTTTTTTAATATTGAGCTGCATGAGCTATTTATATATTTTGGAGATTAATCCTTTGTCCGTTGATTCGTTTGCAAATATTTTCCCCCATTCTGAGGGTTGTCTTTTCATCTGGTTTATGGTTTCCTTTACTGTGCAAAAGCTCTGAAGTTTCATTAGGTCCCATTTGTTTATTTTTGTTTTTATTTCCATTAGTCTAGGAGATGGGTCAAAAAAGATCTTGCTGTGATTTATGTCAAAGAGTGTTCTTCCTATGTTTTCCTCTAAGAGTTTTATAGTGTCTGGTCTTACATTTAGGTCTCTAATCCATTTTGAATTTATTTTTGTGTATGGTGTTAGGAAGTGTTCTAATTTCATTCTTTTTACATGTAGCTGTCCAGTTTTCCCAGCACCACTTATTGCAGAGACTGTTTTTTCTCTGTATATCCTTGCCTCCTTTGTCACAGATTAGTTGACCACAGGTGTGTGGGTTTATCTGTGGGCTTTCTATCTTGTTCCATTGATCTATGTTTCTGTTTTTGTGCCAATACCATATTGTCTTGATTTTGTAGCTTTGTAGTATAGTCTGAAGTCAGGGAGTCTGATTCCTCCAGCTCCGTTTTTTTCCCTCAAGACTGCTTTGGCTATTCGGGGTCTTTTGTGTCCATACAGATTTTAAGATTTTTTGTTCTAGTTCTGTAAAAAATGCCATTGGTAATTTGATAGGGATTGCATTGCATCTGTAGATTGCTTTGGGTAGTATAGTCATTTTCACAATATTGATTCTTCCAATCCAAGAACATGGTATATCTCCATCTGTTGGTATCATCTTTAATTTCTTTCATCAGTGTCTTATAGTTTTCTGCATACAGGTCTTTTGTCTCCCTAGGTAGGTTTATTCCTAGGTATTTTATTCTTTTTGTTGCAGTGGTAAATGGGAGTGTTTCTTTAATTTCACTTTCAGATTTTTCATCATTAGTTTATAGGAATGCAAGAGACTTCTATGCATTAATTTTGTATCCTGCAACTTTACCAAATTCACTGATTAGCTCTAGTAGTTTTCTGGTAGCATCTTTAGGGTTCTCTATGTGTAGTATCATGTCATCTGCAAACAGTGACAGTTTTACTTCTTCTTTTCCAATTTGTATTCCTTTTATTTCTTTTTCTTCTCTGATTGCTGTGGCTAGGACTTCCAAAACTAGGTTGATTAATAGTGGTGAGAGTGGACATCCTTGTCTTATTCCTGATCTTAGAGGAAATGCTTTCAGTTTTTCACCATTGAGAATGATGTTTGTTGTGGGTTTGTCGTATATGGCCTTTATTATGTTGACGTAGGTTCCCTCTATGCCCATTTTCTGGAGAGTTTTTATCATAAATGGGTGCTGAATTTTGTCAAAAGCTTTTTCTGCATCTGTTGAAATGATCATATGGTTTTTATTCTTCAGTTTGTTAATATGGTGTATCACATTGATTGATTTGTGTATGTTGAAGAATCCTTGCATCCCTGGGATAAATCCCACTTGATCATGGTGTATGATCCTTTTAATGTCTTGTTGGATTCCGTTTGCTAGTATTTTGTTGAGGAGTTTTGCATCTATATTCATCAGTGATATTGGTCTCTAATTTTCTTTTTTTGTAGTATCTTTGTGTGGTTTTGGTATCAGGGTGGTAGTGGCCTCATAGAATGAGTTTGGGAGTGTTCCTTCCTCTGCCATTTTTTGGAAGAGTTTGAGAAGGATGGGTGTTAGCTCTTCTCTAAACGTTTGATAGAATTCACCTGTGAAGCCATCTGGTCCTGGACTTTGTTGGAAGAATTTTAATCACAGTTTCAATTTCATTACTTGTGATTGGTCTGTTCATATTTTCTGTTTCTTCCTGGTTCAGTCTTGGAAGCTTATACCTTTCTAAGAATTTGTCCATTTCTTCCAGGTTGTCCATTTTATTGTCATAGAGTTGCCTGTAGTAGTCTTTTAGGATGCTTTGTATTTCTGCGGTGTCTGTTGTAACTTCTCCTTTTTCGTTTCTAATTTTATTGATTTGAGTCCTCTCCGTCTTTTTCTTGATGAGTCTGGCTAATGGTTTATCAATTTTGTTTATCTTCCAAAAAAACCAGCTTTTAGTTTTATTGATCTTTGCTGTTGTTTTCTTTGTTTCTATTTCATTTATTTCTGCTCTGATCTTTATGATTTCTTTCCTTCTGCTAACTTTCGTTTTGTTTGTTCTTCTTTCTATGGTTCCTTTAGGTGTAAGGTTAGATTGTTTATTTGAGATTTTTCTTGTTTCTTGAGGTAGGCTTTATAGCTATAAACTTCCCTCTTAGAAGTGCTTTTGCTGCATCCCATAGGTTTTGGATCGTCATTGTCATTTGTCTGTAGGTAGTGTTTGATTTCCTCTTTGATTTCTTCAGTTATCCCTTGGTTATTTAGTAATGTATTGTTTAGCCTCCACGTGTTTGTGTTTTTTAGGGTTTTTTCCCTGTAATTCATTTCTAATCTTATAGTGTTGTGGTCAGAAAAGATGCTTGATATGATTTCAATTTTCTTATATTTACTGAGGCTGGATTTGTCACCCAGGATGTGATCTATCCTGGAGAATGTTCCGTGCGCACTTGAGAAGAAAGTGTAATCTGCTGTTCTCGGATGGAATGTCCTATAAATATCAATTAAAATTATCTGGTCTATTGTGTCATTTAAAGCTTGTGTTTTCTTATTTATTTTCATTTTGGATGATCTGTCCATTGGTGTAAGTGAGGTGTTAAAGTCCCCCACCATTATTGTGTTACTGTCGATTTCCTCTTTTATAGCTGTTAGGAGTTGCCTTATGTATTGAGGTGCTCCTATGTTGGGTGCATATATATTTATAATTGTTATATCTTCTTCTTGGATTGATCCCTTGATCATTATGTAGTGTCCTTCCTTGTCTTTTGAACATTCTTTATTTTAAAGTTTATTTTGTCTGATATGAGTATTGCTACTCCAGCTTTCTTTTGATTTCCATTTGCATGGAATATCTTTTTCCATCCCCTCACTTTCAATCTGTATGTGTCCATAGGTCTGAAGTGGGTCTCTTGTAGACGGCATATATATGGGTCTTGGTTTTCTATCCATTCAGCAAGCCTGTGTCTTTTGGTTGGCGCATTTAATCCATTTACATTTAAGGTAATTATCGATATGTATGTTCCTATGACCATTTTCTTAATTGTTTTGGGTTTGTTTCTGTAGGTCCTTTTCTTCTCTTGTTTTTCCCACTTAGAGAAGTTCCTTTAGCATTTGTTGTAGAGCTGGTCTGGTGGTGGTGAAGTCTCTTAGCTTTTGCTTGTCTGTAAAGCTTTTGATTTCTCTGTTTAATCTGAATGAGATCCTTGCTGGGTAGAGTAATCTTGGTTGTAGGTTCTTCACTTTCATCACTTTAAGTATGATCATGCCACTCCCTTCTGGCTTGTAGAGTTTCTGCTGAGAAATCAGCTGTTAACCTTATGGGAGTTCCCTTGTATGTTATTTGCCGTTTTTCCCTTGCTGCTTTCAATAATTTTTCTTTGTCTTTAATTTTTGCTAATGTGATTATTATGTGTCTCGGTGTGTTTCTCCTTGGGTTTATCCTGTATGGGACTCTTTGCACTTCCTGGACTTGGGTGGCTATTTCCTTTCCCATGTTAGGGAAGTTTTTGACTATAATCTCTTCAAATATTTTCTTGGGTCCTTTCTCTCTCTCTTCTCCTTCTGGGACCCCTATAATGTGAATGTTGTTGCATTTAACGTTGTCCCAGAGGTCTCTTAGGCTGTCTTCATTTCTTTTCATTGTTTTTTCTTTATGCTGTTCCACAGCAGTGAATTCCACCATTCTGTCCCAGGTCACTTATCTGTTCTTCTTCCTCAGTTATTCTGCTATTGATTCGTTCTAGTGTAGTTTTCATTTCAGTTATTGTATTGTTCATCTCTGTTTGTTTGTTTTTTAATTCTTGTAGGTCTTCGTTAAACATTTCTTGCATCTTCTCGATCTTTGCCTCCATTCTTTTTCCAAGGTCCTGGATCATCTTCACTATCGTTATTCTGAATTCTTTTTGTGGAAGGTTGCCTATCTCCACTTTATTTAGTTGTTTTTCTGGGGTTTTATCTTGTTCCTTCATCTGGTACATAGCCCTCTGCATTTTCATCTTGTCTATCTTTCTGTGAATGTGGTTTTTGTTCCACAGGCTGCAGGATTGTAATTCTTCTTGCATCTGCTATCTGCCCTCTAAGGCTTTATCTTGAGTTGGTCTGATTGATTTTGAGAATATAACCAGTTCCTGTTATTGATATTGAAATTTGCTTTACTGGAATCTTGTTTAATTTTATTTTTTAGGTTGTTTCTGAGGAAACATTAGTGAAACACTGACTTACAAGATTGATTGGGGTCACTATAGTTTCAACCACTAAAACATTTCTCTGAGTGAAAAAGCTAAATTTGCAATGTCGTCTAGGCAAGTAATCTTTTTGTAGACAAGAATCTTTGTTTTAATTGGCAGTAACAAATTTGAATTCTTTATAACTTCTTTCAAGCCAGAGTTTAGTCCGGGAGTTACATGACAGCTGTAATTCTTTATCCCCAGTAGTGTCTTACTTAACATCTGACTTTACTAACAGGCTCGTGAAGCTGTGGAAATGCGTGCTCAAGTAGAGAGAAAGATGGCTCAAAAAGAAAAGGAGAAACATGAAGAGAAACTTAGAGAAATGGCCCAGAAAGCCAGGGAGAGAAGAGCTGGGATCAAAACCCATGTGGAAAAAGGTATGACATACTCATTACTAAACTGAATTTGCATTGTTAATAATATCTATCTCATTTTAGAAAATCTCTATTGTTTTTTATTGTATACAGAAGCAGTACATACATATAAAGAAAATATAGATATTTCAGAAATAATTTAGAAGTGAAACAGTAATTTATGCCTTATTAAGCTGAAGCAGTAGAAAATAAAGAATGTGTATTTAAATGTGGGCCTCTAATATGCAAGAACACCAGAAGTTTTTAAAGTTCTGAGCAGTATACTTTTAAAAATCATATATTACTCAAATGATAGGCTTAGTGTTCTCTTATTTTAATTTTCTTGAAACTTAGAGAAATCTTATCTCCAACTGAATAATTCATCTCCCCCACATGGTAAACTGATCCAGAGTTTTTCTATCTTTTAGGCCTTTGATCATTAAATTTGCCAGTATTTTCTCTCTGGCTTTATCTAGTGGTCTACATTGGTATTTTAATTCAGGTAGAGTGAGAAGACTAATTCTAATTCAAGAAAATTATGAGGGTAGTTTTTCTTTCATTAATAAATCCTAGACTAGTGTAATTATTCATTCAGTTCATACTGAGCACCTACTGTGTGCAAGGCTCTCTTCTAGACACAGAGTTTTCTACTAGACAGGTAGGGGGTATAGCAGTGAGCATTTTAGTGAATGTAGATAGACCAAAAAAAGTTAGTTATATAGTATATTAGAAGGTGATAATAGCTATGGAGAAAAATAAAACAGAGAAGGAGTATAAAAGTGCCAGAAGGAGAGGGTGGTTGGAATAGGCCTCACTTCTGTGATAGTAACATTAGCACAAAAACTTGAAGGAAGTAAGGAACTGAGCCATGTGGATATCTGAGGGAGGAGCATCCCAGATAGAAGGAACAGCAAGTGCAAAGGCCCTGAGTTGGGAGTATAACTGGTGTGTTCAAGGAAAAGCAGGAGGCCAGTATGGGTGGATTAGACTGAGAAAGCTAAGCAGTAGGAGATGAGGTGTCAGAGTAGTTAGGGCAAAGTGGCCAGGTCATGTATGCCTTCTAGTCGTTGTAAGAACATAGCTTTTACTTCAAGTAACAAGGGAAGCAATTTGAAGAGTTTTGAGCAGAGTGACATGATTTTGCATGTTAGAAGGCTATGGAATGGTCATTTGGAGAAGCAGGGAAACCGTTTGGAAAGCTATTGCAGTAATCCAGATGAGTGATAATAATGAGAGGTAGTGAAAACATGGTCAGTTACTGGAAGTATTTTGGAAGTAGAGCTGACAAAATTTGCTTATGGATTTGGTAGAGGAATGACAGAAAGGGAGTCAAGGATGACTCTAGAAGTTTTGATCTAAATATTTGAGAAGGATTGAGTTGCCATTTACTAATATTGAGAAGACTGCAGGGGGAAGAGATTTGGGAGGGAAAGATTAAGAGTTTAGTTGTGGACATGTTAAGTTTAAAATGGAGGTGTCAAGCAGACAATTTGTTATAGGAGTCTAGAGTTAGACTGTAGGGAAGTAACTAAGGTTATAAGTAGTAATCCACTTCCTTGAATCATATATAAATGTCTTAGTGAGGCAAGATTTAAAAAGCTACCTGTTGTAACCTAGCCTCTGAAGGTCATTCAGAGTAAAACTTCCCTGTATCTAAGTTCTCTAAACTGATTAAAAAAAAAAAAAAAGAATGGTTCTTGAGAAATTAAAAATTTTTTAAATATCTTGCCAAATATTAATAAAAGCTAACGCTTATTGAGTGTTTATTATGGCAGGCACCACTCTGAGCACTTTACATATATTACCTTATATAATCCCTACAGCAACCCTATGCGGTGGTTCTGTTATTATCACTGTTTTACAGAGGAGGAGACGAAGTCTCAGAGGGGTTAAGTCATCAGCACAATTTCACACTTGCTAATCTGTTGTAGAAACAGGATTTGAATCCACACAGTCTGGCTCCAAAGCTCATGCTCTACACTGTATTCCTTCTATATCTACACTATATCCCTTCAGCCTGGAGAGGGCAGAGAAACGAAGATAGACATAAACACAATAGATACAGATCAAGGTGCAGCCAGCCCCAATGTACCATGAGCAAAAGGTTCTTTATTCGAAGTCAGTCTTTGAAAATATAAGGATAAACTTTGCATAATTCTTTTTTCCTGACATTTTATTATGAAAATTTTAAAACACATAGAAAAGTTGAAAGAATTGTACAATGAAAACCCATATCTCCACCACCTAGATTCTACAGTTAACATTTATTTAAAAACTATTAGCATTGCTAAATTTGCTTTATCACATACCTATCCAGCTCTCTCTCCATCTGTTAATCCACCATACTACTTTGATGTGTTTCATAAAGATATCAGTACACTTCATGCCTAAACACTTTAGCTGCATGCATGATTCTGGAATTCACATTCAAAAATTAAACGAATACTGTTGGATTTAAATTAATTGCAAGTAAGGTTAAAAGGGCTGAATGTGAGTACAAAGAAATTCATGGATTTTTCTGTCTAAGGTTAAAGAATATTCTCTTGTTCAAAATATTAATGGGTAATATAGTGATAAAATAATTTTCAGGGCTTCCCTGGTGGCGCAGTGGTTGAGAGTCCGCCTGCCGATGCAGGGGACACGGGTTCGTGCCCCGGTCCGGGAAGATCCCACATGCCGCGGAGCAGCTGGGCCAGTGAGCCATGGCCTCTGGGCCTGCGCATCCGGAGCCTGTGCTCCGCAATGGGAGAGGCCACAACAGTGAGAGGCCCGCATACTGAAAAAAATAATAATAATTTTCAACTGTGTCCACACAGAGGATGGGGAGGCACGTGAGAGGGATGAAATCCGGCATGACAGGCGAAAAGAGAGACAGCATGACCGGAATCTTTCCAGGGCAGCTCCAGATAAGAGGTAGGTACTATTTGAGATAAATACGAATTATGAAGAGTGGCCTCTGTGAACCTTTTAGAGAGGAGGTTTAGTGCACTAAGACCAGTTTGCTTCTCTCTCTTTCCTCTTCAGGTTGATAACTTAATAAATCAGCACTTACTTTCTTGCACTTAACTGCTTACTCTGTCTTAGCAGAAGAAGTAACTATCCGTGGAAGTTATCTTTTCTTCCATTACCTTGTAGAGTCAGCTAGAATTGAGAATGATGGGGATATAGAAAAGGGAATTGAGATCATGTTTGTGAATAGAAAGTCGTGGATATGCCTGTTCTGGTCTGTTCTTTTCCTGTTTCAAATGGTGAGACAAATTTATCATGTGCCTATTCCTCTAGACAGGAAATAAGCTTCTGTACCTTTATTGAGATCCTTTCACGTGCAGAGTACTGTACCAAGTACGGTGGGGAAGAAGAGCAGGTTTTGTAAGAAGTGAAGGTCAGCCTCTTTTCATGAGCAGTTATACTTAAAATTCAGAAAGACAGAGCTGTCATTTGAAATTACTTAGGAAAATTGACAGAGTGCTCTTAGTAAGTACAGACTTATATAGAACAAAGGAAATACATGTATGGAGATTGGGAATAAAGTAGGGATTAGTAAAGTTTGTGGTTCACCAAAGGCCGAGGACTGAAATTGCTGAAACGTTGAAGACATGCTGTAATACAGAGGTGGAATTCTGAGTAAGGGTTAAATGCAAATGTAAAACATTTTCTTTCCAAATAAGCAGTTTTCCATGCTCTCATCCTCCTCTGAGCTGATACAATCTATTTTTTCAAGTCATATCTAAAACAGATTCCTGCTGGTGGTATTCTTTGTTGTTTAATGGCATATTTCATCTCCCTGATGAGTGAAGTCATAGGGAAGCAGAAAATCTGAATTTAGAGTTGTGTTTAAATGTACAGTGTAGGAGAGAGGAACGAAGTATGAAAGTGCACAGTTAATGACACTCTTAGTCTGAAATTCCTAAGCTGCAAAAATCAAAATGGCTCTGTGGATAAATTGAGCCCTTAAAACCAGTAATGTAACTATGAGAACTGATAACATAGAAAAGCTTTAAACTTGTGATTGTATGAAAATTAGATTGTCTATAGAAATCATTTTAAGACCTAAGCCTCTAGTAAAATAAATGATGATGGTTACTATGGTATCACTGCGATGTAGATTGCATATATACTGAAACAGCAGGGGGATCAAGTTAATCTGAATGTCAGAAATCTTACTGAGTAATCCAGTCATTGACATGTTTACCTCAGAATTCTAATAGAATAAACTTACTAAGTGTGGTTAGGTAAAAGAACTGACTCTAGCTTATTGAAAATGATTCGTGTGATACATCTAATTTGCATCTACTCCCCCAACCCTTTATAATAGCAGATATAGACCATAGCAGTTTCATATCTCAGCATGCATTACAAGGTGATTGCTTGTATTAAAGACTTCCATATCAAGAATGATTCTTTTGAGAAAGGACAGTCTCTTCAATAAATGGTATTGGAAAAACTGGACAGCTACAGGCAAAAGAATGAAACTAGACCACTATCTTACACCATGCACAAAAATTAACTCAAAATGAATTAAGGATCTGAATGTAAAACCTTAAACCATAAAATTCCTAGAAGAAAACACAAGTAGTAATAAGCTCTTTGACATTGGTCTTAGCAATGTTTTTTGTGAATCTGACTCCAAAGGCAAAGGAAGCAAAAGGAAAAAGAAATGGGACTATATTAAACTAAAAACTTTTGCACAGTGAAGGAAACCATCTTCAAAACGAAAAGGCAACCTACTGAATGGGAGAAGATACTTGCAAATCATATATCCCACAAGGGATTAATATCTAAAATATATAAAGAACTCATACAACTCAACAACAAAAACACAAACCCAATTAAATGGGCAGAGGATCTGGATAGATATTTTTGCAAAGAAGATATGCAGATGGTCAACAGGCACATGAAAAGATAATCAACATCACTAATTATTAGGGAAATGCAAATTAAAACCACACACCTGTTAGAATGGCTGTTATCAGAAAGACAAGAAATAGCAAGCATTGGAGAGGATGTGGAGAAAAGAGAACCCTCATGCACTGTTTGTGGGAATATAAATTAGTGCAGTCAGTATGGAAAACACTATGGAGATTCCTTAAAAAATTAAGAATAGAACTACCATATGATCCAGCTATTCCACTTCTGGGCATTTTTCTGAAGAATACAAAAACACGAATTCAAAAAAGTATATGCATCCCTGTGTTCACTGCAGCATTATTTACAGTAGCCAAGATGTGGAAGCCAAGTGCCCATCAACAGATGAATGGATAAAGATGATCTGGGGCATGTGTGTGTACACTAGAATACAACTCAGGCATAAAAATGAAATCCTGCTATTTGTGACAACATGGATGAACCTTGAGGGTATTATGCCAAGTGAAACAAGTCAGAGAAAGAAAAATACTGTGTGATTTCACTCTTGTGAAGTCTACAAAAACAGAACAAAATGAACAAAACAAAAACAAACTCATAGATACAGAAAACAGATTGGTGGTTACCAGAGGGGAAGGGGGTTGAGGGATTGGTGAAATGGCTGAAGGTCAATTGTATGGTGATGGACAGTAACTAGACTTTTGGTGATCACTTTGTGTAGGGTATACAGATGCCGAATTATGTTGTAGTCCTGAAACTTATATAATGTTATATACCAATTTTATCTCAAGGAAAGAAGAGTCTCTTAGCAGTTCTTTTCTGCTGTCATGAAGGCTTAACTGTAAAACCCTATCTCTTATAATCATGTGTCTGAAATGCCTTAAGAGCTGCCATCCTGATTATGCATTATCAAGGAATATATATATTCACAAGATGTGAATGTACATATTTACTCTGCTTCTGATATCGATTGTATTTAAGTGGAAATTCAACTTGTTTGTGAAGAATTTTCAGTTTGTGGCATGGTATTTCAAAACAGGTCGAAACTGCAGAGAAATGAAAATCGAGATATCAGCGAAGTCATTGCTCTGGGTGTGCCCAATCCTCGGACTTCCAATGAAGTTCAGTATGACCAAAGGCTCTTCAACCAATCCAAGGTACAAAGAGTCTAGAAATAGCATGTATTAGCTGTTGATGAATACCAATCCTCAGGGAAAAGGAAATTAACATACTAGTATCCTCCAATTTTAAAGACCACTACGCTAAAGCAGTCAGTTGTTAGGGAGCATCACATTTAACCTAAGAACCCAAAGCGGGTATGAACAAAAGTTAATGGACTTTGTGACTGTTCTTTAATGACCTTTTTGTTTGCAGTTCAGATTATTGAAAATGTGAGCTATAAATGAGCAAGGGTTTTTACTCTTCGCAAGAATGTAATCAGATTCAACTTTTAATAAATAATAACATGTACATTTTTAACATCCTCTGTTTTTCCACAGGGTATGGACAGTGGTTTTGCAGGTGGAGAAGATGAAATTTACAATGTTTATGATCAAGCCTGGAGAGGTGGTAAAGATATGGCCCAGAATATTTACAGGCCCAGTAAAAATCTGGACAAGGACATGTATGGTGATGACCTAGAAGCCAGAATAAAGACTAACAGGTACCAAGGCAGACAGTTTAGTTTGTGTCTGCACCAGTGAAAACAAAGTAGTTCATGGTCATTTCTTTTTCCCTAGATTTGTTCCCGATAAGGAGTTTTCTGGTTCAGACCGTAGACAAAGAGGCCGAGAAGGACCAGTTCAGTTTGAGGAGGATCCTTTTGGTTTGGACAAATTTTTGGAAGAAGCCAAACAGCACGGTGGCTCTAAAAGACCCTCAGATAGCAGCCGCCCCAAGGAACATGAGCATGAAGGCAAGAAGAGGAGAAAGGAGTAGATACTTTCTTCAGAGTGAATGAACTATTATTCATAACCCTAATGATGAAAGTCATATAGGGGAACACTTTGTAAATGGCCAGGATGAAAACTAAATCTGGGTGTCAGAGCCCAGCACTACTTTTTATTATAGGAGAAAGGGGGGGATGGAAAAATTCTACTTTGAATTATTTAGTTTTTTTTAAAGAGTGGGTTGTGTTTGTGCTTTCTCCCACCTTTTGGCATTTACAGAACATACTGCCCCACACATGAAATTAAGGCCACTTCCCTTTCGAGTGACATTAGTACTTTGGGGTTAATATTTTGTCTAAGAATGACTGCTTACAAATAAAGTTAGCCCACAGTGCGTAGAAAGAAGGATGTTCACATATCGGAACTGTCCTGCCAAATGATGCTGGCCCCGGTTGTGCTCTGTTTTAATTTGGAGTGGGGAAAGTACGCTCCTGCTTGGCGCAACTATCTGTTTCCAATAAAAACATTTAGACAGAATTTCCAGTTTTGTTTGCTTTATTTAATAGGCAGGGATGTTCTCAAAAACCCCTCTCTTCATCAGATGTTTGGTCCCCTTGCAAAGCTTTGGGTTTTTGAACTTGAACATGGAGCTGGGAAGAAAAAAGCAATCACATAATAAGCACTCTAAGGAAAGGCAATGTCTGCAAAAACATTAAAACTGAAAACTGTTGTTTTATTAGGAAGTCAGTCAGCACCAGGAAGTCAAAGGATGTTATTTGTTCCTTGTACTTAAGACTCTCTGAACTTCAATTAAAAACTGTACATCAGTCTGGCCCAAGGTCACATAGTAAGTGGAAAAGCCAGGATTTCAACCAGGGTCTCCCTGCTGTTTCCACTGTTGTGTGTTGCATATACCTCGCTAGCCATTAAAGTGTCTTCTTGTACTTCCCTTTCCAGACCTTTTAGAACTGGGCACTCTCCCACCACCACCATTCTTTAACAAACATTAAATTACACATCTTCCAAAGTCCCTGTCATTTCACACTTCTGACCTATTTAACTGGTATACAGAAAGCTCATGACATGATACAGAAAAATATTTACCTTTACTCCATCAATAACATGATTTTCCTGTTGTAGTGCATTGTGAAGTTCTTCTTCTGAAGAAAATTGAATCCAGCCCATACCTCTGTGAAAGCCAGTCTCTTTGTCCTAAAAACTCAAAATTTAGGAAGAGATTAATAATCATGAACTTGAGAAAGTTTCCAGGAGTTCCAAATCAAACTACCAACTTTTTCATCTGCCAAAGTGGAGTAAAACACATTTTAATAAATATAAAAAACCCTGCTTTGATACAAATACTCTCCTATTTACCCAAAGCTTAATCTCTTAATCATAACACTCTCTCTGCTTCTCTGCTGCCACTGGAGAAATAAAATATGAGTAAAGAGCTTTCTGTGTCATTCTAGATATAAACCATTAACAGCAACAGTCAAGCGAAATTTTGATCACATAAAGAAATACTCTTCCTGTTTCTAACTTCTTCACTTCTAGAAACTAGAAAATTAACCCTTAAAACCTAGGTGCGTTTCTAGTAATTTCTGAGATTAACCACCCTCATCACAACTACCACCATTATCATCACATGCTCCTAATGAAAAAGGGAAAAAAAGTTACCCTTATTTACCTAGTTCTAGACTTCTGGTTAATTTAAGCAGTTCTGCTACTTCCCTTTGTGCAAAAGACAGAGTGCTTATCATTCAACCTATACATCAGATTCTATATGTCTTATACATCAGAGATTCTAGTGTGCTTAGACGTACCCTGCCCAGCCCTCCAGCCCTTCTATGTAAAAAAGGCCAAGATGTCTATTCACTCAATGTACATCATCAGTCTTGTTACAAAGTTATGTTGTGCTCTGCCCCCAAAAACACATTCTTGGAAATTGCCCCCATATACCTGGAAGGTAAGTTTATAAGATTAACCTAGAACACAGGAAAAGTTTCTGTTAATGTCCCAGTGATTCACTCCTTACCTCAGATAGATAGGACGATTTCTAAAGCACTCTACTCCACGTGGCCATTTCCATTTGTAAAGGCATTAACATTTTTGTGCTAAAATTTAGATACTATGTATCTAAAATTGGAACCTGCATTTCTAACTTGAGTACAATGAGCTTGTTACTAGAAACTAATTTTCTTCCTGTTACACACTTACTTAATTTTCCCAAGAATCAAAACCTCATGTTTAAATCTAAAATCTGTTAACTCTGGCTCCTAAGTTCTTTTAAGAGGGAAATAGCAACCAAAAAAAATGTTACCTTTTGGAGAAACTTTTTTAATTTTTTAATATTTTTATTTATTTATTTTTTGGCCGCATGGCATGCGGGATCTTGGTTCCCCAACTAGGGATCGAACCCTTTGCCTCCTGCAGTAGAAGCACGGAGTCCTAACCACTGGACTGCCAGGGAATTCCCAAGAAACATTTTTTTTAATGCTCTTCAAAAAATACAAAGTTCATCACTTTTTTTTTTGGAGGGGGGGGTACACGGGCCTCTCACTGTTGTGACCTCTCCCGTTGCGGAGCACAGGCTCCAGACGCTCAGGCTCAGCGGCCACGGCTCAAGGGCCTAGCCGCTCCGCGGCATGTGGGATCTTCCCGGACTGGGGCACAAACCCGTGTCCCCTGCATTGGCAGGTGGACTCTCAACCACTGCGCCACCAGGGAAGCCCAATTTCATACACTTTTAAAACTATTTTTTATGCTTATAGATTTTCATGTCTGTAATACGCATGCTCATTTTTTTAATCAACTATAAATCCCATTGTATCAATGAATTAGTATCTATTTAACCAACCCCACTGATGAACACTTAGATTTTCCAATTATGATACTATTAAACAATGCTGTTTTGAACATTCTTGACCTCACGTTTCTGTAGAATAAATTCCTAGAAATGGAACTGCTACATCAAAGGCAAATTCTTATTGTTAATAGATTTTGCCAAATTACCCTTCAGTGAAGGTATCAGTTAACTTCTCAACAATTTCAGTACCAGTTTCCCTACACCTTTACTAGCACTGGATATGCATAATCTGTTAGATCTTTGTAAGGCAAGTAACGTTTAACCAAGCGTTATGAATTTAAGTTGATACTTTACCACAGCCTTTTCAGTGCCATGAGGAAAAAAGCAGTTTTAGTGAAGCATGTGTAAACTCTGTGTATTCACGTCACACACCCCAAAAAACAGTAATCTAGAGAGTCCACAGAAAAAGACAGCCCAGGATAAAGTAGAACAAATCTGTAGATTGATTTTTTTAAGACTTTTTTTTGGAATTAAAGGACTCCATTACTTTTTTTTTAACTTATTTACTTATTTATGCCATACCCCGAGGCTTGTGGGATCTTAGTTCCCCCACCAGGGATTGAACCCACGCCCTCCACAGTGAGAGCACAGAGTCCTTACCACTGGACCGCTAGGGAATTCCCTATAGATTGATTTCTAAACCCTCATGAGGAGGCAAAGAAAATGTAACAAATATAAACACACATAAAAAGCACTCAACTCAATGAGGATAAAGGTTAAAATATTCTCCACCAGTTAGTTTGATAAAATTACCCTCTATTCTCTGAAGTCCTTATTACAACACTGTAATAGACAAAATTCCAAAACAGCCCCAAGATCTCCATGTGTCCCACCACGTTGACCCTGTATAGTCTCTCCCCTTGAATGTGGGCAAGGCCTATGACACGCTTCTAACCGTAAGAATATAGCAAAAGCGATGGGATATTGCTCCCTTGATCAGGTTATACAGCAAGGATGATGGGGTGTCACTCCAAAGACTACATTATAAAACTATCTTACCAGACCAGAGAAACTCCCTTGCTGACTTTGAAGCAAGCTGCCACATGGGAGAGAAGCTGGCTAACAAGGAACTGCAGGCAGTTCCTAGGAGCTGAGAGCAGCCTCCAGCTGAAAGCCAGAAAGATAGCAGACACCCCACTCCTACAGCTGAAAGACTGATTCTACCAACAACCTAAGGGAGCTTGGAAATCAATCGTTCCCAGTTGAGCCTCTGATGAGACTGCAGCTCCAGCTGACACCTGGATTGCAGCTATGTGAAACTCTGAATAGAGGACCCAGCAAAGCTATGCCTGGACTCCTGATCTGTACAAACTGTGAGATAATGTATGTGTGTTGTTTTGAGCCATTAAGTTTGTCATAATTTTATGCAACAATAAAAAACTAACACAAATACCTCAAATACCTAGGATAAGGTTTATATTTTTAAAGCAGTATCACCCATAATTTAATCAACAAAGACTGAACAGCTTCACTTCATTACAAATTCTATAAATTGATAATGCTTTCACACAAAAAAATCAAGAATTAGAGGATAACATTATTACTTTTTTTAAAAAAGATAATACTCACAAAAGGAACAGTGCACTTTCGTACATGGCCAAATTGTGAAAAGTGTTCTCTCAATTCACCTGTATAAGAAGAGAAAACTATTAAGAGTTGTTAATTTTGTATCGTCCATCCTAGATTGATATAGAAACCAAAAGGGCTCCTAGAGCTCCCAAACTTCTTGTGAACAGGAGTTAGTTACTTTGTATTCCCTTGAAGCCTTAAGATCTAGGAAATAGCTATGGTATTGATTATAAAATTGTAATGTACTAGATTTGGGAAGGTGATGAGGTGGGAACATGGACAGATAAATTGCTGAGTTGACTGTAATCTTCATCCCCAGCAAATACTGAGTGTCTTCACCACACCAGGTACTGTGCTAAACGCATGCATTATAATCCTTCAGAAGATTACACAGAAGACAGAAAAACAATTACAGTACAGCATGTTGTTAGCTATATTAGAGATTTCCAAATAAAATCTCAATTTACTTGCCTTTCATTATTTACAGTTTACATTAGGTTATATCGTTGTTACTCTTAAAAGTTTGTTGAGTCGACCCTACCTATCCTTCCTGCCTTACTTCCCATTGCATGCCCATAGTTACTTTCTAGTACAACAAATGAAAATCTGTGTATCTGTCCTGTGGATTCCTGTCTTTGCCTGCTGTTCTTTCCCTTTAACATGTAGTAATCCAATCTCCTTTTACCTAAATTGTATCTATCCTTCAAGACCCAGGCCAAAAACATTCACAGATTTTATTGGGCTCCTACTGCAAAACAAGACAACATACTAGCCCTGTGAGGCCTTAAAGATGAATAGTAGATTATTTTAAAGATCAAAAACTACATGTCGGCGTGCCCGCGTCCAGAAGTGTGGGGTGATGCTGTAAACGCTGGGGTGAGAGACTAATGTGTGGAAACTCTGCACCCCGCACCTGCTGCAGTAGCTGTGCAGGGCTGGGTGGGTGCGGGATCCGTACGTCATGAAACTCTCGGCACCCAGGAAGAGCGTGAAGCGTGAGACTGGGACGAGGAAGTGTGGGTGCTACTTTTTCCTGCACAGCCTGCAGCTGCAAACCAGAACTCACAGGTTTGCAGGGGCCCAGGCTCAAATTTAACCGTGCAGCAGTGGTTCACCCCCAGCGTAGTTCACCAGGCCTGGGGACTCGAAGGTGTCCAACAAACTTGGCCGTATGCATGCAGCTGAGGCCTCACAGCTTCCCCAATGTCTCCAGCGCTCTGGCTGCGCGCCCAGGTGTATCTCGCTGAAGGGGACACGGAGGGCGCCGGCAGCTTCAGGGCTTGCTGCACACCTCTGGAGCCCGCCTCCCCCAGAGCGTCTGCTGAATCCTTACCAGATCCCACCTGGCCGCCGCTGGCCTCCTCCCCGCCGCGTGGCTGCCCACCAGAACTTGGATAAGTGGGTACCGCGTGTCCTGACCGGATGGCTGCGCAGATGGCGGCAGGATCCCCGGTTTCCTTTTGGCCCCGAAGCTGAACGTTCGCGCTGCTCCTCACTCTGCCCAAAGTGCCTGCAGCCTTCAAGTGTGTGCCCACCGCCCCTGGTTTCCCAGTAAGTTACTGAGCAGCCTCACTGCATCAGCCCGACTGACCACTTGTGCTGTGAAGAGACCCTTCCCTGGCCCTGTGAAACAGCCTTTACCGGCCTGCGACTCTGGCTGAGCCCATCAGCTGCTCCTTCTCCTAACTACTGTTCTCTGTTGTCGACGCAAATCAGCAGCCAGCCTTAAAATACTGAAACACTGAAAATACTGCTGACCTTTTAGCTAGCAGGCAGCAGCAGGCAGAAGAGCTCAAAATAAGCATTGTTGAGGCGCAGTCCGCTTGCGCCCCGAGCCGCGCACGCGCGGTGACGGTAAAATGGTGGAGTTGGTACCTTTCGCGGTTCCCATCGCGGGTGACAAAACCTTGCTGGTGTGGGAGCTGAGCTCTGGACCCACGGCCGAGGCCTTGCAGTCTTCTCCCAGTTTGGCCTTCTGTATTCGGTCCGAGTCTTCCCAAACGCAGCAGTGGCCGGTCCTGGGTTCTATGCCATCATCAAGTTTTATTCAGTAAGGGATGCTCACAGAGCCCAAAAGCCATGCGTCCAGAAGCAGCTTTTTCAGACATCTCCAGTGAAGGTTCGTCTCAGCACCAGACGTAAGGCGGTTCAACATAATACGCCTGCCCTAAACAGCTCCAGATGCCAAGAATTGGCAAATTACTACTTTGGTTTCAATGGGTGGTCAAAAAGGATCATCAAGAGGTGGTGTTGCCCTCCCACAAGTGCAGGAGTCCCGAAGTTGGCATGGCTGAGGAACCTTTGGATAACTTGCAGGAAGGGTCATTATCATTCCTTATGAAAAGGAAGGTAACCCAGAAGGTTGCTATTCAGAAGGCTACGAGAGATGCATTCCAGAAACTGCTGATTGTGGTTTTAGAAAGTGGTAAAATAGCTGTGGCATATAGACCGTGTGAAGAGGTCACAGATGCTAGAACCGAAGAGGAACTACAGGATTTAATTCAAGTATGTGGAGATAAAAACTCAAGGGGTACACAGCCAGTGTAGCCATAATTCAAAACAACCAGCAGGATTTGGAAGACTTTGGCATGTCTACTCAGCTGTCATCCTTCGGAAAAGGTAAAACTCTGAAACTGCTTTGGAGGCAGGGAATTTCTAGGACTTTTCCAAGTCCCGAGCCTTGTCTCTGGCCCCTTATTTGAAGTTTGGAGAGCAGGATTGAGGGCCATCAGTGTACGTCTACAGTTGTGGACACAGGAGAAGACACAGGCCTTTTAGAACTCCCCTCTAATAGAATTGCAGGGATTTGAGAAGAAAGTAACTATGGCCTTAAGTGTGATTATGCTACAGTGTTTAAAAACTATTCCTGCCTTTCAAGTAAGGTATATTACCCAGATCTCAGCATCTCATATATATCTTGTGTTAAATATTTTGCCGAAGAACCTTTCTGTAAACCAATTATATGGATGCCTCAAATTAGGGATTAAGTTGTCATATATATCTTGTGTTAAATATTTTGCCGAAGAACCTTTCTGTAAACCAATTATATGGATGCCTCAAATTAGGGATTAAGTTGTCAACGTAATTTCTAAAAGAAAACATTAATGTACTGCATATAGGATTTTTATTAAAAAGGAGCAAAAAATGTGTTTCATGTCATTGAGAGCTTAATTTGGGGCTAGATTTCTGATTATTTAACTCACCCCAGTGTTGCAAAGTTTGTTTTTAAGGGAAGAAAGTAGAGAAAGAAAAGGTGGTTATGTTCTGAAAAATGTAAAAATTTTGAAAGTTTTCCTGTACAATATAATTATTTTAATTCAATTTAAATCAGTCAAGGAAACTTCAGACGCATCCATGTTTGGGCTTTAAGAAGTTTAGCTTCCTGTGAAATGTGAGAGGAAAGGATTCCATATTGATACTAAAGATTTCGGAAACCTGATTATAACAGCAGATCCTTTCCTAAATGAGGCCAATTTTGGAATCAGTTCCATTTAGAAACCATTATGTGCTAGGCACTGGAAATAAGATGAAGCTCCTTCTCTCTTGGAGTTTAGGTGTTAAAGGTGTACCAGACAATTAAAAAGGACTAAAATTAAATAGATTATGAAAAGGACTGTGAAGAAAGTAAACTGGGTGCTAGTTACAGTATTTCAAGAAAATTACTTAACATGCTGACTTTAACATTCTAAGTGTCTTCTCCATGTGTGCACACAGGGTAGGCCTCTGAAAAGTGACACTGTAGTTTTTTCTAGATTAATGGCTCTGTTGAGACAAGGTGGGATGTGGGAAGTTTGCCCATGCTAATTTAACGGCCATTCACTTGGTTTTAGACTCTCTTTCCCAGAATGAATTGCTCACCTGCCCCAAACCCCTTCTACAGAAGTTCTGGAGTCATCACTGATTCAGTGGTAACCCCTAATAACAGAGTGGTGAATGAATAATGAGACGTGAATACTGAGAGTTTGGAGGAAATGGCAACATTTTATTTTATTTTATTGTTTTTTATTTTTTTAACATCTTTGTTGGAATATATTTGCTTTACAGTGGTGTGTTAGTTTCTGTTTTATAACAAAGTAAATCAGTTATACATATAAAAAAAATAAGCATTGTTCACCTAGCAGAGTCAAACTGAGGCACACACAGACCTTCAGGGATGTGAGTGTGTAGTGTGTGAGTAGCTGTGCTAAAGCTGGGAGTAGTAAAGTTGATGACCCACAATACTATGTTAAAACACACCAGTGGATCCATAGAGAAACTGGATGTTAACCTCAATATAGGACAAAAAGTCACTTATTTAAATTCGTTCTCTAAGAACAGGAAGTAAAAGAAGAAACAATACATTAATTTGTCCATCTCTACCAAGAACAAATTAACAGCTCTGGGAAGCATAGATAGGAAGCTGAACCGTTCTCTGGAGATTGATGTGATCATTGGGCATGGCCAGAGGAGAGACCCCACAAAATGAACATAGATCCTCTTCCCTGAGGTGTAACAGTTAAACAGTGAGGAGTTTTCAAAAAATTGCTTCCTGAATTAGGTAGTGACATCTACACATATTGGCTGCAAGCAGAGATGTACAACTCCACCCACAATCTAAATTCAGTCATTCTTAACATTTTGTCATATACACTTATCTATATGCATGCATATATATGTAGTTTTTCAAAAACATTTTTAAGTAAGATACACACATCAGTGCCATTACGTCTCTCAACACTTCAGCACTCCTGTCCTAGGAATAAAGACATAATTTATAGCCACAATATCATTATCACACTTACAAGTCAATGATAATTTCCTAATTTCATCTAACTCCCAGTGTAATAGGGAAGAACTTTTGTATTCTATGACAAGTTAATCACTAAAGGGATGTTGCCTATAAAGCTTAAATTATACATAATGGGGCTTCCCTGGTAGCCCAGTGGTTGAGAATCTGCCTGCTAATACAGGGGACACGGGTTCGAGCCCTGGTCTGGGAGGATCCCACATGCCGCGGAGCAACTAGGCCCGTGAGCCACAACTACTGAGCCTGTGCTCCGCAACAAGAGAGGCCGTGATAGTGAGAGGCCCACGCACCGCTATGAAGAGTGGCCCCCAACTTGCCACAACTAGAGATAGCTCTCGCACAGAAACAAAGACCCAACACAGCAAAATAATTAATTAATTAATTAATTAATAAACTCCTACCCCCAACATCTTCTTTAAAAAAAAAAAAAATTATACATAATGGCCCATCTCTGGGAACCCTGCCTCCCTGGTAATGAGTGTTAAGCTAAAATACCTTTGTTTAGCTCATAGGAAATGTCCGGACCAGGCCCACCTGTGAATGGCTGTACCAAAGAAGAAATTAACACATCCCCTCCGGAGTCTGGCTGGAACCAGGGGTTTACCCGCTTCCCTTTCAGCATAAAAGAAGCCTGAATTTTAACTCAGGGAAGGTGTTTCTTTGGAACACTAGTCCACCGTCTTCTTGGTCTGCTGGCTTTCCGAATAAAGCTGCTATTCTTTGCCCCACCCAACAACTCATCTCTCAATTTACTCGCCTGTTGTGCAGTGAGTAGCACAAACTTGGACTTGGTAACACCAGTATATATTTTAAACTTCCAAATTGTTTCCTAAATGTGTTTTTTAAATTTCCCCCCTCAACACAGGATCTATTAAAAATCACACATTAAATTTGAAAAAAACAAAAAACTACATGATCGCTTTCTCTTCTGTACTACAGTGCTTGTACTTTCACTGATTTACATTTCATGTTACCTGTTTCACCACCCTAGTTCATTTAAACCTCACTGGTTCAAAAACTGCCTATATTTGTTGTTTGTAAGTCTCCTCACCCCCACCACTATACCATAAGCTTGCCAAGTGTTGAGTCCACTATGTCCACAGTGATTGTGTATCAACAGGGCGATATTTGCTGAATGAATAAATAAATGTCCAGTAATCCTTCAACCAGCCACAGGGGCTAAATTTCTGTAGCGCTCTAATAGTTGATCAAACCAAGATCAGGCTCTCACACAGAACATATTACTGGAGGATAAACAAAATAGTTTTAAACCAGGTATTAAAAGTTCTAGAAAACATTCACTTCCAAAACAAACTAGCTCTAGAAAGTAACCCTTTTCCCAAATTACCTACAACTGTTATGGAAAAACAGCTGCAAACACCAAGAACAATGCCTACCACATAACAGACACTCCTTAAACATCTGCTGAATGAATGAACTGAGAGAGGCTGTAGTCAAGGTCGTATTTTATACACTCTTTAAGGATCTTGAGCAAGTCCATTATGGTCTGGAAACGCATCTGCAAGATGCTTGCAGAAACCCCTCGGCCTTTCCAGTTTCACAGGGCCTAAAGCAAGACATTCTGCTGGGTGTGGTCTGAGAAGGTGGGGCACAAACTGATCTATTTCCCATTCTACTACCCACACTCATTCCATTCCTTGTTTAAGGGAGCTGACCTGATACATGAATGTCTGCAAAAGTGACCATGGATTTTTAAAGTTTTGTAAGCATATGTAAAAACCTTAACTCAAAACTGCAGCTGACAAAAATCAACGTTGGTGAGAGATTTCAGTACTGATTACTCCCAGGCCTCTATCTCCAGCCTAGGCCTCTCCCATGAGCTTCAATTTTTGTAATCATGAAAACAACTATCATTTATTGAGTACTTACTCTGTATTGAGCACAAGTCTAAGCAGTTTACATATAAATTCATTTAATCCAATCAACAATCCTAGGAGAAAGTTATTATTGACTCCATTTTGTAGATGATGAAACTGAGGCACGGTAGTGAGCCCTTTTCCCCAGTTACTTCCGTTAGTCAGGTTACACAACTACCAAATGGCCAAACTGGAACTCTAACCCAAGGAGTACGGCTTCAGAGTGCATTTCTCCATCGATACACACCGTCCTCTGTCCAACTAACGGAGACCTCACAGGTTTTTCAAACTAAACACATTTAAACTTTACTCCTCATCTTCTTTCGATCTGCTTCTCCTACATTCTAATCACGAAATTCACCAACGCTAAAAACCTGTAAGTCATTCCACCCTTTCTCCCATCCGTACTCTTCCCCCATTCAAGCCATCTGTCATTTTGTTTGGTTAACATAAGTGAATCTGACTCTTCCTTCTATCACTACCCTGAAATCCTCACTTTTGAACTAAATCACTGAAACTACTTTTGCCACTTTGAATCCATCCTCCACCCTGCCGTCAAAATAACCCCTTCTAAATCGTTAGTCTTAAATTTCCAAGTAATTAAACCTTTAAACTCCGAAAGGCTAGAGGCCGTGAATACGTGCCCCAAAACCTCAAGGGGGATCCCTAAACGGCTAATGGCAAACAAAATTTCTTTCTACTCAGTGGCTTGCTCAGGAGCATACTCAGCCGCCTTAATCCAACCACCACGCTGATTTAAGTGCTCCGCAGAAAGCAAGGTTTTTCAGGATTGCTTGGACCTAAAACTTCCGCCCTTACTACATCTCCAACTCACTCGAGGCCGCGGTCCATGGAATTTTTCTGACAAACGCAACCGGCCGGCGGATATTCGTACGCAGTGCCACTGCTGTCCTCGCTGCCGAAGCCGCCATCTTCAGAATGAGAGACCTCCAGTGACCTGAGGTCACGACCCCGGAAGAGCCGGCCTGATCCGGAGCACGGAAATCAGTTTCCGGGTCAAAGGAGGCCGGGCAGCGAGATGGGGGAGATGGGGAAGATGGCGGCGGCCGTGGGGTCTGTGGCGACGCTGGCGGCGGAGCCTGGGGAGGACGCCTTTCGGAAGCTTTTCCGCTTCTACCGGCAGAGCCGCCCCGGGACCGTAGACCTGGGAGGGGTCATCGACTTCTCGGTAGCCCACGCAGCCCGCGGCACGGGGCCTGGTGCCCACAAGGTACGGAGAGAGGAGCGGCGCGCACCTCCCCGTCGCCACGCCTCGCTTCTTGGAGAGGCTTCAGTGTTCTCCTAACCTCTTTTCCTTTCCAGACTGATGATTATTGAGCGATCCCGCCTTCCATGGGTGCACAGTTGAACTGCCCAGAAAGTATCACACTTTGGCGATGCAGGGCTCTATTGACCATTTCTCCACGCAGCTATTCTTGGCTGCGGCCTCGGTCAAAAAATGCCTGGGAATTGGTGTTTATTCCTTACATTAACTGTCCATTTGAATTTGCACCTAGATTTGTGTGAAAACACGTAAACCGTGTTCGCAGACGTTACGGTAGCGTTCTACAGCTTGAAACCAGTTACCCGAGTCTTCCTAGAAACCGTTGTCCATAAAAGGCCCTGTCTTCTCTGGGACTTTTAGAAAGAGGGCATTGAAAGATTCTGAGATAATCCCTCCAGGTTGAAAGTAAAGGGCAACTGAACCCAAGCACTATACATTATTTCTACCTTATTTCTGCATTATTCCTCATGGAAATTGAAGAAAACACGGGGAGAGGGGAAGGGGACGCAGGGAGAATCACAACTATAACGTATGTTTCTTTTCAGTCGCTTTAACACTGAAGATAGATCCCTAATTTAACATCGGTGTTGTCCACAGATGGCTGGATGAGGCATTCTTTTCAAGCTTAGTAATAGATCTAAGTAACAAAATTGGAATGCTATAGTAACATCATATTTGTGTAGAGCTCAGCTTCTTAGAAACTTCATTTGTTAGCAGAGATGGTCTTAGAGTTGTCAAAATAACATAGAGAAAGTACAGGAATAGTGTACTTGGCTCATGGAAGAACCCCTCAGACTTTCATTAACTCCTTTTGCCCATATTTTACCGTAATACTTACATAATTTTTAAATGTAAGCCACCTGAGAAGGGGACATTGTATCTGGCACAGTACCTAAAACAGTAAGTACACAGTAAATGCACTGTCTATTGAGTACATAAAAACATGGGTAGTATTTCATTCTCCAGCTCAAAACAGATTGAAAGTAGCAAATTAGAGAAGAAGAAAGTTGCTATTAATAAGACATCAGATGAGAGCGGAGGAGAAAGTGATGGCTAACAGTCTGACAAGGGAGGAAGCAGACAAACTTTAAAAGGTTGAGAGGTTTGATTCAGCTTAGAATATGATAGATTAGGTCCACAAACTTCTTTCCAGTTTGAGGGTGTTGCTGAATTACAGTGCAGTATTAAGTACGATCTATTTAAGAAATCATTATGAAATGTTTGAAATAAAAACATTCTGTTCTCTGGGTACTTGAAAGAGTTAGGTGGTCAGGACTCTCAGAGAGTTTCAGATAGCCATTTCATTATAGAGGCTGGATATACAGCAGCCACTTGTTGGTAGTTTGTCTGGAAATCTACGCTCTTGGCAAAGTTAGTAGATTAAGAGATCATCATATCTTTTGGGGAGAGAACATTGGAGGTATTCTAAGGCAAGCCAGACCCTAAGTTTATTATTAATGTAAGAATAGTTTGGGTTTTTTTAAATATCCTTAGTTACTTTAGTGACTGAATATTGGATTTCTCAACTAGTTTAGTGAGCCATCCATAAGATACTCCTAAATGCAAAGAAACCTTCATAGGCCCCTTAAAAGCTTAATTTTTAAGTAACTAGCAAAGACAAAAAGTGAACAAGTTTCATTTTGAAGTTCCATCTAAGAGAGCAAATATTGTACTTCTAGCAAACAGGATCCCCAACGTTTTATTGAACCATTTTTTCTGAGTGGTTTGAGCACTCACCCTGCCCAACCTGGTGTTCCTCATAGCTCTGTTTAAATACCGTCTGTGTACAAGTTCCCCAGGAGCGTTATTGTTAGCCCTAACCGAAGTAAATAGCATTGTGACTTAGAGTATTCCATATACCAAGCACCTTTCATAATTCAGAGTCCTATAAGAAATCACAAAGGTGTGGTATCATAGGAAAAGATAGTCTTAAAGGCCAAAGTTAGTCTGCTTCTCATCACTACTTCAATTTTGTATAGCCCTGTTGTGTTATTAGTACATAGCTGAGGAAACTGAGGTTCTAAGAAGTTAAGTGACTTATCTAAGTCATGCATTAAGTAAGTGATAGAGCTAAGTTTAGTACCCCAAACTTAGGACTCCTAACTGCCCCATATCAGAAATGCCTTTAGAGGTTTGAGATTCTCACAGTTAATCTGTAAAATAGCTCTAACCCACTGACTTCTGTTTCCTTCCTGCCAGGTGGTCAAATCTCACCTAAATGTGTCCTCAGTCAGTGACCATGATGCGTACAGAGCTGGACTTCAGCCCGTAAGCAAGTGGAGAGCCTACGGTCTCCAAGGCTATCCTGGTGAGTGCACTTGAGCTCAGAAGGCAAAATCAATCATTTGTCTAATTTTGGAGGAGGAGTTATAATCAAGTAAATAGACAAAGAAGAAAACTAAACACACAAATGTTCCACTCCCAAACCCCTCCTGAATTCTGCCATGTCTAAGATTTCCATTTATTTGGCATTCCCAAAGGATAGAACAGGAATCAGTAATGCCTGCCTTATAGTGCAGAACGTGACAAACCAGGTGCGAATCAAAAATTAGGGCACTGACTCTGGGCTCCCTGCTGCAGCTCTGAACATCTACTCTGGCAAAAGAAGCACTTTGAATTGATAGAGTAACTCATAATGTTCATTCAAGTCGCAAAATCCCTACATTCACGAATGGCATAACAACTTAAAAATTGTTGCTATCATCAAGGCTGAATTTTTGAAAAGAGAATTAAAGTTAATGAGATCAAAAGTCCTAAAAGACTAAATAATCTAGAATTTTGAATTTTAATGATATCAGGTAGTTCATTTTACAGGTAGAGAAATTAATGATGAAGAGTGGGTAATGTTATTAACCTTTTTTCTAGGCTCATGGGACCATTGTGTTGATAGATTAATTATCATGAATGATTTAGAAAATTTGTAAATGCCTTATTTGGCCAAACGATTTTATATTTGCATCCTGTTTCTAGAAGACATAAAGTTAACATTGCACTTGTGATTTCAAATATGGGTCAAAAGCAAGAAAAATTCCTTTAAAAAAAATTAATTTTCGTTGTACCAAGGGCCAGGTCTGTGTTACAGTTATTAGTACATTCTCAGCACTGAAGTATATGTTGATAACATTGGAAAGGGTAACAGCTTTAAAACTTTTATAAAAGGCCTTGTGTACTTTAGTTCTATATTAAAGAACTAAAGACCAGTTTTGTGTCTGAAGTCACAAAGAAAACAGTTGAAATGTGGCTTTTATATATGAAAGCATTGCTCTTCATGAGTTTGAGTAAATGAGCATACATCACCAGTAGTGTTTTGTGCACCTTTTGTTCTTCAATGCTGCTCTTTACCTTTCAGGCCTTGCTCCTGTTTTCACGGCCATGTTTCTGTTGTTGTGCCTTCTTCCCTTAACAGATTGTTCAGACTACAAAGTTATCAATCCCACTTCGGTTTTCTGTTGTCCATGTTGGAGTCTGCCTCATTTTATTGTGCTTCACAGATACTGTTTTTTGTTTGTTTGTTTTTCTTTTTTACAAACTGAAGGTTTTTGGCAACGCTGCATTAAGCAAGTCTATCAGTGCCATTTTTCCAACAGCATTTGCTCACTTTGTGTCTCTGCCACATTTTGATAATTCTCGTAATATTTCAGACCCTCCACCAGCAAAAAAAGTTACAACTCATTAAAGGCTCAGATGATGGTTAGCATTTTTCAGCATTATTTTATATAATTAAAATAAATAAATTAAAATTTTTAATTAAAGTGTGTTCATTGTTTTTTTAGACATAATGCTATTGCACAGTTAATAAAGTACAGTAGAGCATAAGTATAAGTTTTATATGCACTGGGAAACAAAAAATTCATGTGACTTGCAATATTTGCTTTATTGCCGTGGTCTAGAGCCAAAGTCGCAGTATCTCTGAGGTATGATTGTACTTGCTATTTGAGGTTTCCTAGGACTTCACACTTAAGCCACATCATTTGAGTTGGTACCTCATTATGTTATGTTTCCTGCCATTGTAAGCTGCATTTAAGTGCAGTACCATGTCCAGAACATGGGAAAGGAGTCTCCTCTTACTCTGACTTGATCAGAAGGATTATGTTTACTTCCGGATCCTGCTTATTCTGAAGGAATCTGAGTATACCACAAGCTGTCCTTACAAGAGTGAGCAGGAAGGTGATGGGTCTGAAGACTGAAGCTGAGCCTGGGGAAGAGTAGACCTGAGTGGGAACATGACAGCATCAAACATTTGAAAATTTGTTGTACACAAAAAGGGGTGGGAAGCAATGCATACTAGTGATTAAGGTCTGACACCAGACTACATGGCTTCATGTCCTGGTTCTATCACTTCCTACTGTATGATCTTGGGCAAGTTTCTTAATCTCTCTTGGCCTCAGTTTCCGCATATGTAAAATGTGTCTAAAGGTAGTACCCACTTCATAAGGTTAGGATTAAATGTGAGTGTACATGTAAAGTACTTAGGTCAGTGCCTTGCACATAGTAAATGCTCAGTAAATGTTAGCTACAGAGTTAGAGGCATTTATCAAGAAGAATTGACAACTGATTTGGGGTTGCTGTATGTGTCAGGACCTGAGACCAATACATGAAAAATTAAAAAGAGGCAAATTTTAACTCCATAAAGGGAAGACAACAGTTGTCTGGAATGGACTGCCTATAAAAGTATTCAGTTTCCTGTCACTGTTCAAACTTGAATTAGATCAGAAGTATTCTTCCTTTGATGTGATATCTTTGTGGGTATTACAATATTCTTATTTTGTGAAATAGTGGTGATAGCAGACAGTAGGTTATTGGAAATTTTTTTCATATTTTTTTTTCTTTAAAAATATTGACAGTCCTGTTACTCCTAAATTACTTGGAGAATTTGACTAATACATGACATGCAGAAGTGGCCTCCACACTTAAAAGTGAATGTCCATTCCTGTCCTCCAATTTTAGAGGAAAAGGGATTGCTTCTGTTCAAAACCACTCCCTTCACCCTTTAATCACACCTTCTTTTACCCCTTCCAGCTTTCAAGACCTTGCTGTGGTCCTTTCTTCTCTTCTGTTTTCAACCAGTTCCTTTCTGCTGGCTCTTTGCTCATGTAAGCATGCTTAGGTCTTTCCAAACCCTAAAAACGATAAACTCCCCCCTTATTCTTCTGTGACTACTCAGCCTTTGTTTCCTTTCACAGCCAGACTTCTAAAGGCATTATCTGTATAACCGTCTCTACTGTTCTATCTCCAGGTACTTAGGACAAAGTTTTTCATCTCCTTATCTCTAATTCTTAAGAAAGTACATATAGTGTATGTTTGTTGAATGTTTGATGAATGAATCCTTAACCATGCATAGGATTCCAGTTAAGTATTGTTATTCGTCTTTTACAGAGGAAAAATGGTTAGGTATTTGCCTACTGAGCAGATGTCTATACCACCTTTCTTCCCTGTTATAGTGATCAGAGTTCAAAGGAAGCAGAAATCACACCAATTATTTTAACAGATGATTTTATATAAAAAAAAATCATTAGCCAGATATTAGAAAACAAAAAAGGCAACACTGAGATATCACAAAAGTAGTAACTACAGGAAGCAGTTCCCACCTCTCTAAATGATACCTGGTGAAATTTGAGAGGTGACTCGTCAGTTTCGGTTCTGAAGTTTGCTTTGGAATAACACAATTGATAATTGTGTAATATTTGTTTCTCTTGAGGATAACCCAAAAAACTAGAGATAATTGCATAGTGGTAGATGTCTAACATTCATCATCAAAACAGCTTTTATTAACTTGAAGGAACTCCTCTTCCTCTGAAATTAGAGAATAGGAATGAGAATATATGCTTATGTGTGGAAGCCACTGGAAGCATTAGCAAAAGGAGACACGGAGTAAATAATAATGTAATGGGTATAAGGATGTCAACAAAAATACATGATCTGATTAACTGACGGAGGATTTCCTCCTCTTCTTTTTTTCTCATCCATCTTTTGTATAGGATTTATTTTTATCCCAAACCCCTTCCTCCCAGGTTACCAATGGCACTGGGTGAAGCAGTGCCTTAAGCTATATTCTCAGAAACCTAATGTATGTAACCTGGACAAACATATGACTACAGAAGAGACCCAAGATTTGTGGGAACAGAGCAAAGAGTTTCTAAGGTAAGTCTTAGCAGTCACAGTAAAGCATTCGTATTCAGCTCACGTCATCACAGCTCTTTAGAGGAACTACTCTATAATAGTTCGGTGAAAGATACTAACATATTTATTTTTCCTCATTTCCACTCAAATACAGCACAGTTATATTCTTTCCCCCACGAACATTTGGACAGCCACTTTGACAGTTATATTAAATTGAGGTCCACTTTAAAGATTTGCTTATCATATCTTAGATAACGAGTTCATCCTCAATCATCAGATGATCCATTTTCTTTTCTTTTCTTTTTTTTTTTTTTTTTTTTTTGCGGTACGCGGGCCTCTCACTGTTGTGGCCTCTCCCGTTGCGGAGCACAGGCTCCGGACGCGGAAGCTCAGTGGCCATGGCTCACGGGCCCAGCCGCTCCGCGGCATGTGGGATCTTCCCGGACCGGGGCATGAACCCGTGTCCCCTGCATCGGCAGGCGGACTCTCAACCACTACACCACGAGGGAAGCCCAGATTATCCATTTTCATTCAGCTTCAGCCCTTTTTTCTACCTAAAGTAGAAAAGACTTCAAAAGCCTTTTTTCAAGACTTACGGTATCCTGAAGAAAGTAACACTGAAAGCACTACTCTCCTAGATGAAGTCGGTGTTACTGCCTGTTTTACGGTAGGTCAGCTGTTCGTGGAAACTAGTCCTTGTACCTTAATGTTTCAGCATTTCATTCATTCTACAAATATATTTTTTAATCTATTTATTTTTATTTATTTTACTATCGTTTGTATTTATTTAGTTATTTTTTGTCTTCATTGGGTCTTCGTTGCTGTACACGGGCTTTCTCCAGTTGTCGCAAGCAGGGGCTTCTCTTCGTTGTGGTGCGCGGGCTTGTCATTACAGTGGCTTCTCCTGTTGTGGAGCACGGGCTCCAGGCGCACAGGCTTCAGTAGTTGTGGCACATGGGCTCAGTAGTTGTGGCTCGCAGGCTCTAGAGCACAGGCTCAGTAGTTGTGGCACACGGGCTTAGTTGCTCTGTGGCATGTGGGATCTTCTCAGACCAGGGCTCGAACCTGTGTCCCTTGCATTGGCAGGCAGATTCTTAACCACCGTGCCACCAGGGAAGCCCCTACAAATATTTTTTGAGGGTCAGTTATGTACCAGGTGTGATGCTAAGCATTGGAGATAAAAAGATAAACAGGACACTGTCCCTGCACACAGGAGTGCATAGTCTACAGCAGACACTCAGTATCAAAAGGAATAAAATAATAGAGCTCAGAAACTGCTACGATAGGTGTTTAGGAAAATGCAGTGGGGGCCAGAGGAAGAAATAATTCTTCTAGGCAAGAAGGAGGTGTCAAGGAAAAATGATTTTTTAATTGGGCCCATTATCCTCTTTTTTTCTCTGTCCATTTGAAATGAGTCTTCAAAAATGATTAGGAATTTGCCAGTCAGAAAAGCAAGAAGGCTGTTGTCAGTAGAGAAAGCAGCCTGAGCAAAGACAGAGTAACTTGTTCTGTGAGATAGGAGCACAGAATATGTACATTCGTGTGTTCATTCAACAAATACCTGTTGAGTTTCTGCTGTGTCAGATAACTGTGCTTGTGTGTTAGAGATTCAAGACCAAAAAGACACACTCCCTGTCTTCAAGCAGTTTGTAGGTTAGTCGAGGACAGAGACATGTAAACATAATTAAATACAATTTGGCAGGTACAGGGATAGAGTTTATAAGATTATGAGTATGGTCACTTAAGTGGCTAGATTAAAGATAGATGATGGGAGATGCTTCCTGGAAGTCATGAATAGAATTGGCAAGAGATGACACCAGAAAGGTAGGTTAGGGCCGGATTGTAAAGAGTTCAGTGATGTAAAGTACTAGTTCTAGCGTCAGATTGCCTGGGTTCAAATCCCAGCTCTGCCACTTACTAGCTTTGTTAACTTAAGCAGTTTCTTAACCTTTCTGTACCTCAGAGTCGTCTTTTCCTCGTTTAATAGTGTGAGGATTAAACAAGATAGTATGTGAGAAATCCTTAGAACATCCTGATAAAACCATTATACCAGCTCTGTGTGGTCTGTTTGAACTTAAGTGGCTCTAATGGTGTAGTTTTCAGAAACTATGTCATGTTAATTCTAGCAGGGAAATAGACGATTTTCTTAAGTTGAAAGGAAAATGAAAATTAAATGCATTGGTTTTCCTTTAAAACCCTCTTGGTCTGTAGGTTATGTTATAGACAAGAGCAGTAAGGAAAATCCTGTTCTCAAGTATGTCTTCTGTAGAATTGAGAGCAAAGTAAAGGAAGATCATGGCTGAGTGAAATTAGTCAGAGAGGTTAGAGTTTGTTACTAAGCCAGCCTGTGTTTTCAAGTAATTGATATTTTTGTTTCTGACAAATGACTCTGTAGAAATCCCAGTTGTCATTTTCTATAATAGCTCAGATGAATCTCTTTAATAAATCATCCTGTAAACAATGGTGAGATACCTTTTTTTCTGGTCTAATAAATTAGCAAAAAATGAAAAATGCTATGGTCAAACCTTCTGTTGTCAAGGATTGGAAGAAATTGATATGCTCAGACATTGCTGGCAGCACTGAAAATCAATAAGGGACTAGTTCTCCTTCTGTCACTGTATAGAATGTGTGTTTCAGTTTCCTTATCTGGGAAACAAAGGGATTGGGCTGGATAAGCCATTCAGGGTGACTGAATCACGGTCAGAGTCACCTAGACAATACATGCCAGTTCTCCCACTGTCCCAGAGCATATCAGAAAGGGAGAAGGTCTGTGGTTCAAAAAGATTTCCCTGGAGATTCTGATTATCTACCATAACATTCACATTGAGAACCACTGAACTAGAGGACCTCTAAGAATCCTTTCGATTTTAACTTTCTAGGTTTCTGTGGTCAGGGAGGAAGAACTGAAGGAATATTTGGAATATATTAGCAAAAATAGTTTGTTCACATTATTAGGGCAACTCAATTCTATGTTTTGTTCAAAGTTTATTGTCAGTGAATAGTGTAGCTAGAGATCCTCATACAAGCGTACTATAGTTAGGTGTAAGCATCGTTATTGCAGCATTGTTCGTAATGGGGGAAAATGAGAAACAAGTGTCTGTCAGCAGGAGATCAGATAAATCAAGCATGACAGACCCCAGCAGTAGAATGCAGCCACTAAAAAATCCTAACTCCAACCCTCCAGCAAATATAGTAGGGTCTACAGTTGTAATAAACAAAATCATTCCTCAGCACCTCCATCACAACCACTGTAGTCTAAGCCACCATCATTTACTGCCGTAGCCTCCTAACCAGTCTCCCTGTGTCTGCTCTTGTGCCTCTTCAGTCTGTTTTCTACAGAGTATAGAAATTGTGTCATTTCTTTTATAGTTTCTAATGTGCAATACTGCAGTTCAATTCTAATGCAAACCATCCAGAGTCAGCACAGACATCACAAGTTAAGGGCGTGGTCCTTAACCAAATTACCCTCACTTCAGACACCACCTACAAGTTTGGGAGGGCCCCAGGCTGTACAACACTTCTTAACAACTGGTTACAAATTCAGGGGAATTCCCATGACCTCCTCAGGTTCATTAACTCACTAGAACAGCTCATAAAACTCAAGAAAGCATTATACTTATGATTATAATTTCACTATAAAGGATACAAATCAGGGCCATCCAATGAAGAGATCTGTAGGGTGATGTCTGGGAGGGTCCTGAATACAGACCTTCCATGTCCTCTTCCCATGGAATCAGGGCATGTAGCCCTCCCAGGAAGCTCTCCCAAGGCCTAGTGTTCACAGCTTTATTGGGATTTCACTACTTGAATATGACTGATTGACTCATTGGCTGCATGCTTGAACTCAGTCTCTAGCCCTCCACCTATCGAATAGGTCATGCTAATATCACCAAGCCTAAACCCTCTAAGTTGACATTGGTCTTTCTAGCTTAACAAACCCACATCCTGAGTCATCTTTTAAGCATAAACTCAGGTGTGGTCTTAGGGTCCACAGTGAGTAACAGATACTCCTATCCCTCCCAGAAATTCCAAGGGTTTAAAACCTTGCTGTAAAGAACCAAGGACAAAGGCCAGTCAGATTCTTTGTTTACAGCCCCATCACACTTAGAATAAAATCAAACGTCTTTATCAAGGCCATGAGGCCTAGATGATCTGGCTCTCCCACCTCATCTCCTATTCCTTTTCATTTATTCTCCAGCAGTACTGGCTTCCATTCTGTTCCTTAAACACATCAGGCATACTCAGATTCTTTGTACAAGCTGTTTGTTCTGATGTCATTTTATGAGATGATTCCTTTATTCAATTAAAAATAGCCCCTGTTTCCCGTCCTCTTTATCCCTTTGCCCTGTGTTTTTATTTTTCAGTGCATGGTAGTTACTAAATAAATATTTGTAGAATTACTTAGTTAATGGATACTTTTTTATGCCTTTTGAATTTTGTGAATGTATTATCTATTCAAAAATAACTTTTTAAAGAATAAGGCAGGGCTTCCCTGATGGCGCAGTGGTTGAGAGTCCGCCTGCCGATGCAGGGGACACGGGTTCGTGCCCCGGTCCCAGAAGATCCCACATGCTGCGGAGCGGCTGGGCCCGTGAGCCATGGCCGCTGAGCCTGCGCGTCCGGAGCCTGTGCTCCGCAACGGGAGAGGCCACAGCAGTGAGAGGCCTGCGTACCGGAAAAAAAAATAATAAAAAAAATAAGGCAAGGGAAAATATACATTTAAATAAAGCAACTTAGCTTTATTTATTCCATAAGTTAGCTTATGAAGTGCTTTGTATCCATTTTTGTATGTGTGCTTTTTTCCATTGATATTCTCAATGTGGAAGCAGAATTAATTCCTTCCCCTTTCTATTTCTTTAAGACTTTATGATGCTGTTATAGCATTTATTGTAGTGAATCCTGTCATCTGCCCCCTTCTCCTTCCTACTACCTGCCCTGCCTCATCCCTGCCCCCAGACCTTGAAATTCTTGTAGCCTTGGCACCAACCACAATTCTTAGTATATATTAGAAGGTGTTCAGTAAATACTAATTTTAAGTAAATTGATATCTTCTCTATTAGTCCAATAAAAGCATAATGCTGAACTTGAGAATCATCAATTAAAAACTGTATAGTACAATACCTTTCCATCTTAGTTTCATTAATTTATTAAATAATGTACATTTGTGCTTTAGGAAATATTTGGTGCTAGCATAGATATAAAACTCATTACATGTCTTTGAGGAAGGAACTATTAAAGGAGGAATTCAGGTGCTTTCATAAGGTATTTACAGCACTAAAGCTGTATTCTTTAATAGAGGAAGTTCCAAGGTGCTGTATGGGCACAGTAGATAGAGGGAGAGACTGAATCGAGGATAAAGATTTCCCTTAAGTGTTTAAACTGTGTGGAAAAGCAAGTTAGAAAAATCTGCTATGCAGAGAGTAGAGTAGGAGAGTAGAGAGCATTTCAGTAGAAAATTGTATGGTCAAAAACACAGCCATGAAAGAAGGAGGGTAGGTTACCTTGTAGGAAATGTTTGAAGATGAAAGTAGAAAGGTTCGTGCCAGATCATAAGGGGGTTTGCATGCCATATACTGTAGACAAAAAATTAATTACTCGATCTAAGAAAGAAATGGAAACTTTTTATTCAAGCTAAATTGAGGATTATTATCTGGGAACAGCATGTCAGAAAGCTCCAAGAACTGTTCAGCCATTAGAAGTCAAGGCACAGTTATATAAGTTTTTTGACACAGAGAGTTGTATATTAAGTGATGGATTATTGACAATTTACACAATCCAGATCTAAGCATCCCCTTACAAGATCAAGAAGGAACATTATCTTTTAAGGAGTTGTCTTGTTGCTAAGAGAATGTTGCTCTTTACGTGAGCAGGTATTTCTGCCGATAGGGTGAGGTTTGCTCGATGCATAATGCAGATACACAATGCACAGTAAGGGGAAGAGAGGGAGCCAAAGGGCAGAGAAGATTTTTTTATGTTTAAATTTTTCTTGTCTTGGGAGTTCCCTGGCAGTCCAATGGTTAAGACTCCACACTGTCACTGCCAAGGGCCTGGGTTCAGCCCCTGGTCAAGGAACTAAGATCTCACAAAAAGTACGGCACAGCAAATGAATGAATGAATGAATGAATGAATTTATCTCGTCTTGCCATAAAACATAAATTTTATTTCACAATAGGAAAATGTGGACTTTGTCCTTATAAACAGGAGGAATTCATCAAGATTAGTAATAGATTTTTCACTTTAGAGAGATAATTCTTGTGGCAGTGAGGAAAATGGATTGAAAATTTAGTCATTGCAAAAAGCACAATTAAGAACTTAGCTTGGGCTTCCCTGGTGGCGCAGTGGTTGAGGGTCTGCCTGCCGATGCAGGGGACACGGGTTCGTGCCCCGGTCCGGGAAGATCCCACATGCCACGGAGCGGCTAGGCCCGTGAGCCATGGCCGCTGAGCCTGCGCGTCCGGAGCCTGTGCTCCGCAATGGGAGAGGCCACAACAGTGAGAGGCCCGCGTACCACAAAAAAAAAAAAAGAATTTAGCTTAAGGGACTTCCCTGGCGGTCCAGTGGTTAAGACTCCGCGCTTCCACTGCAGGGGGTGCGGGTTCAGTCCCTGGTCGGAGAGCTAAGACCCTGCATGCTGTGCGGTGCGGCCAAAAAAAGAATGAATTTAGCTTAATAACCCACACAAAAGATGAAAAAGGCCTGGAAAAAACATTTTGTATAGGGCTTGGGAACCAAGAGATTATGAAAAGTGACAGAGAAGTAGTTAAGGATTATGCACAGATTTCTAAGTGACAGGCAGGTTTACACTTCAGTTGTGGGGGTTCCCCCAAGTTTATTGAGGTAATTGACACATAACAGTGTGTTAGTCCAGGGTGTACGGCATGATGATTTCATACGTGTATATATTCCAGATGGTTATCACGATAAACTTCGTTCACGTTAGTCACCTCACATCATTACAAATTATTTTTCTTGTGATAAGAACTTTTAAGATCTACTCTCTTAGCAACTTTCTAGTATATAATACAGTGTTAACTATAGTTACCATGCTGTACTTTGCATCCCCAAAACTTACTTCTCTTACAATGACAAGTTTTTATCTTTTGACCACCTTTACCCATTTCTCTCTCTCACTCACACACACACGCACACGCACACACACACACACACATATACCACCCCCGCCTCTGGCAACCACGAGTCTGTTCTATTTCAGATTTTTTAGAGTCCACATAAAAGTATGATCGTTTGTCTTTCTCTGATTTATTCCATTTAGCATAATGCCATCAAGTTTCATCCAAGTTGTCACAAATGGCAGGATTTCCCTTTTTTATGGCTGAATAATATTCTGTGTGTGTATCACATTTTCTTTATCCATTCATCTGTTGTTGGACACTTAAGTTGTTTCCATGTCTTGGCTGTTGTAAATAATGCTGTAATTATTTATTTATGCAAAACAGTATAGAAGTTTCTCAGAAAATTAAAAATAGAACTACTATATGATCCAGCAATTCCACTTCTCAGTCTGTATCCAAAGAAAACAAAATCATTATCCCAAAAACATACCTGCACCTCCGTGTTCCTCAGTGGAACATTATATACTAAGATTTAATGGAAATAGGGTTTGGAGGAAGAGGAGAATGAGCAGAGGTGATCCTTAGTGTAGTTTGGGGCTTATTGTTTTTGAAATGCCTTTGGAGTATCCACATGGAGATGTCTAGTATGCCTTTGGAAATATGGAACTGAGCTTAGGAGCATAATGAGAGAGAGGGAGAGAAACAGAGATAGATATAGATGTGGGAGTTACACATGAAGGCCATAGTGAAGCAAACAGTGGGAATAATGTGTTTGTTTGTTTGTTTATGGAAAACATACAGAGAAAAGAAAGCGATTGGCCCTAGGAAGCATCAGCTCTGGGTGGGGAAAAAAGGTACTATTAGAAGCCAAGGCAGGGAGGTGTTTCCAAAATAAGAGAAGGACCAACCAGGTCTGTAGGCCTGGAATTTGACAATTAAATGGTATAATTGAAACTAAACTAGTTTTGGTAGAGTGGTGTAAGCAAAAGTCAGATCTCAGAGAAGGGGTGGGGGCAGCAAATATTGAGTCCTTTTAGGAACGTTTAATTGTGAAGAGAAGAAGCAATGTGGAGCAGAGGGAGGCAGGACATACAGGGTATCAGAGTAAGAGGTCAAGTTGAAAAGATGTTTTCTCAAGTATGTGGAAATGTTGAACATTTTTGCGGATCAAGAGGAAGAAACAAGTACACAGGAAGAGTTGAAAATATGAGAAGAAAGATGATAATGGAGAAGGGACTCAGAGGCCACATCAGGGAAATGGGAGATAGTATAGGTGGAGAATTGGCCTTAATGAAAAGAAGTAAGACCACTGCTGAAAACAGGAAGGAAGGACAGAGTAAGGATTTCAAAAAGTTTAGAGGTGTAGGGGAGGAAAGTTGAAATCAGTAACTGGATCACTTGATCAGGCCTCTATTCTCCTTGTCCTGGAAGGGAGCAAGAGCAGGACTGAGGACTTGGGATAAATGGTGAAAGTTTACAGCAGAAGGTAGAAGATTAGATAAGACTAACATTTGCAAGATAGCAAAAGAGTGTTAAGGTAGAGTTGGATGTCCATTTGCGCTGACTGACAGAGATTCAGGTTGAGAAGGGAAACAAAACTGGAAGCACTCAAATACTGAAAAAATGGAGTTCTAGGGACAGGAGATGGAACTTTAGCTTTAATGGAAACGAGAGACTAGGAAAGGATGAAGGACAGAAAGCTGTAGTCATGGAGGGAAATATTCAGAGTTGTGAAAGACTCAATCCCTAAATCTTTAAAAATGATTGAAAAAGCAATACCTGCAATAGGATTTTGAAGGTTTTCTGTCATAAACAACCTTCAGACTTCTGTCCTGAGTGAGTAGTTTTGCTTTCACAATGGTTCACTACTGTCCCTTGAGGCAAGAAAGAAAAGAAAATACCAGTGCTTACCCACTGCATAGAGAGTGGACAAGCAGAACAGAGTTCGTTTCCACCCAGTTAGGGTTCAGTTGAAAGCAGTGCTATAGGATGAGATTGCTGAAAGAAATGCCAACGCTTACATTAAGATTTTACCCCTGACAGAAAGTGAGCAAAGTGCTGGGTGGGCACATTCACCAGGGGAGAAGGTGCCAGCCCACCCATCCATCATCCTCCAGCTAGTGCCTGGAGGGGCAGCATGTTTCTGTTTGCAGTGAGAACCAATAATTAGGGTCACACCTGCTTGAAAACATTCTTTTGGATAATTGGGTGAAGATTTAAAGTTAGGTTAGGTGCCAACATATTCCCTGCCTTCCTTTGGGTGGATAAGTGGCTCCACTGGCACTGAGCCTTCTTGGCTTCTTTTTTGGACAAATCAGGTACACAAAAAGAACAGCCCACCCATCCTTTCATTAATCCCTCAGTATTTTCTGTTTGAAAAAGATCTGGGAGCATGTGAAACTTGGTTTGGGCCTTACACTATTCACAATGTTCAAGTGAATTTTTTGGAATCTTTGTTACCCACGAGGCCTGTGGGGACCAGAAAGGTCCCTAAATGGTACTAAGACAAGAAATGTCTAGCACTGGCCAGTCCTTCTCTCACATCTTGAAGGCAAGTGTTAAAACAATTGTTGCTGCTTTTCCTTCCAGAAATTCTATGCAAAGGCAAGAATGGAAGTCAAGTTCTCAGAAGAGGATATGAAATAAGGGATAGAATCTCATACCTACCTGGGTCTAACACAGTACATACATACACACACACACACACACACACACATTTTCACCTCAAAATGGCACACTCGGTGATCACAACTGTTCTTTCACTAAGCGTCTTTAAGCTTTTTTTTTTTCCTTTTTGTTATGAGGACTGGACTTATTGCTTGTGAAAGTATGGCTCTTCTCTGACTTCTTTTGCATCCTGGACCTGTCCCCGTCTATAATATAAGCAAAACCCAAAGCCTTCTTTATAGTGATACAGTTAAGGTAGAAAGGACATGTTCTTTTTGGTTTCCTAAAAAAGAAACTAAATTTTAAAGGGTATGTTATAGGCTATATGTTCATGTTTGGTTGTTACTATAATTTTGATAATTTTATTAATACCATAAACCCGTGTTAATTATAATAATGTATACCCTGTTCTTAAAGAACATTAGACCCAATCTTTTGATGAAAAGCAGCTTATTGGTGCCATATCAAATGTCTAAAATGCCATCAAGTTTTCAGAGCTGCCTTGTTATCTTTATTTGTACAGATCAATCTGATTTTGGGTTCTTTGTCAAGAATAAAATGATCTCTTATTGAGCTAGAAAGAGATAGAAGGTGTTTTGTATTTTAATTTTGGCTAGAAAAGTGTGGTTCCTGGACCAGCAGCATCAGTATGATTTAAAGAAGCTCAGTGCCCGGATTTTTACTAGGGGATGGCACATAGGCAGTCTCTGCCTGACAGGTACAAAAATTCAGATTCCCAGAAGGGAGGCAGGTGTTCAGCATAAACTGTATTGTTTATACAGACAATGTAGGCACAGTGAGTTCTGGCAATGGTGTGAACCTCCCCAGAATCCAAGTTCCAGATGCTTGCCAAGGGCCAACCTAATATGCAGTGCTTTCAAAGGATAGCAGTCGGACCTGCTATGCTTCTTTCTTCACAGCTGTCCTAAATATATCAGTGTTTGATCCATTCTTTTTATTGAGTTACTGGTCTTGATGTATGTCTGTGTGGCAATTTCCTTAGAATGTAAACTCTTTGAGGGCAGATAGCATCTATTCTGTAAACTTTGTCAGACCTCAAGATGAGTGCCACTTACAGTGTGAGCCTGTAATAAATCCTTTGCTTCTGTTCATGCTTTGTGCCTATATTGCCTATTGCATCACTCCTTGTTTAAATGCTGACCATTCTTCAATGCCATACTCAACTCCCCAACTCTGCCGTGAAGCCTTAACTGATTAGACAGTTGACTTTGAGCTCTGCTTTTTCTTAATTCTAGTGGCCCTCCAAGTCTTGTGCTATTCAGTTTAGTGCCAAATTTTATACTGCCTTAAAATTTCCTCTCATTTCTTATACTTATCTGTCGTCTCTTGTCAAAATATAAACTCCTTAAAGCAGCCTGATCTTTTCTTTTTTAAAGAGCAGTGGTTCCTAGACGCCCCAAAATTTTTTTTGATTGATTAATGATGTAAATTACATAGAAAAAACAAACTAAATAAAATGATTAGACCTAGCATTCTTGTATTTTTAGATATTTAGAGGTAAATCAAACAATCTTCCTCTTTAGAAGGAGAGTAGTTAGGGAATTCCCTGATGGTCCAGTGTTTAGGACTCCGTGCTTTCACTGACAAATGCCCTGGGTTCAATCCCTGGTTGGGGAGCTAAGATCCTGCAAGCCATGCAGCGCGGCCAAAAAAAAAAGAAAAAGAGTAGTTAATCCCATAGATTTGATTAAACAAGGTATAATTACAGAAAGGATACCTCCATTTTACAGAAACCTCCTGTGGTTTGAATAAGGGAATGTCAGAAACCAAATCAATTACAGTGGCCCTTAATTGTTAGCTGGGCCTCAGTTATCTAAGTTGTTATATGGGGTTAAAGAAGTCATGTTAAACCAGTAATTTTTGATTGTATACTGTATTTTGCCAAATGTTTTTTCCCCAAATTGCAATTCTGGGAAGCCGCCATTATTCTAGACATAGTTGATAGCTGTAATTAATCACGTCCTGCTTTTAGCAAACCAAATTGAACATGTTCTGTTAGCCAAATTTTCGGTTATCTGTAGGGTTCTTTGTCCCATTTCCCATGGACGGGTAAAGGCATTTCTGTTGTCATTTTGTTTAATTATTATTGAGATGCTGGAGACTCGACATTTAAAATTAATACCATTCAGCAGAGGATTTAGAACCAACGATTAGAAATTAGAAATGCTAACATGTGTTTTAGTAGTATTGTATTCTTTTTTTATAAATTTATTTATTTATTTATTTTTGGCTGTGTTGGGTCTTCGTTTCTGTGAGAGGACTTTCTCTAGTTGTGGCGAACGGAGGCCACTCTTCATTGCAGTGCGCAGGCCTCTCACTGTCGTGGCCTCTCTTGTTGCGGAGCACAGGCTCCAGACGCGCAGGCTCAGTAGTTGTGGCTTATGGGCCCAGTTGCTCCGCGGCATGTGGGATCCTCCCAGACCAGGGCTCGAACCCGTGTCCCCTGCATTGGCAGGCAGATTCTCAACCACTGCGCCACCAGGGAGTATTGTATTCTTGGTCAACTCATTTCTGTTCTAATTTCCCCTGTGGAGGTCTTGGCTAACAGCTTATATAGAATACCAAATTTAGACTCCAGGATCCATGCAACGGGCTATTGCTGCCATTTGAAGTGAATAAATCGTTTTTGTCTCCAATCTTTGCAGGTATAAAGAAGTGAATAAACGGAGACCCCGAAGTTTACTAGAGAAACTGCGCTGGGTGACCCTAGGCTACCATTATAACTGGGACAATAAGGTATTAAAATTTTCTTGCTAATTCCATTGTTTTTCCATTTTTATTCTTTTTGGGCCCACATAGTTTGACTTCTTCCTGGCCAAGCTTAAAGTATCAGAATATACATATGTGGAAGGATTTCTTTCATTTATTCCCTCCTAAAATCCTCTTGATATGGTATCTCGAGAGGAATGAATAATTTATCAAGAGAAAATTACTTTTTCATATGTTCTCAGGTTATATTATTTTATCAGAAGTCATTGGTGCTTCTTCTGGGGAGGTTTCAGGGATACAGATTTTTCTTTACTGTATTCAAGAGCAGTTCTCAATTACAATCTTTATTTCCATTATTATTTAGTGTTTGTTGATCATTTATTTTCTACATAATATGTGCCTGGAGTAAAAGAAGCTCCATGTACTTCTGGTATTCTCTTCCATCAACTCACAAAAGAACTTTCAAGATCTAGACGCCTTTGACTGCTGTATAAGGTGTGAGCAGGAGAGAGATGGGAAAGAATGTCCTACAGTTAACAAAGTTCCATGTTTTCTTGAGGTACAATTTCTTCTTTTGTGACCCCTACGATTCAGAAAATGCCTCCTTTATCGCTGGCATCTCAGTGCCTCTTTTCGCAATGATATGTTTGCCACCAAGTGGAAGGACTAATTCTGAGAGTAAACTGAATAAAGCAAATTGGTATAGACCATCTTCCTACTAATCAGTTACTTTTTAAGAGCTCCATGGTTTCAGTCAACCCAGCTCATTAATAAATATGTTAACTACTCAAAATAATGGTAAATGTTGCTCAGAACTATTCATGATAAAATTCTTATTTTCAGTGATATAGATTTAATGGAAAACTAGACATCTGTATTTGGGGAAATGGCCATGTGGTTTTCTTTGTGTTAGACACCTTGGATTTGAATCTTGCCTTCAATATGGATAGTGCCTCCCTCATAAGGTGGTTGTGAGGATTAAATGATTAACGCCTTTGTAGTATTAACAACAGTGCCTGGCTATTCTAAGTAGTTAAATGTATTAACACCATAAATGTTAGCTTATTGTTTTTTATGATATTAATTTTACTGTAGATATTGTTATTCTCCAAGGAATAAGTTAGCCTCATTTACTAAGAAAAACATGGAGTGAAAATTATCAAAAGCACTGAAAGGGTAATCAGAAAAAGAGAAAGAGAATTAAGAAAGAAGAGTAGTACATAGACAGTTTGGATAGGGATGAAAGCCCAAAAAGGTAATTCTTATATTATAGCAGAGGCAATCTAGTGATAGAATAGGAGCTCTAAGTGGCTGGTCTTCTGAAGGACTAAAACAAAATGTTAGAGAAAACCTTAAAGTTCTCTAACTACACCCTTAGTTTTCAGAAATTAAATAGGAGCTCTCATTTGCAGTTCAGGAAAAGAAGAAAAAAGTAAAACAGATTCCAACTGAAAAGGCTTGGCCATCCATCAAAGACTTTTCAGAAAAGTCTTTCTTAATGAGAAGTTAAAGCTCACTTCTCAGCCCTGAACCAAGATGCTGGTGTAGAAGGACGTGCTCTCACTCCCTCTTGTGAGAACACCAGAATCACAGCTAGCTGCTGGACAATCATCGACAGGAAGACACTGGAACTCACCAAAAAAAGATACCCCACATCCAAAGACAAAGGAGAAGCCACAGTGATACGGTAGGAGGGGTGTACTCACAGTAAAATCAAATCCCATAACTGCTGGGCGGGTGACCCACAGACTGGAGAACACTTATACCACAGAAGTCCACCCACTGGAGTGAAGGTTCTGAGCCCCACGTCAGGCTTCCCAACCTGGGGGTCCGGCAACGGGAGGAGGAATTCCTAGAGAATCAGACTTTGAAGGCTAGTGGGATTTGATTGCATGACTTTGACAGAACTGTGGGAAATAGAGACTGCACTCTTGCAGGGCATACACAAAGTAGTGTACACATTGGGACCCAAGGGAAGGAGCAGTGACCCCAGGGGAGACTGAACCAGACGTACCTGCTACTGTTGGAGGGTCTCCTGCAGAGGCGGGGGTTGGCTGTGGCTTGCCGTGGGGACAAGGACACTGCCAGCAGAAGTTCTGGGAAGTACTCCTTGGTGTGAGCCCTCTCAGAGTCTGCCATTAGCCCGAACAAACAGCCCAGGTAGTCTCCAGTGTTGGGTTGCCTCAGGCCAGAAAACCAACGCGGTGGGGGGGGGGGGGGGGCGACCCAGCTCCACCCATCAGCAGTCAAGCCGATTAAAGTTTTACTGAGCTCTGCCCACCAGAGCAACTGTCAGCTCTACCCACCACCAGTCCCTCCCATCAGGAAACTTGCACAAGCCTCTTAGATAGCCTCATCCACTAGAGGGCAGACAGCAGAAGCAAGAAGAACTACAATCCTGTAGCCTGTGAAAAAAAAAACCACATTCACAGAAAGATAGACAACATGAAAAGGCAGAGGGCTATGTACCAGATGAAAGAAAAAGATAAAACCCCAGAAAAACAACTAAATGAAGTGGAGATAGGCAACCTTCCAGAAAAAGAATTCAGAATGGTAGTGAAGATGATCCAGGACCTCGGAAAAAGAATGGAGGCAAAGATCGAGAAGATGCAAGAAATGTTTAACAAAAGACCTACAAGAATTGAAGAGCAAACAAACAGATGAACAATACAATAACTGAAATGCAAACTACACTAGAAGGAATCAATAGCAGAATAACTGAGGCAGAAGAACAGATAAGTGACCTGGAAGACAGAATGGTGGAATTCACTGCTGCGGAACAGAATAAAGAAAAAAGAATGAAAAGAAATGAAGACAGCCTAGGAGACCTCTGGGACAACATTAAACGCAACAACATTTGCATTATAGGGGTCCCAGAAGGAGAAGAGAGAGAGAAAGGACCCAAGAAAATATTTGAAGAGATTATAGTCAAAAACTTCCCTAACATGGGAAAGGAAATAGCCACCCAAGTCCAGGAAGCGTAGAGAGTCCCATACAGGATAAACCCAAGGAGAAACACACCGAGACATATAGTAATCAAATTGGCAAAAATTAAAGATGAAGAAAAATTATTGAAAGCAGCAAGGGAAAAACGGCAAATAACATACAAGGGAACTCCCATAAGGTTAACAGCTGATTTCTCAGCAGAAACTCTACAAGCCAGAGGGGAATGGCATGATATAATTAAAGTGATGACAGGGAATAACCTACAACCAAGATTACTCTACCCGGCAAGGATCTCATTCAGATTCAATGGAGAAATCAAAAGCTTTACAGACAAGCAAAAGCTAAGAGACTTCACCACCACCAGACCAGCTCTACAACAAATGCTACAGGAACTTCTCTAAGTGGGAAACACAAGAGAAGAAAAGGACCTACAAAAACAAACCCAGAACAATTAAGAAAATGGTCATAGGAACATACATGTCAATAATTACCTTAAATGTGAAGGGATTAAATGCTCCAACCAAAAGACACAGGCTCACTGAATGAATACAAAAACAAGACCCATCTATATGCTGTCAACAAGAGACCCACTTCAGACATAGGGACACATACAGACTGAAAGTGAGGGAATGGAAAAAGATATTCCATGCAAATGGAAACCAAAAGAAACCTGGAGTAGCAATACTCATATCAGATAAAATAGACTTTAAAATAAAGAATGTTACAAGAGACAAGGAAGGAAACTGCATAATGATCAAGGAATCAATCCATGAAGAAGATATAACAATTATGAATATATATGCACCCACCATAGGAGCACCTCAATACATAAGGCAACTGCTAACAGCTATAAAAGGAAATCGACAGTAACACAGTAATAGTGGGGGACTTCAACAGCTCACTTACACCAATGGACAGATCATCCAAAATGAAAATAAGGAAACACAAGGTTTAAATGACACAATAGAACAGATAGATTTAATTGATATTTATAGGACATTCCATCCAAAAACAACAGATTACACTTTCTTCTCAAGTGCACGCAGAATATTCTCCAGTATAGATCACATCTTGGGTCACAAATCCAGCCTCAGTAAATTTTAAAAAAATATATCAAGCATCTTTTCTGACCACAACACTATGAGATTAGAAATGAATTACAGGGAAAAAATGTAAAAAACACAAACACATGGAGGCTAAACAATATGTTACTAAATAACCAAGAGATCACTGAAGTAGTCAAAGAGGAAATCAGAAAATACCTAGAGACAAATGACAATGAAAACACGACGATCCAAAACCTGTGGGATGCAGCAAAAGCAGTTCTAAGAGGGAAGTTTATAGCTATACAAACCTACCTCAAGAAACAAGAAGAATCTCAAATAAACAATCTAACCTTCCACGTAAAGGAACGAGAGAAAGAAGAACAAATATAACCCAAATTTAGCAGAAGGAAAGAAATCATAAAGATCAGAGCAGAAACAGAAACAAAGAAAACAATAGCAAAGATCAATAAAACTAAAAGCTGGTTCTTTGAGAAGATAAACAAAAGTGATAAACCATTAGACTCATCAAGAAAAAGAGGGAGAGGACTCAAATCAATAAAATTAGAAATGAAAAAGGAGAAGTTACAACAGACATCGCAGAAATACAAAGCATCCTAAGAGACTACTACAGGCAACTCTATGCCAACAAAATGGACAATCTGGAAGAAATGGACAAATTTTTAGAAAGGTATAATCTTCCAAGACTGAACCAGGAAGGAATAGAAAATATGAACAGACCAGTTACAAGTAATGAAATTGAAACTGTGATTAAAAATCTTGCAACAAACAAAAGTCCAGGACTAGATGGTTTCACAGGTGAATTCTATCAAACATTTAGAGAAGAGCTAACACCCATCCTTCTCAAACTCTTCCAAAACATGGAAGAGGAAGGAACACTCCCAAACTCATTCTGTGGGGCCACCATCACCCTGATACCAAAACCAGACAAAGACACTACAAAAAAAGAAAATTACAGATGAATATAGATGTGAACCTCCTCAACAAAATACTAGCAAATGGAATCCAACAACACGTTGAAAGGATCGTACACCATGATCAAGTGGGATTTATCCCAGGGATGCAAGGATTCTTCAATATATGCAAATCAATCAATGTGATACACTGTATTAACAAATTGAAGGAAAAAAACATATGATCATCTCAGTAGATGCAAAAAAGCTTTTGACAAAATTCAACACTGATTTATGATAAAATCTCTCCAGAAAGTGGGCATAGAGGGAACCTACTTCAACATAATAAAGGCCATATACGACAAACCCACAGCAAACATCATTCTTGGTGGTGAAAAACTGAAAGCAATTCCTCTAAGATCAGGAAGAAGACAAGGATGTCCACTCTCGCCACTATTATTCAACATAGTTTTGGAAGTCCTAGCCACGGCAATCAGAGAAGAAAAAGAAATAAAAGGAATCCTAATCGGAAAAGAAGTAAAACTGTCGCTCTTTGCAGATGACATGATACTATACATGGAGAATCCTAAAGATACTACCAGAAAACTACTACAGCTAATCAATGAATTTGGTAAAGTTGCAGGATACAAAATTAATGCACAGAAATCTCTTGCATTCCTATACACTAATGATGAAAAATCTGAAAGAGAAATTAAGGAAATACTCCCATTTACCATTGCAACAAAAAGAATAAAATACCTAGGAATAAACCTACCTAGGGAGACAAAAGATCTGTATGTAGGAAACTATAAGACACTGATGAAAGAAATTAAAGATAATACCAACAGATGGAGAGATATACCATGTTCTTGGATTGGAAGAATCAACATTGTGAAAATGACTCTACTACCCAAAGCAATCTACAGATTCATTGCAATCCCTATCAAATTACCAATGGCATTTTTTACAGAACTAGAACAAAAAATCTTAAAATTTGTATGGAGACAAAAAAGACCCCGAATAGCTAAAGCAGTCTTGAGGGAAAAAAGCAGAGCTGGAGGAATAAGACTCCCTGACTTCAGACTATACTACAAAGCTACAGTAATCAAGACAATATGGTACTGGCACAAAAACAGAAACATAGATCAATGGAACAGGATAGAAAGCCCAGAGATAACCCCATGCACCTATGGTCAGCTAATCTATGACAAAGGAGGAAAGGATGTACAATGGAGAAAAGACAGTCTCTTCAATAAGTGGTGCTGGGAAAACTGGACAGCTACATGTAAAAAGAATGAAATTAGAACACTCCCTAACACCATACACAAAAATAAACTCAAAATGGATTAGAGACCTAAATGTAAGTCCGGACACTATAAAACTCTTATAGGAAAACATAGGAAGAACACTCTTTGACATAAATCACAGCAAGATCTTTTTTGATCCACCTCCTAGAGTAATGGAAATGAAAACAAAAATAAACAAATGGGACCTAATGAAACTTCAGAGCTCTTGCACAGCAAAGGAAACCATAAACAAGACTAGAAGACAACCCTCAGAATGGGAGAAAATATTTGTAAACAAGTCGTCACACAAAGGATTAATCTCCAAAATATATAAACAGCTCATGCAGCTCAATATTAAAAAAACAACCCAATCCAAAAATGGGCAGAAGACCTAAATAGACATTCTCCAAAGAAGACAGATGGCCAAGAAGCACATGAAAAGCTACTCAACATCACTAATTATTAGAGAAATGCAAATCAAAACTACAGTGAGGTATCACCTCACACCAGTTAGACTGGGCATCATCAGAAAATCTACAAACGACAAATGCTGGAGAGGGTGTGGAGAAAAGGAAACCCTCTTGAACTGTTGGTGGGAATGTAAATTGATACAGCCACTATGCAGAACAGTATGGAGGTTCCTTAAAAAGCTAAGCATAGGGGCTTCCCTGGTGGCGCAGTGGTTGAGAGTCCATGTGCCGATGGGGGGGACGTGGGTTCATGCCCCAGTCCTGGAAAATCCCACATGCCGCAGAGCAGCTGGGCCCATGGGCCATGGCCTCTGAGCCTGCGCGCCTGGAGCCTGTGCTCCGCAACAGGAGAGGCCACAGCAATGAGGCCTGTGTACCGCAAAAAAAAAAAAAAAAGAAAAAGCTAAGAATAGAATTACCGTATGATCCAGCAATCCCACTACTGGGCATATACCCAGAGAAAACCATAATTCAAAAAGACATATGCACCCCAGTGTTCATTGCAGCACTATTTACAATAACCAGGCCATGGAAGCAACCTAAATGCCCATCGACAGACGAATAGATAAAGAAGATGTGGTACATATATACAATGGAATATTACTCAGCCATAAAAAGGAATGAAATTGGGTCATTTGTTGAGACGTGGATGGATCTAGAGACTGTCATACAGAGTGAAGTAAGTCAGAAAGAGAAAAACCAATATCGTATATTAACGCATATATGTGGAACCTAGAAAAATGGTACAGATGAACCAGTTTGCAGGGCAGAAATTGAGACACAGATGTAGAGAACAAACGTATAGACACCAAGGGGGGAAAGCGGCGGGGGGCAGGGGTGGGGGTGTGATGAACCGGGAGATTGGGATTGACATGTATACACTAATATGTATAAAATTGATGACTAATAAAAAAAAAGAAAAATGAGGAAGAGGAAGAGAAAGAGAAAGAAACAGGAAATAAGTATATTGTTAACATACTGAAATAACAAAAATATACTGAAGCCCATTTTTTTAAATGTGGATGAAAGATTACTGTGTGTGTGATAGGTTTCTCGTTGGTGTTACTGTCTGCATTCCTGTTAATGGATTGTTTCTGCTGTATTGAATCCTCTGTGCTTTGGAGCAGATGTGTACCAAATTGTCTTTTGTCCCAGTAATAATCACTTACTGAAGACAAAAAAAAAAAAAAGAAGCTCACATCTCTCCAGAGCCATGACCATTGCTCCAGCTAGTCGACACTAGTGGGGATGTGAGACAAAAGTGGATTTTCTAATCAGATTTGAGGTTGACTGAGTAACGGGAGGAATGAGAGAGGAGCATCAGCCCAAGGAAGGGATCAGGATGCTGCTGGCTTACATAGCCAGACTAGCCGTCAGCCTCATCTGCGTAGGAGGCTGCTGCCTTGTCATTCTCCGAAATTGTATATGTTTTGTAGAGAGAGTATTCTGGCCTTTGTTTTTTTGTTTTTTAAGAGAAAAAGGATATTTATGATCCTTAGGTACAAAAAATAGAGGCAGTTCAGGGGGAAAATTACTTCCATTTTAAGGTCGTGCCTTGACCACAGTGTAAGTCGGTTTAAATTCAGATGTTTTGAGCATGTCATCCCATCAGATTGACCAGTGAAATCACATGAAACTACGTTGCAGGCTGAGGGGTCCAAAATCAAACTGGCTATAGTATTTGAGGGATGGGTAAATCATGCTATATTAATATTACATGTAATAGAGAACAGACTTGTGGTTGCCATGGGGGAGGGAGGGATTGGAAGTTTAGGGTCAGCAGATGCAGACTATTATATATAGAGAATGAATAAACAACAAGGTCCTACTGTAGAGCACAGGGAACTATATTCAGTATCCTGTGATAAACCATAGTGGAAAAGAATATTAAAAAGAATGTAGGGCTTCCCTGGTGGCGCAGTGGTTGAGAGTCCACCTGCCGATGCAGGGGACACGAGTTCGTGCCCCGGTCCAGGAAGATCCCACATGCTGCGGAGCGGCTGGGCCCGTGAGCCATGGCCGCTGAGCCTGTGCGTCTGGAGCCTGTGCTCCGCAATGGGAGAGGCCACAACAGTGAGAGGCCCGCATACCGAAAAAAAAAAAAAGAATGTATACATAGGTATAACTGAATCACTTTGCTGTACAGCAGAAACTGACACAACATTGTAAATCAATCAATGTATTGCATGTAAATTAGATGATTTTAAAGTGGTAATTAATCTTATGCCACACTTTCCTATTTTCCTGAGATCATTGTTTATTTTTCTTATTCTCCCTACTTTTATCAAAGAAATACTCAGCAGATCATTATACACCTTTCCCTTCTGACCTGGCTTTCCTCTCAGAGCAAGTAGCCGCTGCCTGTGGATTTCAGGGTTTCCGAGCCGAAGCAGGAATCCTGAATTACTACCGATTAGACTCCACACTAGGAATCCATGTAGACAGATCTGAACTAGATCACTCCAAACCCCTGCTTTCGTTCAGGTAAGTTGGGTCTAGGGATTTTGAATTACTTATCAGTTCATTCCTTTTTCTAAAGCACTTTTAAGCTTAAATAAAACATTAGATTTTTTAAATGGTTGGACTCTATAATCTTTCACTTCTGGGCATCTTAGCCATGTATCATAAGTAAAATTAGCCTAGTCCTTTTCGAGTAATGACCAAATTACAATGAATATTTCTGTTTAAGATGCATGGAGTCTGTCTTTTATAATGAGAGGTATTGTCAGTGTCTGTGGAATAGATAAGTGGTAGAGGCCATAAGGCAAAGTGAGCAACCTTTTTGGAATAGAGGAGAGCAAAGCACAGAAGCCTGAAAAGTTTACTCTCCTTTTCTCCCTAAATGTAAGTTTATATTTCTGCAAAGTACTGCACCTGTATCTCATGAGGAAAGTGCCTGAACAGAATCTTTTATTAATTGCCTTATCTTTAAAGTGAACAGGAATTATAAATGTATATTAAAGGACCCAAATAAATTTTAATTTGCTTATTTAATTGCTTCAGATTTTATTTTGCAGCAGTTCTGTGGGCTATAATAAGTTTAAATAGCAGATCATGGGCTGGTCGCTCATAGACACAAGCTGGAAAAGAAGTATCTTAGCATGGTTTAAAGAGGAGGATTGGGACTTCCCTGGTGGTCCAGTGGTTAGGACTTGATGCTTTCACTGCTGTGGACCCAGGTTCAATCCCTGGTCGGGGAACTAAGATCCCACAAGCTGCACAGTGCAACCAAAAAAAAAAAGCAGTGGGCAGTAACTTTCCCAGTCATGGCTAGTAACAGAAACTTACTATTTGTATTGTTTTACTTTTTTTTTATAGCTTCGGACAGTCTGCCATCTTTCTCCTGGGTGGTCTCAAAAGAGATGAAGCGCCCACCCCCATGTTTATGCACAGTGGTGACATCATGGTAATGTCAGGTTTCAGCCGCCTGTTGAACCATGCAGTCCCGAGGGTCCTTCCCAGTCTGGAAGGGGAAAGCTTGCCTTGCTGCCTAGAGACGCCTCTCCCAGCTGACCTCCCCAGAGACTCAGTGGTGGAGCCCTGTTCTGTGGAGGACTGGCAGGTGTGCGCCAGCTACTTGAAAACTGCTCGTGTTAACATGACTGTCCGGCAGGTGCTGGCCACAGGTCAGGACTTCCCTCTGGAGCTCATGGAGGAGAATAAAAGAGACGCCACCACAGAGGGTTCCTGCCATCTGGATGATGAGGACAGCCAAGCAAAATGAGCTGGGCTGGACCCTGGCTGCTGAGACTTGGAGAGCCCCACTCTTTTACTCAGGCAGGTCTTACAGTAAATGACTGTGCTGTTTTGTATTGCCGCAGACTTCAGCACAAAGACCGGCCAAAAGCAGAGGCAGGGAAAAACTCATCATTGATCACACTGTTGCCTTGGAACCCATCCTGAAGAGAAAACATTAACCACTTTGGCCAGAGAAGTGCTTGACGTGATCCAGCCCCGGTTAGGTTTTGGCACTAACGTATGTGCGAAGTCCAAGGAGGTATGAGCTCCCACAACAGCCTTCTCAGCCTCGCCGTTATCTCTGAGCAAGGTAGACGTGAGTTTCCATGTCTGTGGAATCTTTAAATACCTCGGGTTTTATTGATGGGAAACATAATTCCCCTTCCACCACCCCATCTAGTGATTTGTGGTTCCATGAACCAACCATTAGTCTTACCTTCTTAATTCTTCCAATCAACACCAAATTCTTTGATCTTCTCTGGCCTTCACAGAAAAATCCTATACACTTAAGACAGTGGAACTGGAAATCGCATCTCCTAGAAAAGACAATCACAGTTATCTCTCTTGCCTAAAAGGTAAATATATATAAACCCAAGGAAAGAGGGACAGTAGTTTCTCCAGATGTCTTTCAGGTCTGTAAACTCTTCCCGTTGGCTTTTAAATGCAATTTTAATTGTTGGACTAAAAAAGTCCTAAGGGTATTCTGTAACTGTTTTCCCCATGAATAAACTTACTCAGTTTTAAATTAAAGATCTGTATCTATGTTTGAGGGTAAGTGATTCTGGGATTCGTTTTTTTCCTATTTTCACTTGCTTTATTCATGCTATTGAAGCCTTCTAGCTGTTTCTGCCCTAAGTATTCTTTGTGGCTATCTCACAGGAGAGAATATTCCTTGATATTCCAGTCACTGCTGTTTTTTGTATTGTAGACAGTATGGAAAATGCATGAAGCACTGAGTTTAATCTGTGTACCCCCACCAGTTCACCTCGGTACACCCTGACCCTTTGAGTTACCTTATGTCTCGGTGGGCCTCAGTTTCCTCACTCATAAAATGAAAATATTTATTACCATCTTCCTAGATGGATATTGCTATTTCAAACAATAATGGAAATTTAGTGCTCCTTTCTAGAAACATAATATTGCCAATATTTTATTACTATCTGGACTCTTAGAAACATTCTGGCTTATTTGTTTGTGTGGACGACTGACCAGAAGCTGCTTTGATACCTGCTGCTTGCGACATGACTTGCCAAATTTGCATTTCTCCTCTGCCCTGCCTTTTTTTTCTTACGAGTGTTGAGTATTGAGTTTATATTGTAATCCTTGGTAGGGTTTTTTTTGTTTGAAGGAATAAAAATTAACAGGTTCATCCTTTATGTGTACATACATAGGTTCTAAAATTCGTTCGTGATAGGATAATTTTATATAATTAAAATTACCACTGGAAAAATCCCTTAAATTTTTAATAATGTACATTATATGAACACTGTGTACATTATATGTGACCCTCTGAACACCAACACATGTCATTTAGTAAATCCAGCAGTCAGCTTATCTTTCAGCATTAGAAGATTGCTCTTTAGTCAGTTATCAGATGAAGGTATTGCCTTGTGTTCAGGGTCAATATTTTACAAAAAATACATGTTCCAACTGTAAACTCACACTCCATCAAGCAAGATATGTATGCTGTGAGAAGCATGTGGAAACTGAGGCCAGCCAAGAGGATGGAAGACTCCTGTCTCCCAGCCCACGCTTCCTCTAGGGATGTGCTCCTGGACTCATTTGCGGGGTGGAGAGGGCTGAGCAGAATTGTTTGCACAGTTCACTTCTCTTGTTTTTATGTATATTTCTGTGAGGCACATATAGTTGAAGATGTATATAATGCAACTACTTTGACAGCAGAAATTATACAGCTCAAGGAAAAAGGAAAAGTTGGTGATTTTTCTGCATTTAAATGAGGATGATCCCCCCCCACCAAGTTTGTTTTAGTTGTCTACCAGATGTTTTCTAAGTCAGGTGTCAGCAAACTGTGAGCTACCCTCTGTTTTTATACTGCCCATGGACTAAGAATCATTTGTACATTCTTAACCGGTGGGGGGAAAAACTCAGAAGAATAATATCAGTGACACATGAAGATTATATGAAATTCAAATTTCTGTGTCCATAAATAGTTTTATTGGAACACAGCCACACTAATTCATTTCCAGATTATCTGTGGTTGCTTTCATGCTAAAATGACAGTTGAATAATTGCAACAAAGTCTAAAAGATATGATCCAGGCTGTACAGCAAACATTTGCCAACACCTAGAAAGGAAACCAGACCCCTAGAAAGGAGCCTGAAACCAAGAGAAAACATCAAGGGGAAGATATTTTGTTTTCTTTATTATTTTATATCAAAAATGCCAGGGTAGATAACTCTGTGTTCTAGGATGTATATGGTATCAAGAGTGGAGTCACAAATGTTAGGTCTGGGGAAGCTGGCGCTCATGCTCTGCAAGTGGCAGTGTAACTTGCTATATAACCTTTAAGGCTCAGTTTGGCATCATGTAACCTGTAATTCTGTTGTACATCCCAGTTGGGCCAGGGCAGTCCTGAATGATGTTCCCTATTCCTCTCAGAAGGGTTCTGGTTTGATGATAAATTATATGGTCATCCTAATTGTGTTCTAAAATGTGTACCATTTGACCCAATAAATTTCACTTCTGGTTGAGTCTAGGGAAGTAATTAGAGCTGTCTGCAAGATTTTTGTATAAGAATGTAATAGTCAGTTTGAAATAAGCTCAATATCCAGCAACAAGGAGTTGATTAAATTCATGTATGTGTTCAATAAATGGTTATTGAGCACTGTTCTTTGATTTGCACAAAGTACCCGCTTTTGTGGTGCTTATATCCTAGTGGAAATGACATAACCATACAGAGGAAAACTATAACCATTAAAATTCATGTTTTGGAAGAACAAATAAAGATATGAGGAAATACTTGTGTTTAATGAGAAAACCCAGTTATGAAACCATGCATAGTAACCTAATTCTGTATAGATTGTTTATATATATTTTTTAAACTGGAAGGATAGGTATACCAAAGTGTGAATGATAGTGGGATTATAGTTGATGTTTCTTCTATTTGTGCTTTTCTGTATTTCTATTTTTTTTTACATTGAAAATTTTTTTGTCTTTTTTAAAAATAAATTTACTTATTTATTTATGGCTGCGTTGGCTTCGTTGCTTGCATGCAGGCTTTCTCTGGTTGCGGCGAGCGGTGGCTTCTCTTGTTGCGGAGCACGGGCTCTAGGCGTGCGGGCTTCAGTAGTGTGGCACGCGGGGTTCAGTAGCTGTGGCTCCCGGGCTCTAGAGCGCAGGCTCAGTAGTTGTGGCGCATGGGCTTAGTTGCTCCATGGCATGTGGGATCTTCCCGGACCAGGGCTCGAACCCGTGTCCCCTGCATTGGCAGGTGGATTCTTAACCACTGCGCCACCAGGGAAGTCCCTGAGTCATTTTTTAAGTAAAGAATACATGCTTGAATTTTTTTTTTCCAATTAAAAAAAATAGTCCTTTACCTTGTAATTCTGCCTCTACTTGGAATATATTAGAATGCAAATCTAGGAATATCAACATTGTCTAACAAGAAGAGCTTGTTGGGCTTCCCTGGTGGTGCAGTGGTTGAGAGTCCGCCTGCCAATGCAGGGGACACGGGTTCGTGTCCCGGTCTGGGAAGATCCCACATGTCGCGGAGCGGCTGGGCCCGTGAGCCATGACTGCTGAGCCTGCGCGTCTGGAGCCTGTGCTCCGCAACGGGAGAGGCCACAACAGTGAGAGGCCTGCGTACTGCAAAAAAAAAAAAAAAAAAAGAGCTTGTTGGAGGAAACTATTTTATGTAATAAGATACTATATAACCACTATCAGTCACGTTTTAGGGACATATTCAGTAATCAGAAGAAATGCTCAATATGTTAACTGAGAGAAACAGCTTAACAACAGAACGCACAAGCATTTTACCAGTGCTTTTTGTATACACAGAAAAGGCTGGAGGGTTATAATCTTACATCTCCCAAATTTTCTATCGCCAGCACAAATTGCTCTTTTGAAGAAGGCCTTTGTGTTGCTGTTTTGGAAGGGGCAGGCAAGGCACACACTGCACTCGGCGGCAGCAGCTTTGTAGGGTGTCCACTCACCTTTTTAACTGCTCTTATCAGCTCCATTCCAGTCTGAGGCCCTTTCATCTGGCTGAGATGGATCTTCTCACGACTGCTTGCTTATTATTTCAGTAGAGCCTCTTGCCTGTTTCCAGCACCCTACATCAGATTTTTCCTAAAGCATCCCAGGCCCACAGTGAGACAGATGTGCTGAACAGGACAAACTCAGCAAGACTTGGCTTGCCACGTTCTAATTTTCCCAATTCCTTTTTTACTAAGATAAGCTGGTCTTATCCCTTTTCTGTTTTCCCTTCGTCTAAAAGGTTGGTTTATTAGAGTAGGGGAAAAAAATAAAACCCTAATACCCTAGGTAGATTATACTAAGGCAAATTAGAATGGTAATGAGGCAGAAAGGAGCCCGAGGAATGATTACTGATCTCAGTGTGAATGAGGGGCTGGCAGAGCTAGGCAGGAAAGACACCTCACCTGTTTTCTCCTGCTTCGAAGATTACAGTGGAAAAAACAATGCAAATCTAGTTTCTTAGCCTGCGTAGTAAATTTTTATTGACAATCCTTTTGATCAACTATCCTATCCAAATTTGAGCCCTCATGGAAATGAGTTTGTTGGTTCTCAATTAGTTTTATTGGAAAAACAGATTTCTAAGAAGATGGTATAGACGATGGAAAGTGAAATAGAGTGGTTATCAGGAAAGCTAAATTTTAATAAAGCTCCAACACTTAGCTGGGTGACCTTGAATAAGTCACTCCGCTGAGCCTCAGTTAACCTTTTTGAGCAACCCAGTTTTCTCACCTTTAAGGATGTTTGACCAAGTAATCCTGTGTTACCTACCAGCTCTGCAATGCTGTTCTTCTAAAATGAGAAATTAACCTCAGAGTTTGGCTAAACAGCAAAGCTACCCAGTAAGCAGGATTGTTGGTAAGGAAATCAAGTGTTAACCAAGAGAAAGAGGAGGGTAAGGAGGGGTTAGGGAAATGCAAATTAAAGCAATGAGATGTTTGTACCCATCTGTTTGGAAAACTTAAGGAGATTTTAACCTCTTGACTGTTCTTTTTACTTCCACCCTATTTCTTAATGGTCAGTATGGCTCTGCTCTCAAAGTATCCAGAGTCTAATCCCTTCTTTTTGCCTGTAGCACCCCGACCCAAGCCACTATCATCCGTCGACTGGATGATTATCGCAGTAGCCTTCTGACTCCTTCCATGCTTGTCCCCACCTTCTACTCCTGTAGTTTATTCATAGTTTATTCTTAACTATGGCCAGAGAGGGGCTGTTAACACCTAAGGCAGCTCATGTCACTCTGGTGCTCAAAACTTTCTAATGTCACTTGTTGGGCTGAGTAAAAGCCAAAGCCCTTTTAGTTGACTACCAGTGCCTCCCCATTCTGGCCCCCCATTTTCTCTTGGTCCTCTCGCCCACTCTGTTCAAGCCACACTGGCCTCCTTGCTGCCCCTCTGAACAGACCAAGCACATACTGACCTGTGAGCTGGACTTGCCTTTGCCTAGAACACTCTCTTCTCTGAGATTTGTACTTACTTCCTTCAAGGAAGGCTCAGAATCACCGGGGTGAGGCCCGCCTTCACTGTCCTACTCAAAATCTCAACCCCGCTGCCATTCCTCATGTTCTTTACCACACTATTGTCCATAGCATTTAGGACATAAAACTTCATTATAGGAAATAATTTCTTTTTAATAGTAATTTCTTTTTTCCTTATTGTTAAGAAACAAGGAAATAATATTGTTTCCCACCACTGGACTCTAAGTGCCCTGAGGCAGAGGTGTGCCCTAAGTTTTCTAGAACAGTGCCTGGCCCATAGTAGTTTCTCACTATATATTTGTTGAATGAATGGATGCCAGTGTTGGTGGGATGTGTGAAAATGAAATTTACATTGATAAAGCTATTATATTATCAGTGTTCAGCTAAATTTTGACGCAGCAATTCTAGGTATCTTCCCTATAGAAATGCCTATCAGGGACACAATGATATGTGTAAAAAGATGTTCATTACAGTGTTCAAAATAGTGGAAAACTAGAAACAACCCAAATGTTAATCAGTAGGGAAAGAGTTATTTGACTTATGGTTCATACACACTATGGAATATTAATACTATGGGGCCCTTCACGATAATGTACTGGGTAATGTACTGACATGAAAAGTGCTCCAAGGGACTTGCCAGGCAGTCCAGTGGTTAAGACTCCGCGCTTCCACTGCAGGGGGCTCTGGTCCAGGAACTAAGATCCCGCACGCCACGCAGTGTGGCCAAAAAAAAAAAGTGCTCCAAGACACATTGGTTATTGAAAAACATGAAATAGCAAAATTCTATGTACAGTGTATGAATTAAAATGTAAAAACTAAACAAGACTGTTATCTGTATATGCACGTGCATGTGTGTGTGTAAAGATGGGGGAAAAGATACATCCAAACGTAACAGTGGGAAGGAGAGGGGTTGGGAGGTGGTAGAAGGGACTTTTTACTCTATATGATTTTGTGTGGTCTGATTTCTTTATAAGAACATATTTATGTATTACTCATATATTTTTTAAATTATGCATAGCAAACCCTATAAAGAATTATATGCAGTAATGAAAAATGGAGGAAATAAATCTCCAAACTCTCTGGAAGTTTTCTATTATAAATAAGATCGGGTACTGTGTTAAGTGATGCAGAAAGCAACCAGTTTCAGCTGCTCCCACAAAGGCTTTAGTTCTCGTTTCTGGGTTGGGATTCTCCATGGGCTGACTAGGGAATGTATGATCCTATCCATCCAGGCAAGAGAATCAACCTCCATCACGTTTGTGTCTGTCCTAAGCTCAGCTTGCCGCGCCTGGAAACCTTGTTCTACCTCCGCCATGGAAACCCAGCGTGGGCTTTGGTTGCTAGGGCAGTAAACAGTCAGCCTTAAGGTTGAACCAGTTGGCGAGGGCCACAGTCCTCCCCTGAAAAAGATTACTGTATTCTAGGGTTATGGCTGGCTAGATAGCACTGAAGGCCACAGGGCCCTAAGATTTATTATTTATTAGGTGAGGGAAAGAGGGAGGAGAGGTAAAATCTGCTGTTGGGGGCACACTGGTGGGTGTTCGTGCGCGTGTACCTTTCCTGGGTTCAGTGTGTGTTCCCTTTTGTTAGATGTTAACTGTCCCGTCTCCAAAGTGAGATTAGGCCTGAAAATGTGCCCAACTGATGGCCGGCTGCTCCCATTTGCTCCCATCAACAGGAATCAAGCACTTCCTGAGAGCCACCAGATAGAGGCCCTAAACGTTTTGCCTTCGTTTTTAAGAGGTACTCAACACAAAGGCTCCGATCTCAACAGCTGTAAAAGAGTTAACAAACCACCTTGCCTGGGTTCTGGCCATGGAAGATTCTTCTCCTATCTCTGAAGACAACCATGCCATGTCTGTGTCATTATCCAACTACTCCTGCCTTTGGAGGGGTCACATGGTAGAAGAATTGCCTACAGGAGTTGAAGAAACATCAGTGTTGCTGCTGTCTGTCAAGCAGCAGCCCTTGTTATTTATTAATCCAGCAACTTTAGTAAGCATCTATGCAGTGTGAGTCACAGTGTTATGTGAATGCGATGGGCATTGTTCCTGCCCTCAGGTCCTACAGTAAGTGGGAAAAATACCTCTGTAAACAGACAATAAAGTATGCTGTGATGAGCCAAGTGCAAGGTGCAACAGGAGGGGCATGTAACAGAGCTGGAAGGGAAAGGCTTCCTACAGGAAGGAACATAAAAGCTGGCAAAGAATGAGCTGGACGTAGCTTCACTACCCTCCTGTGTGGCTAAAGGCCATTTATTATCTCTTTTGTTTCTTTGGTCTTGTGGGAATAAAAGCATCTGGAAACTTTTGAGGACTTTTTCAAACCTTAATAGTTTATGATTCTGAACATTCGTTTTGTTCATAGCCCTTAGCAATGTCTGCTATCATGTCCTTTGTTCACTCTATTATATGTGTCCTCCAAAGAACAAGCTCCCTAAGGGCAGGTTCTCTTCTGTCTCGTTCACTGATATTTCCCTAACATCTAGAATACTGCTTGGTACATAGCTGCTCAATAAAATACTGTTGGACAATTGAAGATTTTCCAGGCAACCTTTTTTGAGGAGTTTACTGCTTATCCTGAGTGGGAATGTGGCTAGAAAAGGCACTTCCAGCATCACCAACCAAACCCTATCCAAGTGCTCCTCATGCCTTAATCAGGGACCATTCCACTGCAAGACACAAACTTACCAAATTACAAAAAGCATCTGAGGGCAGGAAATGGACAGAGCCTCCCTGAGAACCAGAAGCAGGAAAGACCCCTGGACCACAGCAACTGTCACATTTCCCTCCCTCAACCACCCTCTCTGGTCTTTACTTCCCTCTGCCTGTGTCTGCTTCCTGGGACTGCAGACCCTCTTTGCTGACTTTACTTACACAAAGCTGCCCCCAAGTTGCACCTTAAACCTTCCAGGCTGTTTGCAAGTAGATTATTAACCCCCATCCAGACTGCTGGAGGAGAATCTGCTTGGTATTCTACATGTTCCCCCTGTCCGGTCAGCTGTGGCCAGGGACACAGGGATACTTTGCTCATCAAAATCAAAGGAAGGCTAATGGGTGGAAGGAAAGGAAATGATTAGCAGAAGAAATGATTGGCATCTCTACTGACAATCATTGTACAAATTTCCTTCTAGAATGAAGTGCTGGAGAATGTTAACCCCAGATCACTGGACCCAGAGATAATAGAAGGGGGGGCCTATCCATGGCTGTCCCCAAGCCCCTTCACCAGAGGCTACTCCCAGGGCCTTCCCCAGACAAGATTCATCAGTGCCCCCATGACACCTCCCCTGCTTATCACCTCTGGGCTTTGTGAAAAGGTTGGAGATGAGGGTGAGGCATCTGCTGCCCCCGCACCCCCATTGCTTGGGAGACCAGAGGTGATTGAGGCGCTTTCAGCCAGAAAAATATAATTTAAGGGCTTGGCATCTGGCTGGGAACAGAGAGCTATGTTGCCATGGCAATGCCTCGCTTCATTTAACAGCAGCATATCCCTGAGTTTGGTCACATCCACACTCAGGCACATGTAGCTCCCTGTCAGCAGCCCCCGCGATGCGCACACACACACACCTCTGGCAGAAATCCCTCTGCAGAAGCAAAGCCCATTCCTGCGCCTGCCTCCCCATCGTAGACACCCAAGCTCATACCCTTTCCTGCAACACCTCGGCCAATCATGTGGACTCCAAAAGCACCCCCAGACAGCACAGAGCCCTCCAGGGAATTTAAAGGGCTACATGAGTGCAGAGCCCCCATACAGGTCCACATGGAAGCCTGCCAGGGTCCATATGCTTTCCTGCGTTCCTAACACAGAGCCGTATCTCCATCTTCCTTTATAAATCTTTGTGCGTCATCTCCAACCCTTTCATGATGCCCAAGAAGATAAGAAAGAGAGAGAGGAACAGTGGTGGCCGGTGCACAAATGCTTCTTTGTTTTCTAGGGAGGAAAGGGCTTAGGCCAAAACCTTGCAGGTATTTACCCAGAGGCCCCTAAGCACCTACTGAGGTTCTGTCCCTGCCCCTCCCTTAACTCAGGCAGCAGTGGACAGGATGGATCAGGGCAGGGAGACCTGAAAGCACAAGGATGTTCGTAGCAATGATATTTGTGGCGGTGAACAATCAGAAATAACCTAAATGTCCATTAGTAAGGAACAGGTAAATAAATTTAGAGAAAGAGCAAAGAAAGTATAGCTATTTCACTAGATTCCCAATGATAAGAAATAAATGTAATCAGACTTTGAAATAGCTGTATATGTGAAATAGATGTGCATATTATTACTGAGCTATCAGAATGGATGACAGGATTTTCTGTTCTCTTCTGGATCTCTGCCACTGCTTGCTGATCATTAAGTAATTTTCAGAACCACACTTTCACCCATAAAATGTAATGATTCTCCTTGATGGGGTCTTCGTAAAAAAAAAAAAAAGAAGAAGATTGATGATTTCACACTTATACAATATTCCTGCAAAGATGGTTTGGTCCATCGGCACTGATGATTTAATAAGACAGTGCCCCCAAGGCTAGGAACAACAGGGCAAGCTAAAGAGAAAATAGAAAACCTCAGTCTCAAAATGGCAAGTTTGAAGCATCGTGATTCCCAGTATGTCCTGAGTGAGGGCCTGTTATATGCAGAGCACTGTGCAAAGCATCAAGTTCCCAGGACACAACAGGCATAAGAATAACACTATTAGAAAGATGCCAGGGGTGCCAACCCTAGAGGGAAGAAAGAGGTCACAGGTCACGTGCATGGGATAGGACCACAGACAGATAGAAAGGAAGGATATGAGGGAGGGAACTTCTTCCTCACTCCTGACATTTCCTCCCAGTGAAAGAAGCTTGATTAGTGGAATTTCTGGAACTCTCTCTGCCCCCACTGCTCCTCCTGCCCTGTGAGTAGAGTGGTGAAGAGTGAGTAGTGACTGACTGTTAATTTTGGAAAGAATATTTGGGCATCCTTGACTCGGCCCACATCTTGTCTCCCTTGGGTGTGAGCCCACCTGTTGAGTAAACATTCTTCCCACCTTCTTGCTTTTACTCTTATAGGGCAGGACCCCTCTGCAAGGGGAAGGACTGTCTCCACTCAGTGTTGGGATTGGGTGGGTACGTCTGCTTAAATTCTGGGTCTCAGTATTAGCAGACTCATTTGGCTAAAGACTGGTCTCTTACTACCAATAAAGGTGATATTTCATCTTGCACGTTTCATTTGTTTTATGTCTTGACTTATGCAAAACCCAGGCAGGAAATAAGAATGCTAACTTTTGGGAACCCCTTGAAGCCTGCAGTAGTTATCCGTTGCTGCATAACAAACTACCACCAAACTCAGTGACTTAAAATGACAAATGTGTATTATCTCACATCGTGTCCCAGGGGCACCTCAGCTGAACGGTCATGAGGCTGCAGGTCAGGGCTGCCTTCGTCTGAAGCTTGTTCAGAGCTAGAGCATCAGCTTCCAGCATGGCTGTTGGCAGGAGGCCTCAGCTCCACCCTACGCAGCCTCTCCACAGGACTGCCTGAGGGCCCCCTTGACACAGCTGAGGGCGTCACCAGAGCAGTTAGAGGAAGTCACAGTGCCTTTATAACCTAGTTTCCAAAGTCGAACACCATCACTTTCTCTGTATTCTTCAGAAAAGAGTCCAGCCCCGAAGGGGAATTGAGCTCCATTTCTCCAGAAGAGTGTCAAAGAACTCGAGGTCTTTCTTAAAACCACAGAGTCCTCGACAAAGGAAAAGTGACTCTGCTCTCTCACACAAGAGGCCAGTCAAGAGCTGGAGAAGGAGAAGCAATTCTGCCCACTAGCTTCTGGGCTTCAAGCTGGATATCACGTGGAAAGACAGAAATAACACAAAATCCTTCACTCAGGATCTGGGTGAAACAGGACACATCCTTTGCTCCCTGCTTTAGCCACAATCCTCTCCTCAAGGCCCAACAGAGGTGCCTACCCAGAGCTCTTAACCTCTTTCTAGACTGTGCTCTGAGCACCCAGAATCCCAAAATTCTCTTCCCAAATGGCCCGGGCCTGCTCCCTGGGCCTTTGCAGGCCTCACCCTCAGGTTCATTTTCCCACCAGTGTATGCACCCCTGGGCCCGCAGGTTACTTGCTGGAGTATGGACAAAGCTTGGCCATGCAGGCTGGGGTGTCCTCACACATGGTGTGGAGGCGAGGCAGGGACAGGAAGAGAAGGAAGATGGGCTGGGTCAGTTGTGTAGATGCATGTATCTATAGATGCATGGAGGTCAAGGTGCCCACAGCATACCAGCGGCGTTCCTTTTCTTCCTAACTTGCCAGTGTGCTTGTCCATAATCTAGCAAGCCTGCCTCAGCCGAAGGGCTGATGTGAGTCAGGATTTGATTGCCTCCGTAACATCCCTTTTAGGCCAGGGACCAGCAGACTGTCAACAGGCAGTGAGGCGCCACTTCTGAGCCCAGGCCTCCCTCTAGTGACCAGTCCGGGGACAACAGCTAGAGGCTCTTGGCCACTTTCCTGAATGGACACCTCTTCCAGAACCTGCTTTCCAAAACCCATATCTGATCCTATTGTTCTTTGCTTAGAAACCTCAAATACAAGCAAAATTTCTCAAGCGCCCCCCACACCCCTCCATGGGCTTCAAATGAAAAATAAAGCCCAAGCCTTTAGCTTCCCTGGTGGCGCAGTGGTTAAGAATCCGCCTGCCAATGCATGGGACACGGGTTCGAGCCCTGGCCAGGAAGATCCCACATGCCGCGGAGCAACTAAGCCCGCGAGCCACAACTACTGAGACCACGTGCCACAACTAATGAAGCCCACGTGCCTAAAGCCCGTGCTCCGCAACAAGAGAAGCCACGACAATGAGAGGCCCACGCACCACAAAGAAGAGTAGCCCCTGCTCGCCGCAACTAGAGAAAAGCCCGCGCGCAGCAACGAAGACCCAACACAGCCAAAAATAAATAAATAAATTTATTTATTTTTTTAAAAAAAAGCCCAGGTCTCAGCCTGGTTGACAAGGCCCTTCTCAATGTTAAGCGAGCCTACGTTTCCAGGACCCGCCTCTGCCCCACCACCACACACACACACACACACACACACACACACACACACACACACACACACACGTACGCGCACGCACGCGCACACACACCTCCACCCCCGCAACCTCTGCCTCCCACATGGCACACACACCTGTGCTTAGGTCAGGCCAGAGGGCTTGCTCTTTTCGCACCTCTGTTCTTTTGCTGGCAATAAACTGCCCATCAAACAAACTCTTACTCCTCCGTAGGGACCCACTTCACTCTTCTTTGCGGCTCCCTGGGGGAGAATTCACGACCCCTCAGGGGGTCCCTCTGAGCACTTTTCTATAGAACAATAGCTAATGCTGACTGAGCAGTAATGCCAGTCCCAGCGCTGAGGGCTCTAGAGGCATTATGCCCTTTAATCCTCACTATAACCCCAAAGCCAGACGCTATGATCATCCCCATTTTACAGATGAGGAAACTGACAGGAGAGGGGTTAAGTCACATTCCCAAGGACACATGGACAGCAAGTGAGAGCGGGGCAGCCACAACGCTCTCTTGCGCTCCAAGCCACCTCCTCGACCACGGCTCTCGGACACATGTCCTTGTTTCCTGCCTAAGAGCCTGAGAGAAGCCTGTTCTCTTGTCTCTGGATCTTGAGCATGGGACACGGCCACCCCTGTGACTGGTGCCTGGAAAGCCCTCAGTCTAGTTCCTGAACTAATGGCAGACAGGAAGGGTTGGCTTTGCCTGCCACACTTCTTCTCAGGTCCTTTGGTTCTGAATCTTTTTAAAATTTATTTATTTAATTTATTTTTGGCTGCCTTGGGTCTTTGTTGCTGTCCGCAGGCTTTCTCTAGTTGCGGCGAGCAGGGGCTACTCTTTGTTGCAGTGCTCGGGTGTCTCATTGCAGTGGCTTCTCTTGTTGCAGAGCACGGGCTCTAGGAGCGCGGGCTTCAGTAGTTGTGGCACATGGGCTCAGTAATTGTGGCTCATGGGCTCTAGGGCGCAGGCTCAGTAGTTGTGGCACACGGGCTTAGTTGCTGCGCAGCATGTGGGATCTTCCCGGACCAAAGCTTGAACCCGTGTCCCCTGCACTAGCAGGCAGATTCTTAACCACTGTGCCACCAGGGAAGTTCCTGGTTCTGAATCTTGATTCTAAATCTCCCATCTTGTTCCAGACTCAGAGCCGGTCACACATTCTTAACCAGGAAGGGCAGACCCGTGGGCATAGTTTGCAGTGTAAAGATCAAGAATAAGAAACAGGGTGTAACTTTGAGCTATTTGCCAAAACAACTGATCCCTGATTCCCCATCTCTAAATTAATAACCCAAATTGGCGACCTGTCAGGGTTTGTGCTAACACAGCCAGCTGCTCCCACAGGACTCTCTGTGCCCCGGAGGGCTGCCCACAGTCCCTGCTGTCCCCCTTCCCCTGGCGGGACCAGCGTGTGTCATCCCTGCTCCCTCCTTCCTTTCTCCCGACTGCCTGCCTTCTCTGCTCTCTGTCCTCTAATTTAGGCAACAAGCATTAAATTAACACTTTTTTGTCCACCCGAAATACTCAAGTGACTAGGTTGCTATCATTTCTTCCTTTTTTTCTTCAAAATGGAAATACAGGATCATTTTTTTTTCTTCCTGATTATGAAAGTAATACAGTCTTGTGAAAAATGCAAGCATACACATGTTTAAAGTAGAAAGTGAAAGTTGCCAGCCATCCCACCTGAACAAGATAATCACTGTTTTCAGTTTGGTTTGTAGCATTCCAGATGTGTGTGTGTGTGATTCCATATTAGTCTGAATTGTAAATGAAGACCTATCTCATGGTAATTTTATTCCAGCAGTCCTGGGTTGAAACAATAATGCTGCTACAAGATCCAGGTCAAAAACCAATCAGATTCACCTGAACAGAATTCTCATACTTCCATGGGGGAGGACTAAGAACAGGTATAGGGAATATTGGAACCTTTGGTTCCAGAAGATTCCTGAGGTCCTTATACCAATTGGTCGTAAAAGGTCTATGTATAAAGTGGCCTAAAGCCATAGGAACGTCATCTTATACTATTTGCTCAGAGCTAAGTTCCTACCTACTCATGTTACCAAAACTAAGGGAGCCAAGTGACATGGTATTTCCCTCCATAGTAATGAAACACTGCTCTCTTGGGTAATTTGCTCTCTTCCCTTTACAACTGAGCAGACCATGGCACAGGGTTTAGGGAGAGAGGGAGACGAAGCCACTTCAGCAGACAGCAGGCTTTAATCCCTTCCAGAAGCGCGGACTGTGAAGCTAATACCTGGTTCCCGCCCAGAGAAGCCCACAGACTGTGGGAATAATCCCTCCAGAGTGGGAGGCACTAAGGGTAAATTTCTCAGCAAAAGGAAAAATGCCAGACTGTGTAAAGCAGGACTCATGCCCCAATGGCTGATTCACACCACCAAACCCTGAGAGACCGATGTATAAAACCAGGAGAGCTGTTTAATCATTTTCTAATAAGTAAAACTTGTAAATGGATTGATAGGCTACTTGTGTTTGCTGACCAGCAAGTTCTCTCCCTATGCGCTTATGACTACAAAGGAAAATAATAATATATAAATAGTAACGATAACAATTACAGTTACTCTGTTGAGTGCGTACTGTGTGCTAGGTATTGTGCTGAGCATTTTATCTTCTTAAATAAGTCTCTCTACAACACTATACAGTGGGTACTATTTTTATCCCCACTTTGCATTGGGGTTCAGAAATGTTTAGAGCAAATAAGCGGTGGACCCACAATTCAAACCCAGTTCTTCCTGCCTCTGAGACCCAAGCTCTGAATTTCCCACCTCCCCGGCCTCTCCTCCCATCTGGGAAACTGGATTGCGATCTGGACTCAGAACAAGGGGCATTATGAGGAGTCTCAAACACAACTCAAATGTAACTGGGCCTCTTTGCAGCCAGTCTCAACACAGTGATGTACAGGGTCTGCATCCCACATACGAAGCGCCCACTGTACTAGCCATCCTACATAGAGGACTTGAGCATCCTTGGATTTAGGTATCCGCAGGGGTCCTGGAACCGAGGGACCACTGTACAAAGAAAGCACAGATCTGACTCCCAAAGCGCCTGTGCTGAAAGTCTTATTTTCCTGAAGGTTTTATGAAAAGAAGAGTGAAGAGTTTACACATCATGAAGCTTTCTAAACATTCTGTCTCAACATCTCTGTCTTTTTTCCCAGGTCCCTCTCCCTCTAGGATCTGTCCCCATCCCTTTCCTCCTGCTGCTCTGCTCCATTCCACCTTCCCTCCTTCGGGAGTCCTCCTCTACTTCTCTCCAGATTTCTCCTCCCTCCTCCAAATCTCTCTATCCTGGTTTACCTACTTCAGAGATGGCAGATTGATAGCTCGAAGCTTAGCCTACAACAGTGTTTAGATTGGCTCACACAGTTATTCAAAAATTTGAATTAGTGACAAAATTTAAAATCAGCAGGTTTCACACATAAATTTAATTTGCAACATAAGGGAAAAAAGGTGTGTTTTTTTTTTTTTCTACATAGCAACCACTGGTTGGAGCTGAGTAGCACCTGCTTTTCCTAGAAGCTCAGATTCTTCCCTTTATCAGTCAGTCTCCTCCCTTCCCCCTAGCCTGCTGACAATGAGTTTGAAGGTCAAGGGCTCTTTGTCATCCATTTTATCACTAAAGTTATCACCTGACCTTTTCAGGTATTCGAATTTCCAAGCCCTATTTCTTTATTTGGATACCACAGCATGGTAAATAGTGCAGCTAGACTTTGGAGCAGTCCTTGGGATGGGTTTTCCTGGCACGTCTATGAATATACTTGAACACCTTGTAAATGGCACACTGACGGAGAAGACTGTGGTTCTGTACTGGTTTTTATTGAAAATACTAGGCCTGGGCATGTATGCTCATGGGAAATTATCCAAGTGGGTACACCACAGGAGCACATGCCCTGTGCACTCAATTGAATACTGAGCAAAGGTCAGGTTTATCTCCTAGAGACTTGCTCTTATCACAGGGTAAGAATCAGTCGGGCAATAAAACATGAATACTTAACACATCACATGGTGATAGTAACGTAATATAGAGAGCTTAATGTTTGTTCTAAGATGGGTGCTTCTTATCTGACTTTTATATTTATGATAAGAATAAGCTTAGTACCTAGTGATTCATCTTTGAAATAAACTTTCTCATTTTTACTTCAAGTTTGGGGATTCATTTAATTAGAATCCTTGAGATTGTCAGGTGAGCTTTTATCATTTATAATGAATCCAGTTTCTGTAGTATCTTGCTGTGGTAGACTGTACTGTTGTTTAAGAGTATTCACTGCTTCTCCCTTGGATGAGATTATATGTCCTTGCCTTGTTGACATCAGGCTTGACCATGTGATTTGTTTGGGACAATAAAATGCAAGCGGAAGTGATATGTGGCACTTCAGAGTCAGAGCTCTAAGAGCTAACAGATGTTCATCGTTGTTCTCTCTTCTCTGGACCACAATGAGGAGAGCCAGGATCTGAGGTGAAGGCAACATGGAGCAGAGTCTGCTCCCTGCTGGATATAGAGCCTGAATGAGAAATAAACCTTTGTTACATGCCACTGAGATGTCGGGATCATTTGTTACGACAGCATAATCTAACTTATCCTGACCAAGACATGGGCAAACAAAGCAAAAATACTAACTCTGATGCCTCTGATATCACAACAGATTGCAAAAATTTCCATTTTTTTTTCTGTATATCAGAATGATTTACATTTTCTCATTCATTGAGAAGTAAATGCCATAAATTTATTTATTTACTTATTTTCGGCTGCGTTGTGCCTTCGTTGCTGCACGCGGGCTTTCTCTAGTTGCAGCGATCAGGGGCTACTCTTTGTTGCGGTGCACAGGCTTCTCATTGCGGTGGCTTCTCTTGTTGCGGAGCATGGGCTCTAGGTGCACGGGCTTCAGTAGTTGTGGCGCATGGGCTCTAGGTGCATGGGCTTCAGTAGTTGTCTCACCGCGGGCTTCAGTAGTTGTGGCATGCGGGCTCTAGAGTGCAGGCTCAGTAGTTGTGGTGCACGGGCTTAGCTGCTCCGCGGCATGTGGGATCTTCCCGGACCAGGGCTCGAACCCGTGTCCCCTGCATTGGCAGGCGGATTCTTAACCACTGTGCCACCAGGGAAGTCCAGTAAATGCCGTAAATTTAAACTCATAAAATAATTATATACTCATAAAATGCTCTCTTTATATGATACATAAAATTACAGATATATAGATACACATATCAGATACACATGTATCACCCTCCCAGGACAAAGCTTAGATGGGGCACTGTCAATGTTTGCTTTTTTGCATATCCTTTTTTAAGTACCCATTGCTGAACAAACCCCTTTCCAACAGACATATTCTTTCTTGAGATAAGCCAATGGCTTCAATCAAGCTACTGTGTCAAGTTCTGCTAACCTGGAAGGCATTTTGCCTCTTTAAGGTGGCTGTGTATGTCTCAGCTCAAATCCATTATGAGTGAAATATTTTAAAATTATTGCCATAATACATGTACCTGGAAAAAAATGCCAGAGTATAAAATGATAAGCAAATTCTCGCTCCCTGCCCCAATTCCCAGTACCACTCTACAGAAGTAATCCCGTTAGGAGTTTCTTATCAGGGCCAGCTTCATGGGTGTACTACCTCTGCAGTCACCCAGACCCCCATGCTCAGCCCTCTGCACTTGGTTTAATGTGCTACCATTACCATCTGAAATTCTTAATCACGTTTGAACAAGGACCTAGCATTTTCATTTTGCACTGGGCCCCCAAATTATGTAGCTGGTCCTGCTTATGTATATCCTTCCAGAAACATTTTTATGCACACACAAGCATATGTTTGCTTATTTTTTAAAAAACACAGTGGTTCGGAGGCTTCCCTGGTGGCGCAGTGGTTGAGAGTCCGCCTGCCGATGCAGGGGACGCGGGTTCGTGCCCTGGTCTGGGAGGATCCCATGTGCCGCGGAGCGGCTGGGCCCATGAGCCATGGCCGCTGGGCCTGAGCGTCCGGAGCCTGTGCTCAGCAACGGGAGAGGCCACAGCAGTGAGAGGCCCGCGTATCGCAAAAAAAACCCCAAAAAAACACAGTGGCTCATCAAGCCCTTTTCTTCTTCCTGGGCCTGCAGAAAGACTACATTTCTCAGCCTCTTTTGCAATTAAGTTGGAACTCTGTGACAGCTCGGGCCTGTGGAAGGCGGGCAGAAGTGATATATACCACTTCCAGAAGGTTCCCCTAAAGGGACCCGCCCACTTTTCTGCACAGCCCTTCTGCTATATGTATGGCTCTCTATGTTTGCATGGGGGCACAGTTACATGATAGGAGGATCCCATCATAAGTCATCACTGGAAGGGGAGCCACTTGGAAGAACCTCTAACCCACATTAGACTGCTATTCTGTAAAGCTATGGAGTCTTTGGGGTTGTTTACTACAACAGCTATAGTGTTAATTACTGTAAGACATACACAGGTGGGATCACGGTATATATTTATACATAAATATATGTGTGTGTGTGTGTATGTCTTTTGGCACCTTTAAAAAACCCACATATTTTAGGAGTGTTTTCACCACATGTATGTTGAATTTATACTTAAATTCATCATGAGTTCTTGGTAGGCAACTCACCATGGCTCTTGAGTAATGACAACCTAAGCTATGTTTGCCAAGCACAGAGCAGGAGAATTTCTATGAAGCTCCTTGGGCCAGTCCAAGCCCCAGATCTATTTACCTACTCCCCCTGCTCTGTGTCAAAACAGGACTGGCTCCTGTAGACTGCATTTCCCACGACTTCCCGAGCCAGCTGGCTTCCTGCTGGGCCTAGCCAATAGAAGACAGGAAATCAGGAGGTGGGAGAAAGGGAAAGGCCAGAGTATCTCCCCCTTTTCTCATTGCCTTGAACAGCATCTGTAGCAACTGCTGAATCTTTTCTTTTAAAGATTTATTTATTATTTATTTACTTACTTACTTTATTTTTGGCTGCATTGGGTCTTAGTTGCGGCATGCGGGATCTTCACTGAGGCGCACAGGATCTTTCGTTGTGGCACGTGGGCTTCTCTCTAGTTGTGGCGTGCGGGTTTTCTCTTCTCTAGTTGTGGCGCGCAGGCTCCAGGGCGCATGGGCTCTGTAGTTGCAGCACGCAGGTTCCAGAGCACGTGGGCTCTGTGGTTTGTGGCACGCAGGCTCTAGTTGAGGCGCGTGAGCTCAGTAGTTGCAGCAGGCGGGCTTAGCTGCTCTGCGGCAGGTGGGATCTTAGCTGCCTGACCAGGGATCGAACGTGCATCCCCTGCACTGCAAGGCAGACTCTTTACCACTGGACCACCAGGACAGTCCCAACAGCTGCTGAATCTTTTCGGTGCCTCTACCTCCTGCTGGGCAGGCCCTCCACAGTTATGACTTAAACCAATTGACCCCATCCCTGGTCTCCATAACACCACCTTCCTTTTTTACCCTTCCTTACAGACTGAATGGTTGTGTTGCCCCAGATTCAAATATGTTGAAGCCCTAACCCTCAACATGACTGTACTGGAGATAGGTCTTTTATGGAGGTGATTACCGTTAAATGAGGTCATCAGGATGGAATACTGATCCTTTTAAGAAAGACACCAGAGAGCTCTCTCTCTCTCTCCCTCCCTCCCACCCCTTCTCTCCCCCATCACACACAACACAGTGAGTCGGTAGCGGCCTAGAAAAGAGGCCTCAGAATGAATTCTACCTCGCTGGCACCTTGATCTTGGACTTCCCAGCCTCTAGAATTGTTAGAAATAAAGTTCTGTTGTGTAAGCCACCCAGTCTGTGGTATTTTGTTATAGCAGCTTGAACAGACGAAGACACCCTTGCAGCTGAGGAGCTCCGGTAGCTGCCTGGCATTGCTAAGTTCTGGGCTGTCTCACTGTCTCCTTCGGGCTTCTCAGCTTTTCTATCACCAATTCTCTGCATTAAACTCCCTCTATTTCAAGTGCTCACAGTGGTTTCCCATTTCCTGATCAGACCCTGAATGATTCACTCTATCATTCTCAAAGACATTGCATGGACTAAGATATATCCAGCTTCCTTCACTGACAATGCAGTGTGCTGCTTAAGAAAGACACTATCAAATTAGGCTGACCTGAGTTTGAATCCTGACCCCACCCACTTCCTTGTTCAGTCGCCAAAGTGTCTCACTAACATTAGTCTCACTAAGCTTCAGTTTCTTCATCTGCAAAATGGGGATAAAAATATTAAAGTCTAGCCCACAGAGGAAATACTGCTTGAAAGGTACTTAGCATAGTGCCTGACACAGAGAAAGTGTTCAGTAAGTGTTAGCTAATGTAATAGGAGGAGGGACAGGGCCTGGTGAGAAGCTGACATTGTCGGCCATAATTACCAGTGCGTTCTTATAATTTGCGATCTGTAGTCAGTCTCCTAACAGTGCTGGGAGCCTCTGGCGCAGCATCCTAGAAACGTGTTTATAATCCCCTCGTTTATAATCAGTGTCCGGAACACATTATGGGAGAGTCTCAGAAAGTCAGGTTGGCCCTGATTTCCTAATTACCACAGAACACCTTACATTAGGCCTGCCTTTTTTTCTGTACTACCTACACCTGGCCCTGAACTCACCCTTGGTTTCCGGGCCTTTAACCAAAGGACCCCAATATCAGACTTCCCTGGTGATGTAGTGGTTAAGAATCTGCCTGCCAATGCAGGGGACACGGGTTCGAGCCCTGGTCCGGGAAGATCCCACATGCCACTGAGCAGCTAAGCCCATGCACCACAACTACTGAGCCTGCGCTCTAGAGCCCGCGAGCCACAACTACTGAAGCCCATGCACCTAGAGCCCGTGCCCTGCAACAAGAGAAGTCACCTCAGTGAGAAGCCTGAGCACCGCAACAAAGAGTAGACCTGATCTCCGCAAGTAGAGAAAGCCCGCGCGCAGCAACCAAGACCCAACGCAGCCAATAAAAAGCACCCCAATATATGCAGTCCTCTCTCCCCTCACCCCTCACCCTTCACATACCCCAGCCAGTCCCCAGCATCTAAGGCCTTCCAAAGCCATCGAAAACCTAAGGAACTGCTGAGAATTCCCGACCTGGAGTCAGCAAATGTTTTCTGTAAAGGGCCAGATAGTAACTATTTCAAGGTTTGTTTGCAGGCCACTTACAGTTTGCATGCTAACTACTCAGTTCCACCTTTTTAGCGTGAAAGGAGCAGTAAGTGAATGGGCATGACTGTGTACTAATCAAACTGTATTTATAGACACTGATATTTGACTTTCATATAATTTTTACCTGTCACAAAATATTATTCGTCTTTTGATTTTTAGCTATACCTAAAATATAAAAAATATTCTTAGCTCTCAGGCTGTACAAAAACAGGTGGCAGGCAGAATATGGCCTGCAGGCCATAGTTTTCTGATGGCTTTTAGTCAAGTTCCTGTGCTTTTTTAGTTGTTGCCCTCTTTCTTTCCTTCTTTGCTGTGTGACACTGGGTAAGTCACTTAGCCTCTCTGGGCTTTAGGGTTTTTTTTTAATTAAATTATTTAGTTTTATTGAGATATAATTGACATACAATACTGTATATGTTTAAGGTGTACAGCATAATGATTTGACATAACATATATTGTTAAATGATTACCACAATAATTTTTTTCTTCTTCTTTTTGGCCCCGCTGCCCAGCATGCAGGATCTTAGTTCCCCGATCAGGGATCGAACCTGCATTCCCCTGCAGTGGAAGCCCGGAGTCTTAACCACTGGATTGCCAGGGAAGTCCCATACCACAATAATTTTAGTTCACATCCATCTGGGCTTCAGTTCTTTCCCAGTAACCCCGGAGTAGTAGTAAATGAGTGTTTATTAAAACCAGCTCTTCCGTGAGGATGGGGCAGGAGAGCAGCTGTTGGTTTTGCTGTTCCTGTTTTCAATCTTTTTTTAACTGTTTAGGTTTCCAGGTAAAAATGTCATTTCAACAAAAGTTCCCCGCGAACGAATTAATTTGGGAAATTACTAATTGATCCAGGGGTTCCAAATCTTTTCCCTGCCTCCTCATTCTTTACCAGCAGAAAACAAATCCAACATTTCAAAGAGACGAAATGGCGTAAAAGTTTACTTTCCTTCCTGAGTACTCCCTTATCAGACGGTCAGTATGTTTGTTTATGTCTTGTTTATATATTTGTTCTACGCACAAAGTTCCATTCACTCATTAAAGAAACATTTGTGGAGCATCTCCGATGTGCAGCGCACACCCTGGAGGTTCTGAAGTGAACAAAACAGACTTGATTTCTCCCGAAGGAGCGGAGCGATGAAAGAAGGGGCGGGGGTGGGGTGGAGGGCTGGCTACTGCTGTGCGGATGGACCACGTACGAATGCTGGCAAAGAGGGAGGGACAGTTGGATGGAAATCGACCCCAGCTTCTGTGTTCCAAGAACTGTCCAACTGTCATTCCGAACCCCTGCTATCTTACCTCCCCGACTTCCTTCCGGTGCTTTCGCCAAACACAGGCTTCAGTTTCCCGGGCTAGCGCCTGCGCCAGCGCATCCTTTCCGCCCCTGCCGTTCCCAGCGCACAGGAGGGGAAAGAGCGTGGAAGTCACACCCTCCTGCCCCGCACGCCCCCAGCCCCCCTCCCTTGCGCTTCTCGGAACTGCTCACGGCCCCGCTCGCAGCCGCCGCCCCATTACTGCACTTATCATTTCGGGCCACGTGAAAACCTGGCGACCCGCAGGGCGGCGTTCTGGCCTCCACGCAAGTGTTCTGATCTCTGTAGGGAAACAATATTAAGGCTAACCCCAATCTGTTTCAGTGACCTTTTCTAGACAGAAACGTTGCTGCCAGCTATTGCTAGGAAATGCACACAAACGCACGTTCTCTGTGGGACTTCGGCCTGAAATAGCCTCAAGTCCTGGCTTTCACTCTTCTGGGGTGGGCCTGGGCTGAGAGGTTAGAGGGATGCCTAATCCTGCCCTCTATTTTCTCAGTGACAACTCTTTTTCTTCTCTAGGGCCAGTCCTTTCTTTCCTTCTTATTTCTTTACCCACCTCTTTTCCTCACTCATTCAAGAAAAGTCCTTACAAGATCGAATTTTGACTTCTTTTCTGAGGAATTTTCAGCAATGCCCAGGGATAGCTTTTACCTCTCAGCTTTTCACCTGCTGTTGGAATCTGTTTCTCTCAGGCTGATTGGCCCCTTCTCACCCACTCCCTAAAGTACTTAACATGATTTTTATCTCCCTCCCTTTCTTCCTCACCCAATATGGTAGACACTTAGGGGTATCTTTTAGCCCCTGTCTCTCCCTTCTTTGAGAACTTCACACACACCACACTTCTGGGTGAGCCCTTGGTAGCCGTGTTTGAGTTTGAGCACATGACCTTGCCTCCATGGTATTAACTGGGCCAGGGAGGTACGGGACTCACAAATGGGTCAAGCCTATTCTCTCTTCCAGACTTTGGAATTGAGCTGGAGATTCCAATGGCAACCTGAGCTGGTCTCTTAGGTGCAGGAAATGCAGACAGGGAGGGCTTTGCCATGTGAATGTTGAATCAGTGAAAACTGGTCTGTAGAGAAGAAAGAAGGACACAAATTCTCAGAAGCAGAGATGAGGCTAGAAGAGTGACTCCCTAAGGATATGACAGCTTTCTTGTTCCTGCTTCCTGACCTTTGAGAGCAGCTGCCCTTGGGTTCCTTGAGATTCGCAATGAATGTGATATATAAGCCTGTGTGAGATAGGATGTATTTTACTGCAAGTAAGAGATAACCTAAATCAGGGGTCCCCAACTGGGCTGCACAGCAAGAGGTGAGCGGCGGGTGAGCCAGCGAAGCTTCATCTGCTGCTCCCCAGTCACTCCCCAATCGTTCCCCGTGGCTCACATCACCGCCTGAACCACCACCCCACCCGCTGCTGTCTGTGGAAGAATTGTCTTCCACGAAACCGGTCCCTGGTGCCAAAAAGTTTGGGGACTTCTGACCTAAATGACAGTTGCTTGAACCATTAGGACATTTTTTTCATTTAAAAAGTCTGGAGGCAGGCATAGTTGGGGTGTGTTCAGTTCAGCTATGTCATTAAGGACCCAGGTTCTTTCCACCTTTTGGCTATGCTACTCAGCATGATGAATTTCCATTCTTGTGCTTGTTGTTGCCTCATGGTCTCAATATCGCTGCCATGGCTCTAGACATCATGTTTTCACATCATTGCATCAAGTAAGAAAGAAGAGAGGAGAGAGGAAGGGGCTCAGTTTTTGTTAGTAAAGAGAAATACCTCTTTCTCACAGGCTCCGCAGAAGACTTCCTCTTATATTGGCTAGAACAGTGTTGAATATCTACTCTACCTGCAAGGGAGGCTGGAAAAGTGAGTGGCAAAGGGGAATTAGCTTTCCATGATTAGTTTAGACCAATTATGATTCCTGGGGTTGGCAGGACAGCTGCTGTGAAATCAAGGAATTTCCTTCCTGCACCTGAATAAAATCAGCAAGGAGGAAGGTAAGAGGGGGAGGGGGGATGGTCTTGCATATAAAACAAACAGTGTCTGCCACACCTTCCTCAAACTTCCTGTTCCATTTAGGCTAATTTAACTCTATCTGTTACTTGTAACTAAAAGAATCTTGACTAAGACTCCTGTAAAAAGAGAATGCCTCTTTCCCCATTTCTCTGACTTACCTCCTGTCCCTCCTTCCCCAGGGAGGTGGAATGGGGTACCTGGTTGGTGTGGGGTATGTTCTCCCCTGGGTGGGGATGCTCTATTGACGGTCCTGGCTAGGAGGATCTGGTTTCTTTCTTTCTCTCTCCACCAGGACCATTGGGAGACAGAAACATGCATATGTGTTGCAGCCTCAAACTTTCCCTTAGGTGGGCTGCCCAAGGTCTAGATTGGAGGTGAGAAGTTGTCACTCACACACAAGCCACAGATCCCTTATAACAGTAATAAAGGTGACATTTTTCAGGTGACATTTTTGTAAGGTACGTAATTTGGGGGACCCAGTACAAAATGAGTCACTGAAAATTTCAAGATGGTGATGGCAGAACATTAAACCAAGTACAGGGCCCTGTGCAATTCACAAAGGCTCCAAGCCCATGAATTTAACCCAATGCTTTAATTCCGCATCTGCTGACCCTTTTGTCTTACTTCTCGGTTCAGAACTTTAGTGAAGTTAAGGGTATTATTTACTGGGACCCTTTGAACCCCAGTGACACTTAACATGGATTTTCAGCAGTTATCCCTTTCCTTCCCTTCCCAGCGCCCCCAGTCAATGCCCTGATGCACATGCGTCTACAGTTCTCTTACTCGTATCAAGATAGCTGAGATTCACCCCTATATTCTGAAGTCTGTCCTTAAGCCTCACCACCAGAATTATAGAAATTAATATACAGGCTATTGGCTTCGGTGTATACAGCCTTGGGTTCTCATTTTCCCTCGGCCATTCACGACTAGTATATGGATTTGAGTCTGTTACTGATCCTCTAGGGCAGCGGTCCCCAACATTTCTGGCACCAGGGACCGGTTTCATGGAAGACAATTTTTCCATGGATGGGGGTGGGGCAAGGGGAGTGGGGTGGTGGTTCAGGCGGTAATGTGAGCAATGGGGAGCGATGGGGCGGGGCAGATAAAGCTTCGCTTGCTCGCCCTCCCTAACCTCCTGCTGTGCGGCCGGGTTCCTAACAGGCCGAGGAGTTGGGGACCCCTGTTCTAGGAGACTCAGTTTCCTCATATGCAGGGTGGGGCCAGTGATAATGTATGTTAGCTCTCGGCACACTATAGAAAGTGAATAGTTTTTGAAGGAATAACACAGTCGTATCCATCCATTCCTTCCTCCCCTCCCATTCCTCCCCCCTTCTCCCCTCCCTCCCTCCCTTCCTTCCTTCCTTCCTTTTATTCAATTATTATCAAGTACTCCATGGGCCAGGTACTGAGGTAGGTGCTGCTGAAATGACAGAGTTTATAAAACGCAGACCCTTTCCTATCAAAGAAGACGACAGTATCCTGGTGAGAGTTGGTTGTTTTTTTGTTTTGTTTTGCTTAGTAAAGTATCTTAGGTTTCGTTTCTCACAGCTTTATCATGATGTAATTTATTAAACTTCATCACCTATAGTATACAATGCAGCGGGTGGCTTCTAGTGTATTTATAGAGTTGCACCGTCATCACCATAATCTAATTTTAGACTATTTTCATGGTCCCACCCCCAAAACCTGTACCCATTAGCAGTCATTCCCAATCCCTCTGCCCTCTCCTTATTCTACCCCCACATATACCCCACCGCACCCCAGCCCAAGACAATCACTAATTTATTTTCTGTCTCTGGTTTGCCTGTTCTGGAACAATATATAGTTTTTTTGCTCTGGCTTCTTTCACTTAGCATAACGTTTTCAAATTTCATGTATGTTGTAGCATGTATCAGTACTTCACTCCTTTTTTATTGCTAAATAATATTCCATTGTATGGATATATGACCCTTTATCTATTCAACAGCTGATGTACATTTGAGTTGTTTCTACATTTTAGATATTATGAATGATGCTGCTACGAAGATTTGTATACAAGTTTTAGCGTTGACATATGTTTTCATTTTTCCTGTGTAGGTATCTAGGAGTGGAATTGCAGGGTCAGATGCTAACCCTATGTTTAACATTTTGAGGACCTGCCAAACTGTTTTACAAAGCTGCTGAACCATTTTACATTCCCACCAGCAATGTATGAGGGTTCCAGTTCCTCCACATCCTCATTAACATTTGCTATTGTCTGGTTTTTAGTTTTAGCTATCCTAGTGGTTATAAGTTGTGGGTTTGTTTTTTTTTGCGGTACATGGGCCTCTCACCACCGCGGCCCCTCCCGTTGCAGAGCACAGGCTCCGGACGCGCAGGCTCAGCGGCCATGGCTCACGGGCCCAGCCGCTCCATGGCATGTGGGATCTTCCCAGACCGGGGCACGAACCCACGTCCCCTGCATCAGCAGGCGGACTCCCAACCACTGCGCCACCAGGGAAGCCCGAAGTTGTGGTTTTGATTTACATTTCCCAAATGACTAATGATGTTGAGCATGTTTTCATTTGCTTATTAGACATTTGCATTTCCTCTTTGGAGAAATGTTTATTCAAATCCTTTGCCCGTTTCAAAATCAAGTTATTTGTCTTTTTATTATTAAACTATAAGAGTTCTCTATATGCTCTGGATACAAGTCTCTTATCAGATGAATGATTTGCAAATGTTTGTTCCCATTCTTTTTTTTAAAAATAAATTTATTTATTTATTTTTGGCTGTGTTGGGTCTTTGTTGCTGTGCGCGGGCTTTCTCTAGTTGCGGTGAGCAGGAGCTACTCTTCGTTGCTGTGCGTGGGCTTCTCATTGCGGTGGCTTCTCTCGTTGTGGAGCACGGACTCTAGGCACACAGGCCTCAGTAGTTGTGGCTTGCAGGCCCTAGAGCGCAGGCTCAGTAGTTGTGGTGCATGGGCTTAGCTGCTCAGTGGCATGTGGGATCTTCCCGGACCAGGGCTCAAACCCGTGTCCCCTGCATTGGCAGGTGGATTCTTAACCACTTGCCACCAGGGAACTCCCTATTTGTCCCCATTCTGTAGGTTGTTTTTTCACTTTCTTAATGGTGTCCTTTGAATACTAAAAATTCTTAATTTTGATGAAATCCAATCTTGCTATTTTTTCTTTGGTTGCTTATGCTTTTGGTATCATATGTAAAACCATTTCTAAATCCATAGTCATGAAGATTTATACCATTATATTCTTCTAAGGATTTTATAGTTTTTAGCTCTTACCTTTAGTTCTTTAATCCATTTTGACTTTGCTCACTTCCTGATGTTGCGTCTACAGCAGCTGTAGGCTTCACATTCATACAGCACACCTTCTGGAAGAACAGGTAGATTTCCTCCCTCCAAGCATTGAACCCAAATCTCCAGTCTTACCATGATTGAATCACCTAAGTTCCTGTGTCTGTCCCTGAACCAATCACTGTGGCAAGGCTCCAGGCAATAGTTAACTCTAACTATATGACTATTGACCAGTGAAGGAAGAATGGAATAGATGATGGAGAAGCAACCAGTTGAAATGTGAGATATAGATTGGCAGATTAGCATGGGATGGTCAGCATGGGGAAAGGCAGGTTTGGAATGAAATAGAAGGTGACTCTACAGTTGTCATTTATGTCTTAAAAGGTGTTATTGATATAAAACAGAAATATACTGTATTTTGAAATATTAGAGTATCAGTGTCTTAAAGTAGGTACAAGAAAGTTCCTTTTCCCTGTCAACTGCTTGAGCACCTCTGTTGCATCCCCAGAACTTGTTCTAATTCCTGTGCTTTGCAGGACATCTACTGAGAGAACTTGTTGTGTGACTTTGGAGATACCCCGAGAGCATAAGCAACAGAATAGCCCTCTTCTAGATACAAGTTGAAATGGCTCTCCCAGACAGCAGGTACCAGAATTGGTTTGGGGGGTAGTAAAAGATAGGAAAAAAAGTGCAAAAAAGTTAGGAAATATTGAGGATGGGGGAAGAACCCCAAAAGGCCATTTTAAAGGAAATTATTTTGTACAAGAATTATGTAGCATTGTCAAGTGAATATAAAGAGAGTGGTGGGGAAGACAGCAAAATCTTTGAAGAGTTCTATAATGAAGTGGAAAAGAAATGGCTTCCTCACCGTAAACAAATTCTGCTTAAATATGTAAACTTCATCACTCCATGGAATACATATGCCACCTCGCCTCAGGACGAATGACCCTTCTTATTTATGTCATTTTTCTTTTAGCTATTTTTTTATTGAGGTATACTTTACATACAGTACAATTTAATTTACGTCATTTAAAGTTGACAATGCATAACATTCAGAGCTGGTATGCTTGTCTCTGAGTCCTTTGTCACGGTTAATGCTCTTAAGGAGTAAATTCTGTCTGTAGAGATGATATTTCTCTTTTTCTTATACAACTACATACACAGAGGATGTTTATTAATCGCTTTGAGATGACAGTTTGATGAAGATGATAAAATATTAATCAGTTTAACTAAACGTAAATTTGGGGTAAATTTCAGAGGTTAGATTTGGGAAGAGGGAGCACCTAGAACCAGTATTTCTTAAAACATCTTCTAAAGTGTTGAGAATCTCCTAGGCATTCCTTTCCCCTGGTTCTTGTCATCAGCATATTCGACATGAGCAGTATACGGACATCTGTTGTTTATGCCTGCCCAACACCCCTTTTTCTGGTAACAGCACCCATCTCTTCCATTTGGGAAACCACTGATCTCCCATTCTCAGAGCCTGTGGCTCAGAACTGGAGGAGTGGGTGGGCACAAGATTCAGGCCTGGCCAAACAATTCAGCATCCACTTGAGACATGTGACCTGAGCTGGGCCAATGGGAGCTTAGCTAGGACTCTCACTGGGACCCCAGAAAAGAGGCTTTCTCTCTATCTGGGAATGAAGCCAACTCAGAGGGACGCTAAACCAAGGAATCTGTTTCTGATTCCTGATCACCTGGATCCACCTCTAGTCTTTTTGGTTATGTGAGCCGAACCTCCTCTATGCTTAATCCAGTTTGAACTCAGTTTCAAAACTTGCAAAGCAGAGTCTTGACTAATACCAGCACCATCTCTGTAATCGTTATCTGCAACACCACGCCCTCCTCCTCCTTCCTGGAGCTGGATGCAGAAGTCCACTTCCTGAAGCAGAGCCTCAGATGACTCCAATAACCCGTGCAGTGAGTGCCCACAGGAAGTCCAGGGTGGCAGTGCGAGTGTGGTGGTTGCGTAGGGCAAAGGAAACACCAGGCAGAGCTCTACCACTGAGAGACAGGCTCCAGCTGCCTATTCCTCGAGTGTTCATCTGTCTCATCTCTGAGCTCTGATTGCAGATGCCTTGTTAGACACAGATTAAAATCACTCTACTGGATGCTCAGCAGGCACCCCCAAACCAATCAGGAAACATCATTCCTCTTAAAGCTTTGCTTTTGCAATCATTCCTTTAAACAGCTCAGGCCTCACAACAATGTCATTCTAAACTCTTGTCTCAGGGCCGACTAAGTTTTGTGAATGCAAACATTGTCACTGAAAATGATCCAAAAACGTTATTCAAGATATTCCAGCAAAAATAGGGCCAGAAACTCTAGGAGAGAAGAAGTAACTCTAAATTCATTGTATTAGCTTAAGAGTAATAAAAAGGGAACTAACGGACCCATTTCTTGTAAATCAAGACTGTAAATTCGGGGACTTCCCTGGTGGTCCAGTGGTAAAGAATCCATCTTGCAATGCAGGGGATGCGGTTTCGACCCCTGGTCAGGGAACTAAGATTCCCACAGGCTGCAGGGCAAGTAAGCCTGCGTGACACAACTTCTGAGCTTGCGTGCCTCAACAAGAGAGCCTGCGTGCCACAAACTACAGAGCCCATGTGCCCTGGAGCCTGCACACCACAACTAGAGAAGAGAAAACCCACACGCCACAACTAGAGAGAAGCCCACGCACCACAACGAAGAGCCCGCATGACATAACGAAGGATCCCACGTGCTGCAACTAAGACCCGACGCAGCCAAAAATAAATTAAATAAATAAATAAATCTTAAAAAAAAAAAGATTGTAAGCTCCACAAGAGCAGAGACCATGTTTCTATCTGCTTATCATTGTATTTGCAATACCTAGAATGATGCCCAGGAAAAACTATTTGTTGAATGATTGGCCAAAGAGATAACTGATTTTTTAAAATGAATTAGTTAATTAATTAATTTTTGGCTGCATTGGGTCTTCATTGCTGCACGCGGGCTTTCTCTAGTTGTGGTGAGTGGGGGCTACTCTTTGTTGCGGTGCCTGGGCTTCTCATTGCGGTGGCTTCTCTTGTTGTGGAGCACGGGCTCTAGGCACACGGGCCTCAGTAGTTGTGGCTTGCGGGCTCAGTAGTTGTGGCTCGCGGGCTCTAGAGCGCAGGCTCAGTAGTTGTGGCACATGGGCTTAGTTGCTCCGTGGCATGTGGGATGTTCCTGGACCAGGGCTCAAACCCGTGTCCTCTGCATTGGCAGGCAGATTCTTAACCACTGCTCCACCAGGGAAGTCCAAAAGAGATAACTGATTGAATGAAGCATGAAAGGTTTGGAAAGCGAAGACCAAGTGATGCTCTCAGAGTCAGGATCAGATCGACTCAGCTCTGAGTTGTCCAGCCCTGGGTTTTGTACCAAAGCAGATTTCTTCTGGAAGGCCCTTTCTACCTTATGATTCTATTGTCATTTTAACTACTATTGGACATTGGTCATTTTCGCCTGCCCAGTGTTTGTTCCCTTTTTCTATGAGGTCCTCAGTTTCCTTTTGGGAAAGTCCTCTGCTCATTTTGTGTCCTCTTTTGGAGAGGTGGATCCTGTTAGGCACCTTCCACCATGAAAGATGAAGGTATCACACCCTTTTCTTTGTTTGCCACCCACCCCCATGGACCAATGTGACCTAAAGTCAGCCAATCAGATACTCTCTCCCGTGACTGACTCTTGGGCAAGTGACTCAAGGATGGAAGGGCTGGTTAGAGCTCATTTATTTTGATGGTGGTGTGCTCACCAGTTTCTGCCACAAACCCTCGCTAAGGTCCTTGCTGCCTAGCCCTCTGGATCTCCGCTCACTCCTGAGTTTTTCTAAGCCTGGCCCCCCAGCCTTCAGCCAGGTCTCTGAGCTGCTAATAACCTTCCAGTGAATTCCCATCTGTGCAAGTCAGGCAGCATTAACTTGTGCTGCATGCAACCAAGACCCCTATTTGACAGTGCAGGCCAGCTGCTCCTCCGGCTGTATAGTTTCTCTCACTTTATTTCTCTTCCTAGGCTGCAGTCCTGCATGGCCCTTTAAAAAAATACTATACTGGAAGCCTCCTCCTTTAATACTGATTCCAAGCAATTGTTATTTGTCCTTTCCATTCCATTCCTTGTAGTGGGCAATGATAGGGTTGTTCCTTCCTTCTCCACAGTGAATCCTCCTTCTCTGTAACTGATTCCTCACCTCCAGCAGCTTGACCTTGGGCTTTGACCATCATTGATTGGTCAAGCATTAGACATCTCACCTTAAACTGGGCCAATCAAATTTCTGTTTCCTGGGAGTTTATAAGCTTTACCTAGGGCATGTGAAAGTTGTAGGTGGCTGACCGCTAAGCCTCAGAAGTGAGCTGGTTCTAGGGGGAAGGTCTATAATTTTCTGTTGCTGAGGTTTGGGATCCTTTTCTGGGTCCCAACACTTACCTATCTTGAGGAGAGTGCCAATAAATATATATAACTCTCTCTCTTTTTTGTTTAAAACATCTTTATTGGAATATAATTGCTTTACAATGGTGTGTTAGTTTCTGGTTTAAAACAAAGTGAATCAGCTATACATATACATATATCCCCATATCTCCTCCCTCTTGGGTCTCCCTCCCACCCTCCCTATCCCACCCCTCTAGGTGGTCACAAAGCACCGAGCTGATCTCCCTGTGCTATGTGGCTGCTTCCCACTAGCTATCTATTTTACATTTGGTAGTGTATAAAATATAACTTTCTTGATTAAGTTTTCTAATATTGGCTTATCTGCAATCAAAACGACCTTAATTCAATTCACAGTCTCCATGTGATAGAAGGCTCCTTGGAGGCAGGGCCGGATTTTCATTCATTCCTCCATTTATTCACTGATCAAACATTTATTGAGCACTTACTATGTTTCAGGCACTATGGTAGGTGCTGAGAACACCAAGAGGAATTAGACAATCCCCTGAATTCACGGAGCCTGCCCTCTGTGTAGTTGGGGTATTAATGTCTTCAATCATTCATTCATTTAACAAGTAGGTCATTGAACTAATCATCGCCAGCACTTATTGAATATTATATGACAGGCCCTGGTACTAAATGCTTTTCTTATTTAATTCTCATAATTCTATGAGATATGTCCCAATTTACAGACGAAGGAACTGAGTCACCAAGAGGTTAGGCAGGTTTGCCAAAGTCACAAAGCTTCTAAGTGCTGGAGATGGGGCTCCAATCCTGTCTGGCTACAGAGCTCTTGCTTCTAATCATTGTGTGCCCTCCCTCTCAAAATAAAGAATCCCAAAGCAATGTGACATATGCCTACACAGGTGTGTATAAAGTTCACAGAGAAGAAAGTGACTGATTTTGCCTAGAGGTTGGAGTTCAAGAAAGGTTTCACAGCTGAAGAGGTTTGAGCAATCTTGGAGGAAGAGAAGAATTGTAAGCCTGGTGCCTTGCACAGAACTTTGCACATGAACTCAGTAAAATGATGATACGGCAGCTTATGCCTCTGGAAGGAGTTGTTTTCCTGTGTACATGGAGTCTGGGGTGTTTCCTACCGCCTTCTGGGGCATCCCTTTTGTGATTTAGCAATGGTGTGCAAGATCATCAGATCATTTATGTATTATATCATTTATGTTCACAAAAACTTTGTGTGGTAAGTAGTACAGGTATTAACTTCGTAAGATGCGTGAGGAAGCCAAGGTTGATGTTGCATGACTTGTACAAGACCACACATGGTGAGTAAGTGGCAGAACAAGACAAGGCCCTGGTGTCCTACCCTCTGGAGGGAGGGATTGCCTAGCAGGATTCCTTAATCTAGCCAGGCTCCTTAACTCTCACTCTCCAGTAAGGCATTGCTGTTTCCAGCCTCTATACCTAAGCTTCCAAAGGTTCCCTCTCCCAGGATCACCCGCCCCCTCCTTCTCATTTCCAGCTCTCCAAATACTGCTCATCCTTCAAGATCAAGCTCATTCCACATCTTCCTCCCAGGCCTTCCCTAGCTTCATTCAGCTCGCTGTCTAAGCCCCAGTTAAATCCGTTACCCGTGCTTCCAACCAGATTCCTGCCCTGAAAACTTCCTGTATAGAAAGTCTAGACTTGTCACTGTCAACCAGCCTTCCTCATCAGAACTCCTGTTGCCTAATCATTCCAGCCTTTGGTCAGCCTTTTATTGTTGTTTACTTTATTTATTTATTTAAACATTTTTATTGGAGTATAATTGCTTTACAATAGTGTGTCAGTTCCTCCTTTATAACAAAGCGCATCAGCTATACATATACATACCTCCCCGTATCTCCTCCCTCTTGGGTCTCCCTCCCACCCTCCCTATCCCACCCCTCTAGGTGGCACAGCCAGTATTCAAACGCAGACTGACTCCAGAGTCCATACTCTTAAACATGACACTAAATTCTTTTTTTTTTTTTTTTTCTGTACGCGGGCCCCTCACTGTTGTGGCCTCTCCCGTTGCGGAGCACAGGCTCCGGACGCGCAGGCTCAGCGGCCATGGCTCACGGGCCCAGCCGCTCCACGGCATGTGGGATCTTCCCCGACCAGGGCACGAACCCGTGTCCCCTGCATTGGCAGGCGGACTCTCAACCACTGCGCCACCAGGGAAGCCCCGACACTAAATTCTTTATGGGTAGCCAAAAGTTTCTTGCTACAATGTAAATCCATTTCTTCTCTTTCTAATAACTATGGGAATATAGAGCTAAAGGGATGAAAAATAATATGTATACATTATGCTTCTAATATGAGCCAGGTATTGTGATAGGTGCAAAATGGCTTATTAATGTAATTCTTGCAATGAGTCTATGAAGCAGGAAGTATTAACTCCATTTTAAAGAATTTGGCTCCTAAAGTGGTTAAACACTCAAGGTTTAGCTTCTGGTTACTGTCAGAGCTGGAACAAGACCAGGTTTCTTGTTTTTCAAGGAAGTGTTCTTAAAAGGAAGTTGTACAGAAAACCCTGATAGGGACAGATGTGAAAGGCAAAGAGACACCCGAATCATTACTTAAAATGTGTTAATGTATGATGCATATTGAAGAATGGTGAAGGAATGTCGAAAAAGGCTTACTATAAAAACCCACAGAAGAATTAGCTAATTAAATTAAGGGCTGGGATTCAAACCCGAGAACTTCCCGGGAGGCAAGGGTAGAGACGGTGCCACCTGTCCAGAAGAGGGAACCCGCTCTAGATACCTGGTCCCAGGTCCAAAGGTCGCTTCAGAAAACCCCCTTGACACCCGCGGGCCGTTTTATTCCATCCCGTCATTGGACAGGTAGGAGCCTGGGGTCCGCCTCCTCCTCCTCCAGATTGGTCAGCAGTCCTCAGGCTCACGACACTCCTGCGCGCCCCGCCTGGTCTCCAGCTCCCGGGCCCAGCCTACGGCGATCCGCTGCTTCGTGGGGGAGTGGGTCCCGCCCCCATGTGACGGCCCGGCAGGGAATTGGCGGCGGCGTGCAGCCATTTCCGGTTTCGGGGAGGCTGGAGGGGTGCGGAGGGGGACTTGGAGCAGCTACCGCCTCGGCCGCCGCTTACGGATCCTGCCTTGCGACTAGTGCTGCCGGGACGATGCGGACGGAGCCCGGAGGGTGCTGCTGTCGTCGCCCGGTGCGGGCGAACGACTGCGTGGCGAACGGGGAGGTGCGCAACGGGTACGTGAGGATCAGCGCCGCTACTGCCGCAGCCGCTGCCGGCCAGGTACTGTGGGACCAGGCGGCCGGGCCGGGCTGGGGCGGTGGGCCGGGACCCCGCGGGCTGGCGCCCTTGCGGAGAGGCGGCGGGGCCGGGCGGGGTCGCGGTGACTGTCCGCGGGGCCGGGCGCGGATCAGGTGTGCTGGTGGCAGTGTCCGGGCACTGACTGGGCCTGCCCCGGGCCGGAAGGCTCAAGGGCGGCGCTGGGGCTCCGCAGTCTCTCCGCGCCTGAGGTCTTCCTCACCTCCCCCCAGAGGTTGGGCTCTACTTCCTCTACCCGATCCCGCCAGAAGTGGGGTCTGCCCCCCAGGAGAGGCAGGGAGTGCCCCCTGGGACCCCAGGAGGATTCCCCCGAGCCTCCCTCCTGTGGCCTTCGGGTGGTTGCTTCCTCCTAGAGCTCTGAAGCCCTCCAGGGAAAACCACATTTAGGATCCTCAGGAGACAAAGCAAGTTAGGAGGTGGTACCAGGCGGAAACACACCCAGTCTTTTCCTACCACGTACCTACCCCCGTCTACAAGTAAGGCCTTGGACCACAAGTCTGGCAGTGAACCCGGTCCGGAGCCTAAAAAGCGTTTCGGTCTTGGCCCGAGGTGAGACCCCCATCTCGGGCTCCAGGTTGAGTTAGGTGGTCCTGCTGACCCCTTGAGCAAGAGTGCTATCTCACAAGGGGATGGTTTAGCCTGGTGGTGACATGTGATGAGTGTACTAATGCACCAAGGCTGAATCACCAACCCAGTCCAGGCAGTTCTGAAATATTTTGAAAAGTTCTGAATTCAAGGCAGTCATTATTATCAAGCTTCACGTTCTCTGGACCGACAGCTGTTATGGCTGAAATGTGTTTTTAACGATGAGCTGGTTAAAAAGATGCAAGGTCAGTGTTGGTGGAAGAGAGCGTTGAGATGTCTGCAGTTGACTTTGGTACTTATAAATCTCTTTAAGAAATTAAGGAAATCCTTTTTTTTTTCACCAATAGTCCGTTCCCCACGGCAGGAAATGTGACTGTTGTAATTTGGCATTACCATAAATATCTGGCAGCCTTCTCCCCCAGTCAGTAGATAGGAGAGACAGGCCTGTTACTGTTTGGTGTGAGACAGAAAGTAAAGCGTTTCTCCGGGTCAGGTTGAGATATTAAGACCACAAGAGTTGGGGGGAAATACATAAAAGAGACTTGACCTCCCCTGAAGTTGTAAGGTGTAAGGCAACATAATATACAGATTCAAAAAATTTGTTTTCATTTTTGAAGAAATAATTGTGTGAGACAGGAAGTGATAAGAATCAGCTCATTGTAAGCCATGGAAGAAGTTGTTTTCCCAGCAGTGTAAATGGCTAATAAGACACAATTGTTGTATAAATTGTAAAAGGGAAACCTCATGGTGGGAGTTAGAAAATACATTGCAGGCCAATGAGTGCGTTATGATTTTTAAGAGGGAGAAGGAAATCAAGAGCAAGGTGTCCACACGATAGAGGTGCTTTGTGTTTAAGTGCTCTTTTCATTTAACACACTTATGTTCTGAGTTAGTAAATCAGATTTCTCCCTCCCATAATCCTGAACAGTTTAGCATTGGTGGGCATGACATTTCTTTAGAGATTGCTGACTGATAAGATGAAGAAATATCAAGTTGCTAACATGAAATTTAAAAATCTGTATAACTGGAAAATCTCCCTGACTTTTTCTAATATATTTTAGTGAAAAAATTCACTCAAGCCACAATGGGGGCATTTGGAAGAATGGTCTGGTGGAATGCCCTAAAGAATGTTTAGGGGTGCAGTATCCCTTCTAGAAAACAATTTCTCAGGAGTCTTTTTAAAACAAAGACTTTAGGTATGTAGCTTTTACACTAATAAGAGGACTATTGTCTGTGGGGTGTTTTTTCCCCCCCGTTTCTTTTTCCTTAAGCAAAAGAAACTTCATGAGAGCAAGAGTATCTTTAAAATATTTTTTAAAGTTGTCTTTGTTTCGATTAAAGTGATGTGCTAGTGCTCCAAGCCCTGTGTATTTTTCCCCAGTTTCTGGGGGAAATATTGCCAATTATGCCGTAAAAATACACATAAGATGTCAAGTGCACAGGCATGTGTCTTGCCTTTTCTAAAATAGAGTGTAACAGGGTTTTTTTTTTTTTTTTTAATAAACTTATTTATTTTTGGCTGCGTTGGGTCTTGGTTGCTGCACACAAGATTTCTCTAGTTGCTGCACACAAGACTTCTCTAGTTGTGGCGAGCAGGGGCTACTCTTTGTTACCGTGCGCGGGCTTCTTATTGCCGTTGCTTCTCTTGTTGTGGAGCACCGGCTCCAGGTGGGCGGGCTTCAGTAGTTGTGGCTTGCGGGCTCTAGAGCGCAGGCTCAGTAGTTGTGGCGCATGGGCTTAGTTGCTCTGTGGCATGTGGGATCTTCCCAGACCCATGTCCCCAGCACTGGCAGGCAGATTCTTAACCACTGTGCCACCAGGGAAGCCCTGTAACAGGGTTTTTAAACCCAGGCTATAAGTTCATTTCCTCACATATACCACCATTTGTCTTTTAACAAACAGAAGAGAAGTTAGAAACTTCTAAGATCCCTCTACCCTCTCAGGAGTCTGTATGCTTGCCTCTTTGTTGGATTTGGGTTTAGAGTTTGAGTAAATAGCTCCTGTGGTAGAAAGCATAGGCTCTGGACGGACAGGCTCAGCGCCCACGGCCCACGGGCCCAGCCGCTCCGCGGCATGTGGGATCTTCCCGGACCGGGGCACGAACCCGCGTCCCCTGCATCGTCAGGCGGACTCTCAACCACTGCGCCACCAGGGAAGCCCCATCTTAACCATTTTTAAGTGTACAATTCAGTGGAATTAAATACATTCATAATGTTGTGCAGCCATCAACACCATCCATCTCCATAGCTCTTTTCATCGTGTAAAACTCAAACTCTGTACCCGTTAAACAGTATCTCTGCATTCTCCCCTCCTCCCAGTCCCTGGCAACTACCGTCCTGCTTTCTGTCTCTAGGAATTTGACTACCGTAAGTACCTCATATAAGTAAAAGTACTTGTCTTTTTGTGACTGACTTTATTTCCTTTAGCATAACATCCTCATGGTTCATGCATGTTGTAGCATGTATCAGAATGTACCGCCTTTTTAAGGCTGAATAATATTCCATTGTATGTATATACCACATTTTGCTTAGCCATTCATGTGTCAGTGTACACTTAGGTTGCTTCCCTGTTTCATTTGTTGTGAATAATGACACTATCAACATGGATGTACAAATATCTCTTAGACCATGAATTCTTTTGGGTATATACCTAGCAGTGGAACTGCTGGGTCATGTGGTAATTGTATTTTTAATTTTTTGAGGTAACACCGTACTGTTTACACAGTGGCTGTACCATTTTACATTTCCATCAGTAGTGCACAAGGGTTCCAGTTTCTCTACAGTCTCACCAACAATTGTTATTTTCTTTTTTTTTTTTTTTTGATAGTAGCTGTGAGATTATAGGGACAAAAAATATATGTATATAACTTCCTCTGCTGCTGGCATAGAGCTCCTAAAACCTGTGTAGTTTCCTAAGTGATAAGAGCACTAGGAGCATCTTTTGTCCTAATGTTTCGTCTTTGACCTCCAGTTTCTGACACAGAGCTCCTACATCCCTTGACATTTCCTAGACAATAGAAACATCTTTAGTTCTAATGAGCTGACTCTTGGTGGGCTCCTGGGTGGGGTCACCAGAAAGACCAAGCCATGAATAGAAGCTTGGATTTCTCAGCCCCACCTCCCAGTTCTCCAGAGAGGGGAGAGAGGCTGGAAATGGAGTTAATGATCAATCATGCCTGCATGATGAAGCCTCCATAAAAGTCCCCAAAGTACTGGGTTTAGAGAGCTTCTGGGCTGCTGACAACGTGGAGATGCTGGGAGAGCGGCACAGCTGGAAGCTCCGTGACCCTCCCCACTTTCCCTGCCCTACATATCTCTTCCATCTGGGTGTTCATCTGGATCCTTTATAATAAACTGGTAAACAGTAAGTAAACAATTTTTCTGAGTTCTGTGAGCTGCTCTACGAAGAGAGAGTCCCAGGAACCTCTGGTTGGTCAGAAGCACAGGTGACAACCTGGACTTGAGATTGGCATCTGAAGTTGAGGTGGAGGCAGTCTTGTGGGACTGAGCCCTTACCTGTGGGATCTGCCGCTATCTCCAGGTAGATAGCGATCGAAGTAAGTTAAATTGTAGGACACCTACACTTGAAACTAACACCACGTTGTAAATTAACTATATACTTCAATTTTTTAAAAAAGGAAAAAACAATGTAGGACACCCAGCTGATGTCACAGTATTGCTTAGTGGTGTGTACCCCCCACCCCCCAAACATCTGGTCAGAAGTGTTAGTGGCAAGGTAGTGTGAGAGTAAAGGAGAGACATTGCAGGAGAATTAGGTTTTTTCTTTACGGTAGCCATGCTTATGGGTGTAGACATTACTGTTTTTTAATGATGACGGTAGATAGAGTTTTCACAAGGAAGAGAAATGGTAATTTTTCCTCCCTGCCATTCAGAAGAGTGAGAGAAGCGGGTCAGCCTTTCTTGAGGTAACAGGTGGCAGTTAGTATTAAGGAAACTTAGAAAGAGAATTGGAAGCTTTGGCAGAATTGGAGCTAGAAGGAACCTTTAGGGGTTTATGTAATTCATTCCCTTTTCTATTTGTAGGACTTTATTAAAGCTAATCTTGGTAGAGGATTCTATCCTATTTTTAAAGACCTCTAGAGGCTTTGCAGGAAATTTTCTCAGCAGCGATTTGGAGTATTCAGTGATCTTAATTACCAAGAGTTTATTACTGTGGATTTAACATTTGATTAAATAAATGCCATATTTTGATTGCACCTGAAATATAATACAGTTGGTTTCTACTTTTAAAGCCCCTTGTTAACATTACTTTCTTTTGGTCTTCCATTTCTTTAAAGAACTTTTGAGATTTGCTCACACATTTAACCTTCCTTAATTAGCTAACAAATATGGAAGAAAAAAATTATCTGCCTTGGAGAGAGTTTGGACCTAAGATTCTTCCCTTTAGGAATAGTTTTAATGAGATATTAGAAGGATGATAGCCTTCTAGCTGCCAGAATAAGTAAGATTCTTAAGGAGGAATTGGGGCACAGGTTATGTTCTTATTTAAATGATAAGAAAAGTAGAAAGAACAAAGTGCTGGTTTTGCTTCTTATACGTAGAAGAAGGCAAATGAATAACTAATGAGAGGTGGTTTACTGAGTAGCTACTAGGCTTTTGTTTCCACTGAGAGGAAACATTACCTGCGAAAAGGAGAAGTTAGTTATGACAGAGGAACCGGAGGAGTAACTAGAATGGCCTGTATACCTGTTCAAGTTTTTCAGGGCCTGATGAGACATCCAAAGACCTCAAAGCTTTGCAAAAAAAATATTGTTAACTGTTTACAACTCGTGGGACTAGATTTTTGTTTCAAATGCTTTTTGTTCCAAGGGGAAGAACACTTCAAGTCTTACTAGTTGGATGTGAAAGATTCCAGAGTCATTTGAGGTACTCAGGAATTCTCTTTAATAAAAATTCTTGGGAAATGAGACCCGTGTTTAATATATAAACCACTGTATTCTTAATATAGTATTTTAGAACTTGGATATTCAGGGAATGCAGACTTGCCCACTTTTTAAAGTTGGACTAGGTGCCCCAGAAACTTCATAGTGTTCTGAACGAGTAGTTAATTGGTTGAGATTCAATCAGATTCCATTTTTGAAAGAAAGAAGCAGTGTTTATTGGCAGAATAGGCAATTGAGAGGATGGGTAGAGTCTGTGTTTGCATTCTGAGTGGGTGTGCCTTATTTGATTAAATACATGGTTTGTGGCCTCAAAAGCCAGTTGCCTTCTGAATAGCTTCTAAGAAGCCTTCTATAATATAATTTGTAATTTGTGACCCATTAAACCCATTAAGCAAGTAAGCCTTTTGCTCTTGACTGATTTAAGCTCAGAAAATTTAGCTTAACATTTGTTGTCTTTAAGACTACCTTCAAGACCCATTATGAAGGTTAAGGTGGCAATTTTTCCTTTTGTTTTAAAATAATTTTTGCTTCTGATTGTAGAAAAAATACATGTATACTGTAAGACCCTAAAGGATTGAGATAACCCCTGTGTTGGTGGCTCATTTTTATTTTTTTTTTTTTTAAAAAATATTTATTTATTTATTTATTTGGCTACACCAGGTCTTAGTTGCAGCACGCGGGATCTTTCATTGCTGCACAAGGGCTCTCGTTGGCGGTGCAGGGGCTTCTCTCTAGTTGTGGTGCGCAGGCTCAGTAGTTGCGGTGTGTGGGTTTAGTTGCCCCACTGCGTGTGGGATCTTAGTTCCCCGACCAGGGATCGAACCTGCATCCCCTGCATTGGAAGGCAGGTTCTTAACCAATGGACCACCAGGGAAGTCCCAGCTTTCTGATAATTTCTAAGTACAGTGAAATATGCAGTTATACTGAGACTATGGGTGTGATCCAGCCTTACTCCAAATAATACATATTGAGGTCGGGGAAAATATTCAACAATTTTTATGACTTGGAAAGCTTTAGAAACTACTGTACAGATGAAGTACTGACCTGTCAAATGTGGTGGTTTTGAATTATTCTAAATAAGCCTCTTGCTGCCTAATAAGTCAGCCCCTTCAGCAAACATCTGAGGTTTTACTCTTTGAATTGTGCCTGGTATGTAATAGGAACTCAGGAAATCTTAGTTGAAGGAATGGATGGGTGGTAGTTAAAGCCATGGGAATTGGTAAAGTAGATAGAAGAGGGCATTAAGCAAGAAGAGGAGGCACTAAGGGTGTAATATTGGGGAATCAGTGTTCTTGCGAGAAGGCAAGCACAAACACACACCACTGCTGCAGCAGGTTGGTTGAGAAAGAACAGAAGTGTTGGCAAGTGGTGTGTGAAAGCCCAAGGAAACGGAGGGTGTTTTTTTTTTTTTAAAGAGAAATTATGTATTTAATTATTTATTTATTATTTATTTTTGGCTGTGTTGGGTCTTCATTGCTGTGCACAGTAGTTGTGGCACACAGGCTCAGTAGTTGTGGCTCATGGGCTCTAGAGTGCAGACTCAGTAGTTGTGGCTCACAGGCTTAGTTGCTCCGCGGTATGTGGGGTCTTCCCAGACCAGGGCTCGAACCCGTATCCCTTGCATTGGCAGGCAGATTCTTAACCGCTAAGCCACCAGGGAAGCCCGAGGGTGTTTCTTTAAGCAGTGTAAGCAACATCTTGGTGGTCAGAAACCAAGAATAATAATGGTAATAGGTATCATTTACTGTGGCCAGGGCCTCTCCCAGCCTTTTAACCTATCTGATCTTCACAGGGCCCTTGGTAGGTGAATATTATCTCCATTTTACTAATAAGACTGAATTCCAAATCATTTAAATAACTGACCCAGTTAGGAAGTTAATAGAGCCTGGGTTGTATTCTTTGTCTTACTCTATCATGTCACTGGATTTGGCAATTCAGAACTTACTGGTGATTTTTGAGGAATTTAAATTAGATATTAGGGATGACAATAGATTTCATCTCTTGAGAGTTGATTATAGAGGCTGATCTTTTCTTGGAATTTTACTGAAAATATACTAGCCTCTCACTACTGCCTACTACCCATACTAGAGAAAATAGTTTGGAGCTTTATGCCCGTCACACAAGCTGTGCCACACTCTGAACATATATATTTCCAGAAGTGTCCCCTTTTTCTTGGCAGGCAAATTTTGAAAAGTAGGGAGTCCACATTTTTTCTTGCAATCAGGATAAGTTCCCGAATTTTTGTGAGTAAGTATCTCGTATGGAATGGACTAAGGAGAGCTTCCAAAGCCAGCTGTGAAACAAACCTGTATTTTGACATTACCATATTCCTACTGAAAACTCAAAAATGCAGACCTCCAAGTATATATGCACTGCAGGATTTCAGTCAGTGTCATCCTTTGCACTCTGGGCAGTGATGTTCTGCACAGGAGTTATTGTTTTCACTTGCCACTCACAGCTCTGTAGCACTTCCCTATCTCTAGATAAGCATCAGGGTATGACAGACGGATGTAATAGGAGATTGGCGTACCAGTGCAGCTCTGCCACAAATTCCGCATCTTCTTCTGAGCTCTGTTCCACCTCTAACATGTACTAGGCCTGTAACACCGTGCCCTCCTCTCTGGCTTTGTAGTTGACATGAACTGGAAAGGCAACCCAGCTTGCATCAGTCTCCCTTCTCTGGGAATACTCCCTTATACCAGGGGTGGGTCCCTGGTGGTCACATCTGTGCAATATGACCGATTTCCTGGGTCATAACTGACTGGCACAGCAGTAGGCACCTATGCCAAAATGAACCCAACAACCCTCTCTCGTGGGGATTTAAAATTTCAGTGGGGAGAGTTTGCCCTTAAGTAGACTAGCACCTGTGTTACACTCTTTACAATAGTTTATATACTTGAAAGTTCTAAATTTTTTCGTTTTAAAAACAAGTATTTCTTGAAAATTTGCATATTTTCAATAAGATTTAAAATGAACAGATGTAGTGTTTCTCTTGTAAAGTCAACATACTTTACATACTATTTTATATGAAAATATAGGAGTTGGAAAAATACCATACTTGCAGAACATTAAATGTTAATGTTTAAAGAAAATAAATTAAGAAATTAAATTAAAATAGGAAGAAAATAGGAAGAAATATGAAATAAATGAAGAAATATGAAATATTTCTTAAATTATGAAGAAAATAAATTCAGTTGACCCTTGAACAACTCAGGTCTAAACTGCACCAGTTCACTTTTATGCAGATATTATTCAGTCTGTGGTTGGTTGAATCCGTGGATGTGGAGGAACCTTGGATATGGAGGGCCAACTATAAATTATACTGAGATTAACTGCAGCATTGTTCAAGGGTCAGCTTTATCTCCTGAAATTCTATAACCTGGAGATAAATACTGTAACATTTTGGTATATATCCTGCCATGTATTTATATATATGTGTGTGTGTGTGTGTATACATATAAATGTGTGTATTGTGTGTGTGTATATATATATATATATATATATATATATATAAATGTGAGAGGGACTGGGTTACAATTTTACATAAAAGAGATCGTACTACATCTTTTACAGTTTTTTTCTCTTAGTATCATGAATATAATCTATCATCAGTCAGTAGAGACAAACATCATTTTTTTACAATGTATTTTTAAAAACATTATTTACCTATTTATTTGGCTTTGTTGGGTCTTCGTTGCGGCACGCGGGGTCTTCGTTGCAGCATGCGGGATCCTTTGTTGCAGCACAGGCTTCTCTCTAGTTGTGGTGCACCGGCTCCAGAGTGTGCGGGCTCTCTAGTTGCAGCATGCAAGCTCAGTAGTTGTGGCATGGGCTTAGTTGCCCTGCGGCATGTGGGATCTTAGTTCCCCGACCAGGGATCGAACCCGCGTCCCCTGCACTTGAAGGCGGATTTTTAACCACTGGACCACCAGGGAAGTCCCTACAATGTATTTTCTTTTTTTTAGTTGAATGAAAGATTCTGTAAATTCTACAGTGCTTTACAATTTTCAAAAGTTTCACACAGGGGAATTCCCTGGCAGTCCAATGGCTAAGACTCTGTGCTTTCACTGCTGAGGGCACGGGTTCAATTTTTGGTCCGGGAACTAAGATCCTGCAAACTGTGCAGCATGGCCAAAAAAAGAAAAAAGTTTCACACACATGATTTCATGTAATCCCATAATAACCCTTTTTCTCCTTACCCCTATATAGCCCCTCCCCCACAAACATCATTCTTTTAAAGGGTGCATAAATTCCATAGTACAGATACATAGCGTAATTTATTTAACCAATCTTCATGCATAATGTTTAGACTTTTCTCAGTATTTCTGATATATGAGCCCTTTGTACTTCTCTTAACACTTCTGGGTTTTTTTGTTAGGATAAATGCCTAGAAATGAGATTGCTCACTCAGGAGATGTGTGTGTTTGTGTGTGTGTGTGCGCGCGCATGTGTATAAAATCAGAATATCATTTTGTAAAATAAATTAAAGGAGGTTTAAAGATTAAAATTTTTTTTCTGATTTCTAAAATGCAGTGAACCACCACTTAAGTGATCCAAACCGTATCTTTTTTATTTTTTATTTTATTTATTTATTTATTATTATTATTTTTTTGCAGTACGTGGGCCTCTCACTGTTGTGGCCTCTCCCGTTGCGGAGCACAGGCTCCGGACGCGCAGGCTCATCGGCCATGGCGCACGGGCCCAGCCGCTCCGCGGCATGTGGGATCTTCCCGGACCGGGGCACGTACCCGCGTCCCCTGCATCGGCAGGCGGACTCTCAACCACTGCGCCACCAGGGAAGCCCCAAACCGTATCTTTAAATGAATAAAACCACTATCTCAAAATATAATGTTACACAGAGTCAGCTTGGGTTCCTAAAATTCACAGGTGAAAATGTGTTACAAGTGTCGGTTTCCTCAAATTGATCTTTAAGACAATGCAGTTCCAGTTAAAATCCTACCCTCCAAGTGTTTTTCTCTTCTCTTTTTCTCCCTCCCTCTGTCTTATTCTTTCTTGACAAATTGATTCTAAAATGCATGTGCAAAAGCAAAGGGCCAAGAAGAGCCAAGGCAGTTTTGAAGAAAAATTAGATGGGAGTAGTCATCTTTATTAGATAATAAGACTTGCCATAAAACTACAGTTATTTAGGCAGTAGATTTTGATCAGATAGTATATAAATGGAGCAGAATAGAAAACCCTGAAAGAGTACACTATGAATATGGAATTTGATAGATAAGGGTGGTGGCATTTCAAATCAGTGGGGAATGGATTGCCTTTTTATTAAGTGGTGCTGAGACAAGTAGTATGGAAAAAAAAATAGATCCCAACTTCACACCACTCTGTAAAAATCAGTCCTAGGTTGTTAGATATTCATATGTGAACATCAAAAAATATAAAGCTATAGCATATAAAAGAAAATGTTTATGACCTTAGCATATAGCGTGATTACCCTAATGTCATCAAAGCACAACTTTTGCACACAATAGCATCAAAAAGAATTAAATGATTAGAAAAAATGCAACAGAAAAAGTGCAAGACTTGTACACTGAAAACTACAGAACATTTTGAAAGAAATCAAAAAAGATTTAAATAAATGCAAAGACATCCGATGTTCAGGGGTTGAAAGACTTAATATTAAGATTAATCTACAAATTCAGTGCAACTCATTGAAATCCCAGCTTGTTTTTTTGGTGATATTTACAAGCTGATCATAAAATTCATATGAAAATGTAAGGGACCCAGAATAGACCAAGTCTTGAAAAAGAAGAACAAAGTTGGAGATGAGTGGAATATAATTGAGAGTCCAGAAATAAACCCTTACATTTATGGTCAGTTGATTTTTTTTTTACAAGAGTAGATAATTCAAGGGGGGGAAGGAATGACCTTTTTAAAAAAATGGTGTGGGGGGAACTGGACGTCCACATGTAAAAGGACTAGCTTGGATCACTGCCTTATACCACATACAGAAAAATTACTCGAAATGGACCAAAGACCTAAATATAAGAGTTACAGCTATAAAATTCTTAGGAAAAAACATAGGTATAAACCTTTATAGACTTTGATCAGGCAGTGGTTTTTTGGCTATGACTCCAAAAGTATAAGCAACCAAAGTAGATAAATTGTACTAGATCAAAATTACAAGCTTGTATTTCAAAGGACACCATGAAGAAAGTGAAATGACAATCCACAGAATGAGAAAATATTTGAAAATCATATAGCAGATAAGAGACTTGTTACCTAGAATGTATAAAGCACTCTTATAACTCAACAATAAAAAGACAACCCAAGGAAGTTCCCTGGCGATCCAGTGGTTAGGACTTGGCACTTTCAATTCCATGGCCTCAGTTCAATGCCTGGTCAGGGAACTAAGGTCCCACAAGCCGCCATGCAGCACGGCCAAAACAGAAAAAGACAACCCAGTGTTAAAATGGACAGAAGACTGTGATAGAAGTATCTGTTGGAGACCTCTGCTGTTCATGCTGAAGGATAATATCTTTATCGCCTCCCGTACAATTGTGGCTTTGTATGTAGGCAAAGGAAGCAGGTTATTTCCAGGGCAGCTAAGTTAATTAGTGTTAATTCTGGTTTTTTTAGCAGGGGAAACGAAACTCATATAACCATTTATCTCAGTCCATGTATAGCTGATAATATGAATAGCAAAAATAGCTAATTATATGAAATAGCAAAAATGAGCACGAAGGTTGAGTTTAAAGTTAAATTCTAATTTTAAGCCACTGATAATTTTAAAACAATCAGATTAAGTTGTATTATCTCTGAAATAATTAAAAGAAAATTTGATTCATAGAAAATCTCAGGAATATGACTAAGAAATGGTAACAAATGGAAAATGTAGAGACTTGGATTCTCGTCCTGACTTTGAATCTAACTTTCTTGTGACTGGACAAATAGCTTAAATTTTCCTTGGTTTTGTCATTAGTAATGTGAAGAAGAAAAGTGAGACAACTTGAGAATTGCTTGTAATAGAAATGCTTCTCACTTTGTGTGCATTTTTCGTCCTCTGCATTTATATATAAATCCCTTTAGACAGTATCCCTTAAAATAGTTTGTTTATTCTTTTTTTTGTTTGTTTTTTTGTTGCGGTATGCGGGCCTCTCACCGTTGTGGCCTCTCCTGTTGCGGAGCACAGGCTCCGGACGCACAGGCTCAGCGGCCATGGCTCATGGGCCTAGCTGCTCTGCGGCATGTGGGATCTTCCCGGACCGGGGCACAAACCCGTGTCCCCTGCATCGGCAGGCGGACTCTCAACCACTGCGCCACCAGGGAAGCCCTCTTTATTCTTTTATCTCAAAAATCATGTTGATCTTCACATGCTTTTTCTCTTAAAAAATGCAGAATTCTTGAACACTTGAAAAAGGACTGCTCTTATTTGTATGGTCAAATACCTTGTACAGATCTTGACATATAGATAGAAATGAAATATTTGTTGAATGAGTGAAAAGAATGAGATGATTATGATGATTTTGAGCTCTTTGGTAAAAAGGGGGCTCTGGGTTCCTAGGGGAGTCTTTGATGTCTGAAAATTATTTTTGCAGTTTTAGAAATGTTAAAAGACTTTAACAGGAATCTACACTTCTGGGGACATGAAATTAAAGGGAGGGATCAAGGGGTGAGAGATTTCCCAAGACTAGCAGTACTGAAGTATAAGGTGACTGTAGACTAGTGTATACCGTGCCTTCTTCAGTCATACTCCTATTTTCTCTCCCAGCCTCTTGGGAAAGCAGGATTTTTTGATTGATTGCTGGACACTGAATAAATGACCTGCAGAGGGCTTCCCTGGTGGTGCAGTGGTTGAGAGTCCGCCTCCCGATGCAGGGGACGCGGGTTTGTGCCCCGGTCCGGGAGGATCCCACATGCCGCAGAGCGGCTGGGCCCGTGAGCCATGGCTGCTGAGCCTGCATGTCCGGAGCCTGTGCTCCGCAACGGGAGAGGCCACAGCAGTGAGAGGCCCGTGTACCGCAAAAAAAAAAAAAAAAAAAAAAATACCTGCAGAGACTAAAGTCAATGTTATTTTTGCCTTTTGCTGTCTTAGCTATGTCAAGGGCCTGAGCACCTCCATCTAACCAGGGATTGAGCTGGGTGGGCTGGGCTGAGTTTTTTGTTGTTTTTTTTTAAAAAAAATTTATTTGTTTATTTTTGGCTGCATTGGGTCTTTGTTGCTGTGCACGGGCTTTTTCTAGTTGTGGCGAGTGGGGGCTACTCTTCATTGCAGTGCGCGGGCTTCTCATTGCGGTGGCTTCTCTTGTTGCGGAGCACGGGCTCTAGGTGCGCGGGTTTCAGTTGTTGTGGCACATGGGCTCAGTAGTTGTGGCTTGCGGGCTCTAGAGTGCAGGCTCAGTAGTTGTGCCACACGGGCTTAATTGCTCCGTGGCATGTGTGATCTTCCCGGACCAGGGATCGAACCCATGTCCCCTGTATTGGCAGGCGGATTCCTAACCACTGCATCACCAGGGAAGTCCTGGGCTGAGTTTTTAGGTAAATTCAGTTCACTCTAGTGAGTACAGTGTCTCAAGGATGAGATCCATTGTGTGTTTGTTGTAGGCCCCTCCCTCTGGTATGACTTTACCTCTTAAGCATTGTAAGACTGTGGTTGATTTCAAGTCACCTTTCTAGTCCATCTCCCCAGCTTCTCCAGCACTTAGTAAACGTCCTATGCAGAAAACTGGTCACTTATCTGAGACTCTTCATACTAACCTATATAGCTGTTATAGACTCTGTTGGTTTTTCTTTCTCTTGGTAGAGTTTCTCTGCCTCTGGCAAGTCCAGTTATGATCAGTTCCTGTTCAAACTCTGCAAATACCACGAGGAGAGAAAATGACTAGCAATATCAGCTCACCAAGGAAAGGCTTTTCCCTCTATGGAATTTTAGGTCATCTTGTTCTCTTTGCATGGAAAACAATTCTTCATTGTCTTTAAAACTACTTCTTGTTTTGAGTAATCTGTTTAGTTTTATGTAGTTTTTCTGTGAAAGTGATGGCTTGCCTCTACATATTACCTCCAGCTTGGAAGCAAAAGTCTCAATATTGTTTTCTGATTTTTTTTGTTTTTGTTGCTATAAATGTGACATTTAAATAAACAAGATGGAAATGATTTCTCTTTGTGAAGTCTGGAGATAGTCAGGTAGTCCTGGGCAGGTAGGTTATGAGGTATCTTCTCTGTTGTCTTGCAGCCTTTGAGGATGTTGTCTTCAGTTAGCATCTTCAACCACATCTATGTTCTAGGCCACAGGCAGAAGGAAAGAGAAGTGAGGGAAAGCAATTGCTGTTTTAAAGGATGTAATCCAGCCGTGGTACTCATCATTTCTATTCACTTCCTATTGGCCCAAATTCCTCACATGGTTACCTTTTGCTGCAAGAGAGATTGGGAATGTGGACTGTAGCTGGGTAGCCTTGTACCCAGCTAAAACTGAGAGAGTCTATTACCAATGGGAACTTACGGAGAATATATACAAGGGGCGAGTTAGCTGTCTCTTCCACAGTACGGTATGAGGAAAAGCTCTAACTAGGGGTTTGGTTTTTTTTTTCCTGAACAGTCAATTTTCTTAAACATTTTTTTTTACATTTTATTTTATTTTTTTGGCTGCTTCGTATGGCTTCCAGGATCTTAGTTCCCCGACCGGGGATTGAACCCAGGCCCACGGCAGTGAAAACGTGGAATCCCAACCACTGGACCGCCAGGGAATTCCCTACATCTTAGTTTATTTCTTTGCAAATTAAAGGTGCATTGAAAAATAAACTAATGAAGAGAAATGAGAGGTCCAGAGCAGGGGTATCCCAGGCTGGGAGCAGGCAAGCCTGGCCACCATTGAGCCTAGCCCTTGTCCTGCCGCAGCCGGGTCAGGTTGGGAGATAACCGTCAGCCACTCTGTCAGTATGAAAGCCTGAGTGGTGTCCTGGCAGGAGAGACTAGCCACCTCTGCCTCTCTCCCCAGCAACCCCCAGCTTGGAGAGCAGTGTTTCCAGCAGGAGCTCAGAGTGGGATGCGGGCTGGCTCTGTGAGGTACTGCAGGTTGATGGCCAGGCTCCCTACAGAACCATCCAGTGCTGGGGCCTCTCCAGCTGCAAAGGAGGCTGATACCTCTCCCAGGTGTTAATACACTTTACAACTCTGTTCCCAAGCTCATTCATCTCTGATAATGTTCCTCTGTCCACCAAGCGATCACCAATCATTGCAGGAGAGAGAAAGAACAGTGGAAGCAGAGCAGGAAAGCTAGTCAACCACCCTTAGTGACTCTTGAGTTGGCTATTGACTTCCAGGCCCTAGAAGACTGAACCCTTTTCTCTCTACTGTGTATGGTCTATACCTGACTCTTGTGCACCTCTATGTATGTTTATCCCTAATAGAGGAAGTTGTTAATTACACTGAGATGAATTAGCAGCCCCTCCCCCTGGGATCCCTACTCCTTCCCACCTGCCCTTCTCTTCTTGGAGGCTGGTCCAGAGGGACACATAATATTGTGAGGGTCTGGGTGGCTCCAAATCCTCCAACACCAAATCATATACAGTGAACTGAAAAACTACATTCATTACGACAGGATTAATTAGAAAAAGGAGGGTAAAGTGAGGGGATAGGGGCACCTTCCAACAGCAGGATGTGATAGAGTGGTAGGATACTTGAGCCCAGAAAAAAGGTGTCTCCTTATACCTCCCCCTTCCTTCAAAGAGACTGAGGTCAGCTTACATGACTTATAAGATATGGAACTATCCCAATTTCTCTGCTGTCCTGGGGTATCCTCTGGAAGCTGGCCTGGAGCCTATGCTGTTTACCCACTTACTATAGCTTGGTAGCTGCCAAATCTCCTTGTGCACATGACAGACAGGGTCCACATCGGATTCTCCCCCGCTCAGGCTCTTGTCTTCTACTGGGAAGTGTTTGTGTGCATATGACAGACAGGGTCCACATCGGATTCTCCCCCGCTCAGGCTCTTGTCTTCTACTGGGAAGTGTTTGTGTGCATATGACAGACAGGGTCCACATCGGATTCTCCCCCGCTCAGTCTCTTGTCTTCTACTGGGAAGTGTTTGAATAGCATCTCCAGCTTGTCCTCTTATTTCACCATGATAAGCTTCAGGTACCGTCATCTCTGTGCCCTCAAACTATCAATGAGGCCTCGCACCTTGGACAGCAGATTATACAGAACTGGCAGAACGCTCCAGCCACTGGTGATCTGACTGAAGGAGGAGACGCTGAAGAGGCTCTGGACAACACCCTGCTGGACACTTGTTCCCACGCAGAGGAAGAGGTTGAGCCTATTCTCCAGCAAGTATTGGGTTGGCCAGAAAGTTTGTTCAGGTTTTTCCATAAGATGTTATGAAAAACGAACGAACTTTTTGGCCAACCCAATATATATCCCCGTTGTTTAGATGCTCTTCAGATGCTCGAACTGCCTGTGGTTCAGTGGTATTCTCAATGGGGAGACTTGGTTAATGGTAGGACCTGAGGATAGAAGACGTTGGTCTCAGCCATGTCCGTGGAGGTAACTAGCTGTTGGACACAGGCGCGGTCATCAGTAGTGACTTCAGCTCCAGGCTGCAGGACGTCACTCTTCAACAAAGAGTTCAGGTAAACTGGGAGTAGCTTCATGTACTCAAGAAGGATCAACTGTCCCACAGAGCAGGGGCTGGCACAGTTCTTTCTGTAACAGGCCAAGATCTGGGCACACTGAGTGATGAGAGGGTCACAAATAATTTTCACAGGGCTGTTCAGGAGGCCCCGGTGTGCAGACTTGGCCATGTAGTTGATGAGCACGTCAGTCTCACAGTTTCAGTACAGATCAGCCAGCTGGATGCAGCAGTTGAGGGCCAGGTTGTGGATGCGGAGCCATCACTGCCCTGCGCAGCTGGTGTAGAGCAGGGCACACTGCAGGAGGGCTCCACTCTCTTCACTGAGCCGGTCGCTGTGCTTGAACTCCGCAGTCACCGTCTCGTCCCCATCCAGCCCAGCCAGCTCCACGTCTTTTGTGTTGCTCATGTAGAAAGCCCCAAAGAAATCTACAGCACGGATACCAGTGCTTGTCAGGACCCTCTTTACAGCATCAAAGCCAGTGACCTGTATATTCTGACCAGGTCACTGAGGAACCATTCCTGGTCATTCTCCACCTGAAAGCAAGCATATTTATAGACAGAGCCACCACTTAGCTGGGGTATGACAGAGAGCATGGCCACTTCCACATACTGGCTGGGGAAGAGGAAGAGGTCTACACAGCAGCCTTGGGCCACACACTCTTTGGCCAGTGTCTGATAGGCACCTGTCTGAGGCTGTAACAGAGTCTCCTCCTTGTCTGTGTTGATCAACTTCCTGTCGTCTCTGTTCTTCAGTTTCCCTGGGACCTCTGCGATGGGCAGGGAGGTGTGGAACAGAAATAGCTTCCCTGCACACCCAGCAGCCTTCAGAGCCTCCACGCCAGCCTGGATAGCAGGAGCAAATACTGTCTCCGTCTCCCTTGTGTCTGCAAATGTTTCTGGAATCTGATCCAATAAGCCGGTGATGACTGCCCGAGACTCATTGACGTTGACCAGGAAGCCATCCAGCAGTGGCACAAACATGTCACCCACATCAGATACAACCATCATCTGTGGCTGGGCCAATGAGCTTCTTCACATTGTAGAAGCAGAGCACCTTACTATAGGTGACAAAGCCAACGTGAATTGCTGACTTTTCTGCCCTGCCCTCCCTAGGCAGAAAGTCTAACAGTGACTTGAGCTCCTCACAGAGGAGCCTAACAAGACCATTCCTGACGCCATTGTAGGAGACATCAGTCATGAAGATAAGGCAGGAGGGCTGGGGAACTTACTGTTCTTGCAGTAATCTACAGTGGCCAAGAATTCATAAGAGCCCAGGGATAGCTCAGGACAGTCATAAGCATCCACACATTTGCCAGTACGATCCGGATGTTGAAAATACTGGGGGGGGAACATCACTGATACAGCTGCAAAAGCAGCACTGGAAACGCCTCCCTCCCTCAATGAACTGCATGAAGGGGCACATGTATGCTTTGCAGCGATTGCAGCGCGAAGGGCCAGGTTCCCCGTGGTCAGTGATATATGGTGAAGCCTCCTCTGGGGGCAGGCTTGCCAGCAGCTTGATGACAGCTGCCAGGGGCTCCTGAGCCTGCTAGACACTGCAGATGTGCAAGGGATATTATAGGATGTGCATCAGATATATCGGGGACTTGCATTCCCTTGGTCTTTCACCAGGAAGTTGGTGTTGACTAAGGGTGGCACCTGGCCCCATACACCAGTAACCATTGGCTCTGAACCCTGGTTGTTCCTGTCATCCTCAACAACCTGAATAGGGCTCGGGATGGCATCAGGGTACAGGCACTTAGGAGGCAATAGTTGAGGTGTTCCTGGCTGGCTGCCCAAAGTGTCTGCTCCTGGGTAGGGACTTCCGTAATTGGGCTGAGGGCCCTGGGCTGGTCCAAAGGAACCATTTTGTTGCAACTGGTAGCCTGGCTGCTGGGAGGAGTGCATAGGTGGTGGTGGTCCTGGGAGCCCAGTCATTTGGGTGCCAGAGGGCAGAGCTTGGGGAGGTGAGGACACATGGTTGGGCTCGCTCCCTGGGGGCCCCCCAAAACTCTGTGCAGGCAGGAGTGGACCAGTCATCAAAGGCATTCAAGGACCCCCTGAAGCTGGGGTATGAAGCTGGAGGCCTGTGGTGGGACAGATTGCTGGGAAGGCTGGGCCCCAGGATGACCCTGGGCCTGGCTAAGGGGAGGAGCCTGGCCCTGAGGGTAGGAGCCATGCAGACCGGTGTTAGGGAAACTTCCTGAGGCTGAGGCAAGTGGTGTTGGCGGACCATAGGCTAGACCCGGAGCGGGAGGCGCTGGGGCCACAGCACCACTGATCTGCATTCTGGCCAGCTGAGCAGTCACCTTTGTACTTGTCAGGGGAGGGCCATAGGGCTGAAGCACAGCTGGCTGGCTGACCACGGGAGCCAGTGGGACTAATCCAAATGGCTGAGACCCAGGGAGCCTCTGCATCTGAACAGTGGAGCTTGGCCCATTCTGTACCTCTCCTTGGCCAAACTGGCCATATGCTGTCTGGCCACAAGGGCCCTGTGCTGTTGAGGCTAGAGGTGCCCCTGGAGAAGGTGGGACTCTTGAAACACCTGGGGGAGGGGTTTGCCCATAGCCTGGCACTGGGCCACTGGAGGCTCCACAGGGGGTGGGGCTGTGGGTCCTGGTTGCCTACCACAGCCAGATTGATGACACCCTGGGTGGACAGGCTGAGGCTCCCCAAATGGCAGCACAGGTGGGGCTGACTGACTTGGTTCCACCCGGCTCCAGATCCAGGTTCGACTTCATTCCTAATGTCAAGGCTCCCAGGCTCCACTTCCAGTTCCCTTAAAATCTTGTATTAAGACTTCCCTGGTGGCGCAGTGGTTGAGAGTCCGCCTGCCGATGCAGGGGACACGGGTTCGTGCCCTGGTCCGGGAAGATCCCACATGCCGCGGAGCGGCTGGGCCCGTGAGCCATGGCCGATGAGCCTGTGCGTCCGGAGCCTGTGCTCCGCAACGGGAGAGGCCACAACAGTGAGAGGCCCGCGTACTGCAAAAAAAAAAAAATCTTATATTAAATAGTCTATTACTTGCCCTTTAGTTTGTGACTTTTCTACTGTGAAAAGTTAGTCTTGTTTAACGGTTATGAGCATGTTCTCTGTAGTTAGATGATCTTAGCAGACAGATACTGTCTGAATTTTGATTTGAGGCCTTTTATTGCCCTTTTTTTAAAAAAAAAATACTAGTTCTGACTTTTTTTCTCTTTTGGCTCTATCTTCATGGGTATTATTGAGAACCTGGGAAGAGGTTAGTTATAGCAGGCAATTAGAATCTGATGTCCCTTAATATAGGGAAGTAAGTACTTAGGATTTTGAACCAGGTATCCCTTATCCTAGATAAGACAGTCAACAATATTCCAAATGCACAAAATTGACAAAGTGGGGAGCCATTTTTAAAAATTTGCTAAAGACATAAAAGTTTGCAGGCTATGCCAACATATAAAAACCTGTTCAGTAAGTGCAGAAAAGAAGTTCTAAGAATTTTAACATAGACTCTGTATCTGTTAAATTTCTTTCAGTTGATAGCAACTGACTCTAGCTAAACAAAAAGGTGATTTGTTGCAAGGATGATAGGTATACAACAAAAGAAAAGGAAAAAGTAGGGAGGAATTGATGAACAACTCAGAAAAGGTAAAATGGCAGGAAATAACACAGCGCTTGACACCTTGGCAACAGGAATTTATGGACCTTTTCTCCAGGACGTTGGCAGTCCAGTGTCCTTCAGACTCCTTCCCCACTGAAATTTTAAATCCCCACGAGAGAGGGTTGTTGGGTTCATTTTGGCATAGGTGCCTACTGCTGTGCCAGTCAGTTATGACCCAGGAAATCGGTCATATTGCACAGATGTGACCACCAGGGACCCACCCCTGGTATAAGGGAGTATTCCCAGAGAAGGGAGACTGATGCAAACTGGGTTGCCTTTCCAGTTCATGTCAATTACAAAGCCAGAGTGGAGGGTACGGTGTTACAGGCCTCGAACATGTTAGATGTGGAATAGAGCTCAGAAAAAGATGCGGAATTTGTGGCAGAGCTGCACTGGTACGCCAATCTCCTATTACATCCGTCTGTCATACCCTGATGCTTATCTAGAGATAGGGAAGTGCTACAGAGCTGTGAGTGGCAAGTGAAAACAATAACTCCTGTGCAGAACATCACTGCCCAGAGTGCAAAGGATGACACTGACTGAAATCCTGCAGTGCATATATACTTGGAGGTCTGCATTTTTGAGTTTTCAGTAGGAATATGGTAATGTCAAAATATAGGTTTGTTTCACAGCTGGCTTTGGAAGCTCTCCTTAGTCCATTCCATATGAGTTACTTACCAACAGAAATTCGGGAACTTACCCTGATTGCAAGATAAAATGTGGACTCCCTACTTTTCAAAATTTGCCTGCCAAGAAAATGAAGACACTTCTGGAAATATATGTTCAGAGTGTGGCACAGCTTGTGTGATGGGCATAAAGCTCCAAACTATTTTCTCTAGTAAGTGTGGTAGGCAGTAGTGAGAGGCTAGTATATTTTCAGTAAAATTCCAATAAAGAACCATTTCGGCAGAACTTATTTTAAGGAACAACACAGCGTATCACTGGAAATGAATAGGGTTCATTTAAAGGAAAAGACATAACAGTCCTTTGATTGCTCATGCATAACGGGTGGTTCATATTGGACATTAATTTTTTAAATAATGTCCCAAGCTGTCTACCAGGTGGGCAGGTTCTGTTGTGATAGGCAGGTTCTGTCATCCTGCTGTCACATTAAGCGGGAATGTGTTTATTTGCTTTAAAAAATCATGCTTATGTGATTTTGTATCTATGTCAGAAATGTAAGCTTCTGTTTTCCAATAATTACTTCCCCAAAATTGCATAGTTACTTTGTGTCCTTTCATGGGATTCTCGAAACCTCTGCTCAGGATTATTCCTTCTAAGTCATTTTACAGAGTAATGAAAACCCCCTTTTTTTTCTTTTCTGAAACTAAAGAGAGAATACAATACATTTTCCAGGACTTTCTTTTGCTGCAAAGGACACTCTTAGGACGATTAGCGGAATCTAAATAAAGTACGTATTAGTATTCTAGCAATTTCCTGATTTTGATAATTGTTCTATAGTTATGTAAAAGAATATCTTTGTTTTTAGAAATATGCACTGAAGTATTAAAAGATAAAGGTACAGTATAACTGCAACTGACTCACAAATGGTTCATGAAGAAATTCTCCATCATTCTCTCTCCACACACACACACACACACACACACACACACACTCACACTTATTTTCTCCTGAACCAGTTGAGGGTAGGTTATGTGCATTATGTCTCTTTACCTCTGTCTTAGTTCAGGCTGCTATAACAAAATACCATAGATGGGGTGGCTTAAACAACAGATATTTATTTCTCACGATTCTGGAGGCTGGTAAGTCCAAGATCAGAGGTGCTGGCAGGTTCAGTTCTTTGCGAGGACCCTCTTCCTGGCTTGTAGACAGCCACTTTCTCATAGTATGCTCACATGGCCTTTCCTCAGTGGAGATCTCTGCCTTCTCTTCTTATTAGAGCACTAATCACATGGAGAGGGTCCCACCCTCATCACCTAAACATAATTATCTCCCAAAGGCCCAACCTTCAAATACCTTCACACTGGGGTTTTAGGGCTTTAACATATGAATGGGGTTAGAGACACAAACACTCAGCCTCTAACATTCTGCCCATGGCCCTCCTAAAAGTCATGTTTTATGGTGTGTGCTTAGTCGACTTTAAAAAAATTTCTTCCTTTGCCTTTTTTTTTTCCTTCTTCATTTTCTAGAAAAAATATTACTGTTCAGGCAAATGTGTCTTGGTATTCATTGGTGTTCTTAAACTTCTCTTGAATAAGAATACAGAGTGTCACACTCTTGTCTGCTTAATGTGAAATTTTTTGACCTGGAGGGAGTGATATGCTAATATTTTTCTTGATTGCCTTGTCGACAGTGTAATTCTCAAGTTAGAGTGACTGAAAGGCCTCTTAAGAGCCCTCTTGCATGGTGAATCCGGAATATGAAATATTCTGTAAGGGTTTGTAGCCTGTGTTTGTTTAGAGTGAACTTGATCTCCAGTCCAGTTGAGACTAGAAGGTATCAGATATGGGTTCTAGAAATGTTCTAATATTAATTATATAATCATCATAAGTTAACCCCTTCTATGACAGAGCAAAGAGCATAATGTGTATTTTCATTTACAAATACTTGTTGAGCTCCTATAAGGTGCCACTTTCTGTAATACTTTCTGTAATACTAATAGTAATTAAAGGAAACGTTACTATTTTTCCTTTGTTTTTGTTTTTTTTTTTTGGCCACTCCACGCAGCTTGCAGGATCTTAGTTCCCCAACCAGGGACCAAACCCACGCCCTTGGCAGTGAAATCTCAGACTCTAACCACTGGACTGCCATGGAATTCCCAAAAGGAAACATTATCGAGTACTTATTATTTCTTAGCACTTAATAAATACTATCCTGAGTGCTAGTTGTGCAGTGAACAAAATAAGCCTGGTGCTTTCCCTTGTAGAATATTATACACGTATAAGATGGTAATACCATTATTTTTGTTTGAATCGTGTCAGAGATAGCATTTAGCATCTGCATTTGAAGGTCACGTAATTTTGTTTTCTCTAAGACTTTTTCACCTGTCAGAAGTTTGCATGTCAGTTGGTCTGTCCATTCTGACTCTGTGAATGACCATAGTGAACTGTGCTTTGAGGCCACATTGTAAAAGTTACTTCATAGTTGAATCTCAGTTCCTTAAAATGCATTTAATTTTATTAAGTGAGGCTATGGTAGAATCACACAATATTTAAAAGCAAACTAATGATTTAACTTTCTCCTTCCTAGTCAGTCCAACCAACTGTATAAATATACTTGGTCTTAATGGTTTGGGTGTGTCTGAAATAAAGGTGGATCTCTTTTAAAGAGATCCACCCACAGCATTCCTGGCATATAAATCTGCCACACATTTGTTAGAGACTTAGGAGCTCTGAAAATTGCCTTACTTTTTACTAGTATATTCAGTTGAGAGAAAATAGTGTAAACAATTTCAGAGTTACAATGAGTTGGGTACTGGTGTGTTCTTATGGCAAAGTATTTTTAGATATAGTTTTTTAAAAAGATAATCAGGGGCTTCCCTGGAGGCGCAGTGGTTAAGAATCCACCTGCCAGTGCAGGGGACATGGGTTCAAGCCCTGGTCCGGGAAAATCCCACATGCCACAGAGCAGCTAAGCCCACGTGGCACAACTACTGAGCCTGCACTCTAGAGCCCGTGAGCCACAACTACTGAGCCTACGTGCCACAGCTACTGAAGCCCGCGTGCTTAGAGCCCGCGCTCGGCAACAAGAGAAGCCACCGCGATGAGAAGGCTGCACACCGCAGGGAAGACCCAATGCAGCCCAAAATAAATAAATAAAATAAATAAATTGATTAAAAAACAAGATAATCAGAATGTTATTTTTCTTGTGTTTTAAGTGCTCTTGATTTTGCTTTTTCCAGGTTAATTGCTTGCTTACGTGTTATTACTAATTTTTAAACAATTTTCTATATTCAGATATTGGTTCATTTTTAGCTGTTCTGTTCTAAACACATTACAGCTTTGCTCCTGCATGAAAGTTTAAACAGCAAATGTTAGCACAGAGTTCCACCGCTGGGGAAGATATTGATGAAGACCTAAGCCAGTTTTATGAATAGTTTTCAGAGGTTCTTTAGGCCATCGAATTGAATCATTACCAACAGCTTTCATGTATCATGCCGATCCAAATGTCTTTCCTTTGTCAAATACAGTAATTTGTTTCCAAACTGGTCTAACTTGTAGCATTCTAGTAGCTTTCCCAAATGAATATTTAGCTCTTCGATCAGGTTGCCTGAGAGGCCAAGAAAGAATCTTTTATTCCTTTGGAATTCTTCTTAACTCTAGTACAGTGCTCAGTAGAAAATATGTTCCTGGTAAATTGTGATTGACCATCCTCACAGCAATCAGTTGTTTCAGAGTTAACATTAAAGTTGACACACAAACTACTTTAGTGGAATTTTTCTGTAAAACAACATTTCCATTAAAATTGACCAAAGAGTAAACAGCTTTCAGCTATGAGATCAAAGTACAGTACCTTGGTGTTTGTATGTTAAAATTTGGATATCCCTAAAGAGGAAACTAGGGATAATCTTATGTTGGGAAAAGGTCACTTGGTCGAGATGAAGGAGGACAGAATGATTTCAGGGCTGTTAGTGATCGCTCCAACAGTTTTTCCCCTTGTGTTGGATTTCACTTCCTTCCTGCGTTACACGGTGCTAGATCGCTTAATGTAAGCATTTTATTTTTGTGAATAATTTATTTGTGTTACACTGACAACAAAGGCTAGTATAAACTATGTGTTTCCATAGATGCCTAGTGCTAATAATTATTTGAAATGCTGTGGCTCGGTGGCTTTAAGAATATTTAGCAGTAAAACATTTACAAATATTTTATTTTATTCTAAAACTGAATTGACTTTCGATTATTTGTAAACTAATATACTATTTTCAGGATAGGCTTTCTCTTTGTTGATTTATATTTTTTATTTTCTTCATTAGGACAAAGAAAATTATGCATTCCCTAAGCGTAGCATTTTAGGATCTCTTGCAGAAAATCAAGTGATAGAAATCAGTGTTAAGCGTTGTTCTTACACAGTCCTTCTCCCCTTGCTTTTCTTTGCTGTTCATCTGAAGTATGTATAACTTAAAACTTATTTCCACAGAAAAAAATTAGTCCCCGCTTAGAACTTAGCAGATGTTTGGTAGTGGTGGGGGGGGGGGGTTGACGATTACTTAGAGAATTCTGAAGGTATGCAGATCTGTAAGGACTCAGATTTTAAGTAGCACTCCTTTTCTTACCATGACTGAAAGAAACATTTTTAACCTCCCTTTTAGATACATCATGTTACACAAAATGGAGGACTATATAAAAGACCATTTAATGAAGGTTTTGAAGAGACGCCAATGCTGGTTGCTGTGCTTACTTATGTGGGGTATGGTGTCCTCACTCTCTTTGGATATCTCCGAGATTTCTTAAGGCATTGGAGAATTGAAAAGTGTCACCATGCAACAGAAAGAGAAGAACAAAAGGTAACTGTTAGTCTTTGGTTCTGTAAATGGAAGCCTCTTATCTTGCGGTTTTCACTCATTTTTTTCTTTAGATATTTGGGTATACATTAAAATAAAAAAATATTCTAGATGCAGTTAAATGAAAACATTCCACAAGGGAAGCTAAAAGCAAGGGTAAAGGCATGGAGAAATCAAAGCATTTAACATGTTTTAATTGAATCATTACAAGAATCTATTCTTATTTTATGGACAAGAAAGCTAAAGTTCACAGGTTAAGTAACATTTCCCAAGATGCCTAATGTCAGAGCTGGTACGTGGACACAGTTCTCTGAAGAGCCAGAAGCCATGTCCTTTCTGTTCACAATACCATACTGTATCCCAAGTTGTGTCTACAGTCTTCTGGAAAGATTGTGTTCTTTAGAACTCATGTTGTGTTTTCACATAGGCACATTACACATACATGTCTGGTTCATAGATCGCCTCTTCTCCACAGAAAAACAAGCCCTGAAGCAGAATTTGGCTGAGCTACTCTGTTTCTGTGGAAAACTGTCTCGTTTTAGTAATGGTAAACAGATGATACTGATTGTCTCTGGGGAGGAGGACGGCATTCACCTCACTTCACTTTTCTCTTCATACTCCCTTGTGCCTCTAGAGTTTTGTACAGTATACATGTATTATCTACTCTTAAAAAAAAATAGTTGTAAGTCAACTGTACTCCAATAAGATTAAAGAAAATAAAACAACCTAATTTGTCTTGGACTAAGGAACACTATGTTCTTTCCCAAACCAAAATATTTCTTTATGGGCATTTTTTTTAATGCTTTAAATTTTATTATTTAAAATGATAAAAGATTTTCTTTATCCCATAATAAAGTTTGTTTTTTTCATTAAAAAAATAAATAGAATTAGAGTGAAAAATGCCTGATTTTATGAAAAACAAACTTGTTTGTTCTTGGCATGTGAAGTATGGAGAGGGTTGTCCTCTAGTCCAGGGAAGGCACTAGATTAGAGAAGGGATTCAGAAGTTAGAAATTTTTTGTCTATCATACGTCTCACTTTCATGGGACATTAGAGGAGAGGGGCAGATGTGGTGGCATTAAGATCAACACTGAGAGGGGAGCCAGTAAACACTGGGAATGGATGACGGAGACATGGGAAGGGGGAGAAAGCACCAAGAAACATGGGAAAGGGAAGGACCTCATCAGCTACGAGGAAGCCAAAACCAATCAGCATAGGGATTGAGGATCCTGAAACTGGGAGAACTGAGGATCCAGGCGTTCTTCTGTCATCTCAACCATTCTGCACCCTTCACAGCCCTGGTGCCACAAGTTGGCCCTCTTTCTCATTGCCCTGAAATGCCTACAAGTTCATTTCATTAAGAAGGTATTTTTTGGATAACTAATAAGAACCTGCTGTATATATATATATAAACAAAGGTATATTTTTTTGCTAAAAAAAGCAAAGCCCTGCATTCAGAACTCGATCCAGTAGGCGAAACTAATTTTCATCATTGAAAAAAAATTAAATTTCTTTGATTCACTTTTTTCTACCCCTGTACATCCCAAATAGATTTTCTGGTAGGGTGCATCCACAATATGTTGATTTTTTTACATCCCTTAGGTATGGCCTACTTACTGTAGGTTATTAGCTTACCATGTACTTACTGTGTTGTACAGTATTACAATGACTTGTGTACAAACCAGTATCTTCCTGCTAGACTGAGGTGATGGTGGTTGTGACTGATGGGGGCTAAAGTTTTATTCACATATTCAAACTAGAAAGTCTTTATATACAGGGACCTCTCATAGTGTCTAAACACTATAGAGACCTAATAATTGACATGTAGAGATGGGGGTTGGGGGGAGTGCTGACTGTGGTGTAGACAGCGTTCCTGCTGAGGGGATAGAAGTGTACGCAAAGGCATGAGGAATGTTTGGGAGAACCTGGAAAGTGAATGTATGAGAAATTGTGTTTTGAATGTTTGGTAGGCAATGAGGAGTCATGGGCATTTTTGAGCAGGGTTAGTGACTGGAGAGTTTGCACAGCTGGTGCTGTCTCAAAGTGTGATGAACGAATGAGTGAACCGATGGGGATGCATCTGAATTATTTTGTGAATGAGGACATTATCTTTGGAACTTTTTCATGTCTCCAGAGGGTAAATTGACTGTTTAAGTATTGGGGCTGCCTGTGTGTACTTAACTTTGTGTAAAAGAATTGGAGGGGTCTTCCCTGGTGGCACAGTGGTAAAGAATCTGCCCGCCAGATGAATGGGTAAAGAAGATGTGGCATATATATACAATGGAATATTACTCAACCATAAAAAGAAACGAAATTGAGTTATTTGTAGTGAAGTGGATAGACCAAGAGTCTGTCATACAGAGTGAAGTAAGTCAGAAAGAGAAAAACAAATACCGTATGCTAACACATACATATGGAATATATATTTAAAAAATGTACTGATGAACCTAGTTGCAGGGCAGGAACAAAGACGTAGACATAGAAAATGGACTTAAGGACATGGGGTGGGAAGATGAAGGTGGGGCAAAGTGAGAGTAGCATCCACATATATACACTACCGAATGTAAAATAGTTGGCTGGTGGGAAGCAGCAGCATTGCACAAGGAGATCGGCACGGTGCTTTGAGATGACCTAGAGGGGTGGGATAGGGAGGGTGGGAGGGAGGCTCAGGAGGGAGGGGATGTGGGGACGTGTGTATGCACGTGGCTGATTCGCTTTGTTGTGCAACAGAGGCTAGCACAGTATTGTGAAACAATTATACTCCAAAAAAGATCTATTTTAAAGAAAAAAAAAAAAGAAGAAGAATCCACCTGCCAGTGCAGGGAACACGGGTTTGATCCCTGGTCCGGGAAGATCCCACATGCTGTGGAGCAACTAAGCCCGTGCGCCACAACTACTGAGCCTGCGCTCTAGAGCCCGTGGGCCACAACTACTGAGCCTATGTGCCACAACTACTGAAGCCCATGCGCCTAGAGCCCGTGCTCTGCAACGTGCCTAGAGTCCATGCTCTGCAACGAAGAGTAGCCCCGCTTGCCGCTACTAGAGAAAAGACAGCATGCAGTAACGAAGACCCAACACAGCCAAAAATAAATTACTTAAATAAAGTAAATTTAAAAAAAAAAAGAATTGGAACACGTGGATTTTCTTCTTAAGTAGTTTCTAATTTTGTTGAGGGAACATAAACACTTCAAAATTATGGGCCTTTGCAAAGCACTGTGCAGGTAAATAGTACTTGAATTGTATGCAGATGTAGAACAAAAAAGTAAACTGAGTAGCATAGAGATAATTCTTTTTTTTAAAAATTAATTAATTTTAATTTTTGGCTGTGTTGGGTCTTTGTTGCTGCACGCGAGCTTTCTCTAGTTGCGGCGAGTGGGAGCTACTCTTTGTTGTGGTGCACGGGCTTCTCATTGCAGTGATTTCTCTTGTTGTGGAGCACGGGCTCCAGGTTTACGGGCTTCAGTAGTCGTGACACACGGGCTCAGTAGTTGTGGCTCTTGGGCTCTAGAGTACAGGCTCAGTAGTTGTGGCGCACGGGCTTAGTTGCTCCGTGGCATGTGGGATCTTCCCGGACTAGGGCCCAAACCTGTATCCCCTGCATTGGCAGGTGGATTCTTAACCACTGTGCCACCAGGGAAGTCCCCAGGAAATAATTCTTGAAAGAAGTAATAGGAGGAAATATGTAGGATGGAGGGGGACATTTGCCTCTAGAGTTTGTTTAGGGGAGGACTGTACTAGTTTATTCAAATTCATTTTAGTAGGATTTTCACAGAAGATAATATTAGCAGTTAAAACAGCTGAATTCTGCCATTTTCTTATAAAAATTCAGCTATTAGAAGGGAAGGAAGGCTCATTTAGCATTATGGCAGATCGTGTTTGTTTTCTGATGCTGGTTTAGACGTAGTGAGAGGGATAGGCCAGTTTTTAAGCGTTACACTGGGAAGAGGTGAGGGAAAGTGTTTGCTTAGGATCATAAAATGCAAATATAATGTTGCTACTTTCTCACTTCTCTGAGTGAGTAGTGTTCATAACCACATCCTTATTTTCTCCCTCATTCCATTACAAAAGAGAGCCTGTTTATTTATACAAGTTCTTCATATGTTGCTTTGGGTAGAAATGAACCACATGGTCATGCTAATAAAGATGAGTTAGCATAAATGTGTTCTATTTTATATAAATTGCTAAAATTATTGGAATTCTTTACTGCTTGATCTTCTCTTATTGGTGGTGTTTTGGATAAAAATGTTTTCTCTCAGTCTGGTTTCTTTTTTGTGTGAGGTGAGGCTGGTAGTTCAGAAACATGTATGTGATAGGTGTAGTAAAAGCTTGAATTAATAAAAATGTTCTAGTATCTAGATAGGAAATACCTAGAAATCTAAGGAGTAAATTGTGGTAGATAGTTACCACACACTTACTAAACTTTAACATTTGCCTCTACAGTTCATGATCATATATTCAGAAATGGGAGGGATAGGATACTGGGAAGGGACATTATATGTCTATATCTTGATATATTTTAATTTTCAAGTTACAAAAGAATTAAAATACATTAATTCAAATTCCTGGAAGGATTTATTCTTGGCCTCCTTCAAAAAGTAGCTTACTAAGAATATTCTGATAATTGTCACTTTAGCAGTATCTTTGGAAACAATGAGTATAGTTGCTTGATATGTTAAGCTGGGGGATTATCAATTGGTTTGTCTTTTTTATCTGTGGGTTTAAAAAGAGCTCTACTTTCCATAGTTTTGTGGTAAGTGTGGAGCCCAGGACAGCAGTCAAGCAGTCACCTTTTTTGGGGGCCGCACTGTGCCACTTGCAGGATCTTAGTTCCCCAACCAGGGGTCTAATCCACGCCCCCTGCAGTGGAAGCACAGAGTCCTAACCCCCGGACTGCCAGGGAATTCCCTACTTAATTTTTTTTTTAAATAGCTTTATTGAGATATAATTTATGTACCATAAAGTTCACCTGTTTAAAATGTACAGTTGAATGATTTTTATTACTATTTACAGAAAGTGTACAGCCAAAACCATAAGCTAATTTTATAACGTTTTCATTATCTGAAGAAGAAACCCCATACCCATTAACAGTCACCCCTTCCTCCTGCACCTCATGCTAGGCAACCACTAATCTACTTTCTGTCTCTAGACATTTCATATAAATGGGATCATACAATGTGTGATCTTTTGTGTCTGGCTTCTATCACTTGGAATGTTTTTGAGGTTCATCCATGTTGTGGTATACTTTGGTAATTCATTTTTTTATTGCTGAATCATACTCCATTGTATAGAGCAGTCATCTGTTTCCTCTTGGGATTTCTCACTGAAAAGCTATATCCAAAATAAACCTTTTTAAAGAGTTTTATTGTGCACTATTACTGTGTGTGTGAATGTGTTGCTTCTTTGTGTGCTTGCACATACACACATGCTGGCTGTAGGCCGACCATAGGAAAGGGGTGGGAGGGCCAATAGTCCAGTGGTCTTAACGTGCTTTCAATGCCGTAGAAAGTTACTTCAGATTGACTTAGTAGCAGCACAGAATGGGAGGCATTGTGGCTAGGGTTAGGAGCATAGACTCTGGAATTAAAAGACCTGGATCAGTTCCTGGCTCTGCTTCTGGCCAGGTCTCTAGGTGGGAAAGCCATTTTGCCTTTCTGAAAATGGGAGTAATAGCTTCTGTAAGAGAGCTCAGGGATACTTAAGAGAAAAAATATGTGAAGCCCTTGGCAACACATATCATAAGTACTCAGTAATTGGGAACTCCTGGGCATGCATCTATGTTGGCCTGAATTGTCTTAACGAACAGGGCCAATTTTTATAAAGTCAACTTCTGAAAGTGGTAGCACCCAACCTTTTTCCCCTGTGATTTTTTTTTTGAAATTAGCTTTCAGAACTCATTTATGTGCAGAGGTTAATATGGTGCCTAAATATGTAAATACCAGAATAATACTTGTGTTACTGAACCAGGTCTGTTTGCCCAAGATGCCACAAGCCAAACACTGAGACTCGGGTTGGTTTACAGCCAAGAGTTTATTCATAAGGCAGCCAAGCGAGGAGATGGAAGAACAAGTCTCAGGTCCACCTCCCTGAAGGCAAGGAGGTTGGGGTATTTATGGGATAAGCAAGAGTGGTCTTAGGCATAGAGAAAGGTGATTAAAGGCAGAGAAAAGGTGAGGTAATCCTTGTTCTGCATAGGCACATTTGGGTTACATGCTTCTTCATATTCAAACTAGAGTCGCTTAGCTTGGTCTGAGGGTAGAGTTTTCTGGCCCTCTGATGTTAAAAGGCCATTTACTGAACATCTGTGCAGCCCCAGTTTTAGGGTCAGTTGTCCCATGCAGCCCCCAGCCAGCTTACACTGGGCGGGAGCAGACTCCAAGTTCCTTTAAAACAACTGGGGCTGTGTGAAAGCTGGGAAGGCCTGCAGTTATAGAAGAGGCAAAAAGAGAAAGAAAAAAACTAAGGCGAACTTAATCAATGAAAGCAGTTTACGAGCAAAGGGTTTTTAACAAGCTGTTCCCTTATCTGTTGTTCTGTAAGACAAGTTCAAGACTTTCTCTTAGTTATCAACTTCTGTTAACTCTTTGGGGCACAATTTCACTTGTCAGGATCATCCTATACTTTTCCAGAAGGTTCACAGTCCCATATCTACAATCAAAACTCTAAAATATCTGAAAACCAAAAGTTTTTTTTTTAACACATTTGGTGGTAAAACCTGACCTGAACAGATGTGTTGCTCTTTACAGCTCTTTTTTATCCCACTTGGTATGAACAATCATAGCTTTCCTGCAGATATATTAAAGTGTTGGGTTTTGGGGTGCTGCAGATCCCACTGGTTATATATTAATAGATTACCCTGTGGTCTTAAGGCCTGTATAGACAGTAGAATAGGTGCCTGTTTATTTTAAACAATATATACGATGTTTTCTACAAGACTTACCTCAAATAGGCTTAAATAATAAAGGATGTTTATTGGGTAATTAAGATGACCCCAGACTACTTTGGGTAAGGTCTTTACTGATCCCTAATTAACAAATCCATGAATTTCAATTTTACCTTTCAGGCCAGTAGTAGAAGTCACTTAACTTGTGAGTACCTCAAGCCCAACAATCCAAGGTGGTCTCAGCTAGGTTTTATTTCTGCTTATCATGGATTTGTGCTGGTGTATGGGGTTTGTAAAGATCTTCAGAGGTGTCCATGAGGAGGGTATCCGTAAGGCTGTTCGAACTTGACTCTATCATTGCCACTCACCTACCAGTTAGGCTGTCTCTGGGCAAGCCTCCCTCTACAGTACTTGTTATATTGTGTTGTAACTTTATTTGTGTGCCTCTCCACTACACTAAGAGATCCTTCAGTGTGTAGAGGTTGTGTCTTACTCATTTTTATCCCCAGTGCCTTGCTTAGTGCCTGGAAAGTACTGCTCAGTAAATGTTGGTTCAGTGCCTGAACAAATGAGTATTAGGTTGGCCCTGACTAAAGTCATTTCACAGTGACTAAACTGAGGAGGAAGAAGAGGGGGAGGGGGATGTGGAGCAGGCTGGGGTGTGGGGTGTCATTGTTTGCAGAGAGAACTCTCCTGTCCTTAATGTATCCCAAGTCTAGCAATGAATCAAACATATATTGAGTGTCCAATAAAAGATTTGAAAGAATGAATGAGAAGTCCTCTAGTTTACCCCTAGTCCTAAAATATTTCAAGTGTAAAGTGTATATGTTTTTAGAAACAGACGTTCTTATTGCCTAGAACTAGAACCTCAAATCGTGGTCCCCTTCCATTCCCTTTCTTACTTCATCGCAAGGCTGCGGCGAGTTTGGTTAGCATCCCTTCGGATCTCTACTGAACCTTTTAACTGCAGTCAAAGCTGCTACCCAGGCCACAAGTCCCTGTCTTCTACCATCTGTCTCACCTGCTTTGGGTCTCAAACATCCCTCACTGTGACAACTTCCTCACTGTGCAAGCCTGTTCCCTTCTCAGGGACTTAGTCGTTCTCTCCTTGTAAGGAGAGGCAGAGCTCCCTGATCTTGGCGGTCTCTCTGTTCAGATCAGAGCCCATCCCTGCCCTCCTAACCTCAGACAGCTCTGTCACAGGTTACCCAAAGCTCACCTCATTCTGGTCTGCAGCCCTTTTCTCTTTGGGGTTTAGTAACCCTTCTGGTAGATAGGACCGGACTCTAAGTTTTTTCTGATATTTATATACTAAAAGCAAAAAATACTGCGTTTTGTCGCTAATAAAAACTTGTCCATGATGGAGTATTTCTCTCAAGTATTTGAGTTAATACCTTTAACATTGATGTGCAGGAAGTTGTAAAGAAATGAGATCAAGAAGAGTTAGTACTGTTTACCCATTGAGAAGGACTGGAGACTGGTTTTTTGTTTTTTCCTTTGTGAAATAAATGCATGGTGAATAATAGTTAAAGGAAAGTCCTTAATTAGAATTTGGGTGTCTCTGTTCCAGTTTTAATTGATCCAGTATGTTGAAAGAAAAGACTATCAAACGGGACATAGTATTTAAGTAATAAATTTCCAATTGTGACAGACACATTATTTATGGATATTTTCTCTTTAGGAAATGTAAATGTTAGAACCAATTGCAGGAGAGATGGTATCAGCTACCACAAATTCCTGAGTTCTTTGTGACTCTGCTTAGCTTTATTTAAGGAGATTTTTATCTACTGTGAGGCTTATTTAGTAGGCACTTTTAGAGTCCAATGTCATAGAAGGTTAATTTTAAACTTTTATGTAGAGCCTTCTTTAGCAATGAAAATCTTTTACAGAATAAGGCTTAAACTTTTAATGTTTTTGACTAGCTTATTTAAAAGATGAATTTAGATTGGCACCAAGCCAGATCTGAGGGCTAGAAGCTCCGTGATTTGCCGGCTATCATAAAGCTGTAGTACAGTTCTCTTTTTGTTTGGCTTGCTCTTTACCTTCAAGTAGACCTCACGTGGTCTGGTCACTGCATTCTGAGCAGAACATTATGCACTAATTAAAGCTCCACTGTGACTTAATTTTTACAGACTTAAATTTTAGCATCACTTATTTTCAGGGAGGAAGGGAGAGCTTTAAATCCCTGATCATGAAAATTCATTTTGAGATTTTTTTTTTTTTTAATTATTTTTTGGCTGCACTGGGTCTTCATCGCTGTGTGCGGTCTTTTTCTAGTTGAGGCAAGTGGGTCTACTCTTCCTTGCGGTGCGCGGGCTTCTCATTGTTGTGGCTTCTCTTGTTGCGGAGCACGGGCTCTAGGTGTGTGGGCTTCAGTAGTTGTGGTTCATGGGCTCTAGAGCGCAGGCTCAGTAGTTGTGGCACACGGGCTTAGTTGCTCCGCAGTATGTGGGATCTTCCCGGACCAGGGATTGAACCCGTGTCCCCTGCATTGGCAGGCGGATTCTTAACCACTGCACCACCAGGGAAGTCCCATTTTGAGACTTTTTAAAAACGCCCATCCAAGGAAAGAAACCTCAAGTAGGTGTCTTTCTATAACCTACCTTTTAGTGTTTCTTGTTTATAATTTTTCTTTGGATTTGTTTCATTTTGATCCTTGAAAATATGCAGAGGATGAAATCTTAATTTTGGAATTATTTTTCTTGGTTGAAACTGAAATTATAGGGGTTTTTATGGCATTTCCCCTAATATATTACTGGTGGGGGCGGGGCAGAAGACATGTTTTTAAGGTTTTTAGGAAGGAAAACCATTTAATGACAGAATTGTACAAACCAGGTTTATTTTTATGAGGCCTGCTTTACTAAGTTAAATTCTTTGGCTCTACTTTTGAGCTGTCTGATAGTTACTTGCAACCATTTCTTATAGCCCAATGGTCAAAGCTAAGTGAATTTTACCTGATTGAGTTGTTTAAAAATAACATAAGGAATTGATGCCTTTCCAATGTTTTCCATATCAGTTAATTCTGTATAATTGACGTCTTAAAGTGCTCTTGCATTACGAAAAGGGAAGTTGTAAAACTTTTCAAAGGAACTCAGTTTAATTTATAGTATTTTCACCATTTTTTGGCAGGACTTTGTGTCATTGTATCAGGATTTCGAAAACTTCTATACAAGGAACCTCTACATGAGGATTAGAGACAACTGGAATCGGCCCATCTGCAGTGTGCCTGGGGCCAGGGTGGACATCATGGAGAGACAGTCTCATGATTACAACTGGTCGTTCAAGTGAGTCTCGGTTGGGAAATTGTTTCTTGACAACAAAAAAAAGAATTTCTTCACTTCAGAAGATGTTGTATTGCAATTTGAATATTCTGTCAAAATAGGAGTGGAAGCTGAGAGTACAATACAGCATGATTAGTTTCCTTTCATATTGTTCATTGTTACTGAGATTTTTTTTAAAAAATAAATTTATGTATTTATTTAATTTTGGCTGCGTTGGGTCTTCGTTTTTGCACGCGGGCTTTCTCTGGTTGCGGTGAGCGGTGGCTACTCTTTGCTGCAGTGCGCAGGCTTCTCACTGTGGTGGCTTCTCTTGTTGCGGAGCATGGGCTCTAGGTGGCTTCAGTAGTTGTGGCGCGAGGGCTCAGTAGTTGTGGCTCACGGGCTCTAGAGTGCAGGCTCAGTAGTTGTGGTGCACGGGCTTAGTTGCTCCGCGTCATGTGGAATCTTCCCGGACCAGGGCTTGAACCCGTGTCCCCTGCATTGGCAGGCGGATTCTTAACCACTGTGCCACCAGGAAAGTCCTGAGATTTTTTAAATGCATTTTGCTACTACATTTGTCACTGTGTTGGATTATAGTTGAAAACAAAATTTGACTTATTAAAAAAACTCACACAAAGAAAAAACATCCTTTCTGTTATGCCATTTACCAGAATCAGTTATCTGAATTTATTTATGGATATTTTGATTTCTCAAATGATTCAAGGAGTATTTTTACTTAAATGGATTGAATTGTTTAGAAAACTTTTTATATTCGTAAGATTTTGTTTTGTTCATATTGTACAGGCATTACATGGTTGTATGGTCATTATTTTTAAAAAAAGACAAGTAATACAAATAAACTGAAGGTTCCCTATGACAGCTAACCACTATCCTTTTGCAAATCCACTTCGCCACAAATCCTCACTTCCCAGAGGTGACCATTGTTATCAGTTTATTGTATATTATTCCTCCATATGTTTTCTATGGCGTGTATATATATATATTGTACTACTGGGGTTGCACACAGGTAGTTTTTGATTTACAAAAATGGGATCATACTATGGAAATTATTTTATATCTCGCTTTTTCTACTTGCTAACATACCGGTAACAGCATCCTTCTTGTGTACGTTCACAGCAGGCTCACTATTTGTAGTGGCTGCTTAGTGTTCTACAGTATAGATACATATAATGTAGAGTAGATTGGGCTACGTCATCCTGTGTTAAAAACCCCCAAAACCTCAGCGTTGAGACAGAAGCAGTTTATTTCTTGTCCCTACTTCATGTCCATCTTAGATCGGTGGAGCCTCTGAACCATGTTGTCCTCACTCGGGGTCCCAGGCTGACTGAGCTTCCACCATGTGGAAAGTCACTGGTCTGTGTGCCTGGGAAAGGGACACAGTAGACAAATTGTGTAGTGACTCTTAAAGGATCCTTAAGCGTATATCCTTTTATATGTGTGTAGGAATTGCTGAGTCAAAGATATGTATATCTTTTAATAGAGAAGTACTGTCAAACTGCCCTCCAAAGAAAGGTACTGACTGATATTCTTATCTACAGCGTATGAGAGTGTCCTGGCCAACGCTGGATGTAGTCAGTTTTTATTTTTATTTATTTATTTTAAAAAAATTTTAAAAATGTTTTTTGGCTTTGCCTCATGGCTTGCAGGATCTTAGTTCCCTGACCAGGGATTGAACCAGGGCCACAGAAGTGAAAGCGCCGAGTTCTAACCATTGGACTGCCAGGGAATTCCCATGATATGGTCAGTTTTTAAACATCCCTATTGATAAGTAAAAACTGGTATTTTGTTTTAACTTCCGTCTTCCTAATTGGTAGTGAGTTTGAGTTGCTTTTCATCTAGACCATATTCTCTCTACTTCCTATAGATGGTGCTTCCTTTTGTATTATCAATAAGTTTATTATCACATGTATTTGATTTGCTTTTGAGTTTCATGAACTTTTATGCTATTGAAATACAGGTACACAGGGAATGTAATTAAAGATGTTATAAACATGGGTTCCTACAACTATCTTGGGTTTGCACGGAATACTGGACCCTGTCAAGAGGCAGCTGCCAAAGTCCTGGAGGAATATGGAGTTGGAGTGTGCAGCACTCGGCAGGAAATTGGTAAGTGTAGGCTCTGTTTGGCCAGCTGATGTTCTTATTCTTAACTTTTTTACTCAGGAGGGAATAATACTGAGATAGAGCTAGAATACTGTATAGAGCATCCAAATACATACTTTCCCATGTAGTTTAGATCAGGTAAAAAGAATGCTTTATTTTTCTGAAGTGATGGATGATTTTAATGCTTTCAGTGTGTTTTGAGATATATTTATCTTTTCCATTATGTTATACTTACAGAACATCTCTAGAAAAGTTCCATTAAGTATTTGTTTCATTTATAACTTTAATGTTGACTTTATTGGCTTTTGCAAATGATAGTGATTGAGAGTACTACTTACCAGTACTGAGCTCATGGGCATATGAGCATTAACCTGCTTCCATACTGGTAAATTGGGGCTAATAATAATTCCTACACTATAGAGGTGTTTCAAGAATTAAATAAGCTAATTCATGTAAAGTGCTTGTAACATGGTAAACCCTCAATAAACATTAACTTTTATTATTATTACAAGCCTATAAAATGTGAAAGTGAACAGATTTCTACAAAGAGATTTATTTAAGTTCAAAGGAGGATTCCTAATTTTTGCATTTTGTTCAAGAGAACTGATAACCATAAAAGTTATAAGGCAACTTTCTGGATGTTTATTACTGTGAATCACCCCAAAACTTAGTAGATTAAAGCAACAATTCATTATTATTTCACATGGGTCTATCCCCAGTGATGTGGTTAAGGGAGCATTGTGCAGTGACGACATAGAGTAATCATACCTTACATCTTTTTTAAAAGGATACTTTTTAATTTTTATTTATTTATTTTTGGCTGCATTGGGTCTTCGTTGCTGTGCGCGAGCTTGCTCTAGTTGTGGTGAGCGGGGGCTACTCTTCGCTGCGGTGTGTGGGCTTCTCGCTACAGTGGCTTCTCGTGGTGGAGCACAGGCTCTAGGTGCGTGGGCTTCAGTAGTTGTGGCGCATGGGCTCAGTAGTTGTGGCTCACGGGGTCTAGAGCGCAGGCTCAGTAGTTGTGGTGCACGGGCTTAGTTGCTCCGCGGCATGTGGGATGTTCCCGGGCCAGGGCTTGAACCCCTGTCCCCTGCACTGGCAGGCGGATTCTTAACCACTGCGCCACCAGGGAAGCCCACCTTATGTCTTTACGGCGCTTTATATTGTATAAATTTCTCGAACATCTTATCCCTTCTGATCTTTACAACAATGTCATGGGGTAGATAGAACAAATATTATTATTGGTATTTAACAGATAAGAAACAGGCCCGGAGAGGATAAATGACTTGCTTAAGCTTTAAGGACACATAGTATCCAAGTTCAGCAGTCTTCTTTCTCTGCTGCTTTTCTCTCTGCATGCAGCCATTATCATTAATCAGTGTTGTTCGGTCCTTAAGGATTTGAGCACTTGATGTAAAATTTGAGCATTTGATGTAAAATCATAATACAAAGTGAGGGAAGGTGTTTTTTAACTTGGCTTTTGCTACATAACAGATCACTCCAAAACTTAGTGGCTTAAAACAGAAACATGTACTTATTTGCTTGTGATCCTGTAATTTGGAAAGGACTTGACATTTTATCTCGGCTCCATGTGGAGTTGGGTGGAGCATTATGACTGACGATAGAGTATCCAAGATAGTGTCACTAACATGTCTGGCGCCTCAGCTGAGTGGTGAGCCCTGCCCCTTCCTTCCATAGTCCCTCATCCTCCAGAGCCCCTCCCTGTCCACATGATCTGTCTTTACACCAGGCTAGTTAGACTATTTTACACGGCAGCTGACTTCAAATGTATAAAAGCAGATGCTGCCAGTCCCCTTAAGGCATAGACTTGGAACCAGCAAGTGTGAACAGGAATGGGAGAAATTGTTGGCAACGCTTTTTATAGAAATGCCACCACAGGTGCTGCATCGGATTTTATTCAACTATTGTATTCTTTATGAGCCTTTACTCTCCGTAATACTGACTCCTTCATAGACCTTAGTCTGAAAAGGTTATAACACATAGACTATGATTCCTTTTTATAAAGTAATGAGTAATTCTTAGATTTGGGGTTTGGTGGTATTGACTTCATTAACTTCTTCACACAGGAAACCTGGACAAGCATGAAGAGCTAGAGAAGCTTGTGGCAAGTTTCTTGGGAGTGGAAGCTGCTATGACATATGGCATGGGATTTGCAACAAACTCAATGAACATTCCTGCTCTTGTTAGCAAAGTAAGATTTAGTCTGTCATTTATGAAAACTCCCTCGTATATATATCTTCTTCTGTTTTTTAAGGCATTCAGGCAAGCCAGAAGCTCTTGTAAACTTTAAACATAGTTTACCCAAAGATATTTCTATCATAAAATTTTATATAATTTGTGTATAAGTGTATCCCATGGAGACTTTTATCAGTTGAAGCTTTTTCTCTGGAACCCATGATCTTTTCTCCTTCCATTAGATGACTCTTGCCTTCTTCGTTTCATACAGTTTTAAAGGGATTCTCATAAATAAATTCTCATAAAAGACTAAAATTATGGAAGAAAGGGTGTTTAGTTTGGAAATTATTTATCAGGTGGTTTTTTTGTAATAGAAAAATATGAAAATATATAGGTCCCTAATACTTGTTCTTATGGTAATGCATGTTGTTCAGAGATATATGGGCCAATTATCTGTGTATATATATATAATACATATATGTATAATATAGGTAATAATATAGGTTAAAAGTAATAGTATAGGTAAATAATAAGTTAAAAGTAATATATATGTATGTATCTTATTTTCTGTGGGTAGAGTTTGTGAGGGGACAGTGGAAGAGATAAAAGATAAGAGACCTTGTAAATCACATTTTAACAGATTGGCACTATCAACTTGAAAGGGCCCTCAAGGGCTGGCCCTACACATCTCATTTTAACATTGATATCTAGGCATGGTATATTGAAAAATCAGTGTATTAATGAGCAGAAGACCTGAGATTTTTTTGGTTGGTTATATGGTCAGATTTAGCTGTGTGACCATGAGCATGTCACAACCTTTCTGAGCCTCAAATTTTCCTTTTTGAAATGAGGTACTTGGACTACGTTAACATACATATATGGTTCCTCAAGGAATAGGTGGGACAGGTAGAAAACAAAAAGCAAGAGAAGAGATTTAAACACAACTATATTGATATCATATTAAATATGAATGGTTTATATATTACAATTAGAAGATAGAGATTGTCAGACTAGATAAAATTAAATAGGCTTCCACCAGAGACCTACTTTAAATTTAAAGACACAAGGAATTCCCTGGTCCAGTGATTAGGACTCAGTGCTTTCACTGCTGTGAGCCCAGGTTCAATCCCTATTTGGGTAAACTAAGATCCTGCAAGCTACACGGCATGGCCAAAATTAAAAAAAAAAAAAAAAAAATTGAAGACACAGGTTAAAAGTAAAAGGATGGAAAAAGTTATAGCATGTAAACAGTAATAATGATTTATATAATATTTTATTATAATATAATAAACTAATAAATATAATATCAATATCATATATAATATTAATATAATAATATAAACAAAGATTTCAGAGCAAATTGATAACTTTGCCATTGTGCAGGCTTTCCTTAATAAGATATAATTATTAATGATTTTAGCATTTTGTGGTTTGGCTAACTAAACCTTTCCCCCCAGCTTCTTACCTTCCTGTGCTTGTGGTTTTGCAGGGTTGCCTGATTCTGAGTGATGAACTGAACCATGCATCATTGGTTCTAGGAGCCAGACTCTCAGGAGCAACCATTCGAGTCTTCAAGCACAACAGTGAGTTTGTTATGGAATTTACTGCTGGCTTTAGTGTGTAATATTCTTTGGGTTAGTGGCAGTGGTAACATTAATTACATTAATAGGAAATATAAGTGAAACTGAAGTAGCAACATTTAAAATGTCTTTCTGGTCCAGTCTTTTAAAAGTTATTATCTTTCTCATTGGAATAAAAATAAAGGCTGAAGGAAGCCTTTTGGTACAAAGTAAAAACATTGAAAAAAAAACATTGTTCTTTTTTTTTTACTTTGAACTTTTTCATCTTCCTTGTTTACAAGTCACTTGTTTAGTATGCATTTGCTAGATGCCTGTGGTATGTCTTGTCATAACATTCGGGGTATTAAGGTGAATAAAGCAAGCTCCCTGATCTCAAGGATCTCTGACTGGTTGCTAAAGAGACTATAGACAAACCAGTAGTTAGAATACAACAGATGAATACTGAAATGCAGATATGAACAGGTGCTGTATAAGCACGGAGAAGAGTGGGACTAAGCCAGACCTTTCTCTCTAAATGGAGATATCTTTGTGCATTATTAAAATAATCACAATAAAAATGCATAACTTTCCAAGTTAAAACCCTCATGTAGAGAGGAAAGATTACCAAGCTGTTCAGTATCATCATTTACCAGACTGTGTACATATATAGACAAAACGCTAAAAGAATATACGCCCAAATGTTAGGTCTGTGCCTCTGGATGGAGGTTTATGGATGGTAATAACTTTCTTCCTTTTGTCTTTGTTTTGTCTAAAATGTTTTACAGTGAGAAAGATATATACAGTATTTTGTTTTATGTAAATGGGATTTATTAAACACTGTCGTGTGACTTGCTGTTTTCTTGCAACACATCGGGAACTTTGGAGTACGTGTGACTGTCCTCCTCCCGTAATGCCAGGGTGGCAGGCAGTGCCCTCATTCAGTCCGTCCCTGAGTTTGAACATCCAGGTTGTTTCTGAATTTTTCTGCTAGAAACAGTACTACTTAACATTCACATTTTTGCTCACTGGTCTGGTTAGTACCTTAGGATAAATTCCCAGCAGTCTTTAGAATGCATGGTTAAAATGGTATAAATTTGCTATGCTTTTCCAGATTGCCTGCAAATATGGTACAAATTTTTACACAACAACTCAACTCAAAAACAGTGACTGTTTCTACTCACAGGCCAACATAGGCCATTATGCATCATTTAAAATCTTCTCTAATCTAATAAGTCCAATAACATATTAATTTTTATTGCTTTGATTATTAAGTGTTGAGCAACTTTTTTTTTTTTTTTTTGTGGTACGTGGGCCTCTCACTGTTGTGGCCTCTCCTGTTGCGGAGCACAGGCTCCGGACGCACAGGCTCAGCGGCCATGGCTCACGGGCCCAGCCGCTCCGCGGCACGTGGGATCTTCCCGGACCAGGGCACGAACCCATGTCCCCCGCATCGGCAGGCGGACTCTCAACCACTGTGCTACCAGGGAAGCCCCAAACTGTTTCTCTTTTTACTGATTATAAGAGCCCTTTATGTTGCAATACTTTTTATTTTTAACTTTATTTTTAGTGTCTTGCTGTGCAGACTTATTAAAATGTTTATGTTGTCACATTTATTGTCTTAAGACTTTTGTTTGGATTTTGTGTAATGGCCTTCCCCATTTTTATCTAAATCTTTAGTTTACATGGGATTTGGAGAGTATACTATGAGAGAGGTATTGAATTTTTTTTTCCTGAGTAGATAATATGGTCAAGCATTCCATAGATATTTCCTTTCATCTAAAATTTTGAATCAGTGTTTATTTTTCCCTTCCCTTCTGTATATAAACAGAGGAAACTGAAACAATGAGTCCATTTTTACTTGTCTCCTGCTGTTTGCCACATGTCGCCCTCTGCAGCAAGACTAGTGGCTTCAGATGAGACTTTTTACTTTGTGGGAGCATCTCCTATCTCTAGGTTAGATAGCAGATAGATTGTTTTGTTACGAATAACCAAAGGTGTAAACACAGTCACAGCTTTTGGCCATTTTGTGTTTGTAGTATGTGTTCTTATTATCTTATTTCTCTTTTCTGCCAGTTTGCTCTCTTCTTTTATGAAGAGAGCAAATTCATGTAAGTTTGTAACCCTTTCCTTCAGTGGTGAACAGTAAAGAATATAAAATCAGATTTATGGGATGCCTCCCACCCCTGGTAAACACACCCTAGACTTAATGTTGCATAGATTTTTGGGCGGGGGGTTCGTAGGGGCATTGTTTCAGGGCAGATATTTTAAGTATGCAGTCTGTAGTGGTGGTAGCAGTGGTCTTCAAAGCATTTGTCTTTAACAGGAAAATTATGCTCCTCATTAGTGGTAGTACTAGCCAAGTGTTTCCTGGGCCTGTTAACCACCTTAATGACCAACAGAGCCAGAAGAACTTGGTCGTGGACAGGCAGCTGGTCAAGTCAGACATGGAACAGTCTCAACTGATGGCCAAGCTTGCTAACACATAGATTCATGCTTGCCCAGACTGGTGTATATTCAACCCACTACCAAGATAAAGCTACTTAGCAGGCTTTTATTGAATATATCCTAGGTGAAAGGAAATGGGGTGTACACTTTGAAGTTTTTCTCCCATATTTTGCTTCTTAGGAGGTGCATGTATTTGTAGTACTTCATTCACACTTTCTTGCTCAGCCTTCTTCATGCATTTACTTCTGAATGATTAAAGATACAGTTGATTGTATAAATACAAAAAAAGCTAACTGAATGGCAGGGTATTTCACATGATACACTGGTCATTTCATAAGCATGCTAACCAACTGAATCACTTGTGCCACACTCATTTAGTCGAGTTTCTGTGGTTTTGAACACTTGTTACATTCTAGATGAGATTTTAATTCAAGCCAGCAGTAGCTTACCCATTTGGTCCTATCTTTTTCTGCCCAGTTCTAATTATGTTAATGTCCTTTGCTATCTGAGACACACTTCCTGAATAAGAAATGTATATTTGCACTTTAGGAATAAAGTTAGCAAAGAGGAAGATACTTTGTGCTGAAATTATTTTTTGTGTGCCATAGATATGCAAAGCCTAGAGAAGTTGTTGAAAGATGCCATTGTTTATGGTCAACCTCGGACACGAAGGCCCTGGAAGAAAATTCTAATCCTTGTGGAGGGAATATATAGGTAATCCTGCTTTATTATTCTTATGTCTGATTTGCGCCATGGAGTCATAGAAGTTTTAAGCTGAAGGGGACACTAATCTAGACTCCTCTGGAACTAAGGAGACAGGGTTTCTAACTTGTTAAAATACCTGGCTCTTCTTTATTCTTTCCATCATGCTGTATGATCTCCAGATCTCCTTTCCATTTGGCTCCTTTATTTTTCCACTGTTTGTAGAGGGGGTTTATACATAGGGGCAAGAATTGGAATATGTTTTCTAATATGTCAGAACAAATTACACGCCATTTAATTTTAAGAAATATTTTATTTTGCTTACCTATTTGCAGCCCTTGCATTTATTCTCTCATCTCCTAATGTTTTTTATTCTTTTCATGTAATTTTAATTACACGTGCAATGTGATGCAAAGTCTAATGTTGCCTATAATTACAAACTTTAGAAGAATCTACTGTGACCTCTGTCCCTCTGTGGTGAATTAAGATCACTTGTATTCTGGTGTTTGTTTTAAAAGATCCAGTCTCCTTTCCTTTGGATATCTGCCTATCCATGGCATTGTCTTTCTTTGCCAGTTTAAAACCACAGGTATGCTTCTTTTAAGGCTGGCTAATTTCCTTCACCATGTGCTGCTTTGTAGTTTAGCCTTTGGAGGGTAATCTTATTTTTTCTTGTTCCCAAATCTTGTTGTAACTCTGAATATGGAAAACTAGTGTAATGAACTCGGCACCTTGTTGATGTTCAATAAATATTAATCCTTTCTTTTTCCTTTGGGGGATAAAAAACCATTGCAGTCTATTAATGAACAAAGATTTAATAAGTGCTGGAAGGGAGTAGTGAGTTAATAACAGGACTGCCTTATAAAATATACTGGAAAAGTAAGTTAAGAACTGTTACATGTTTTATGTAGAAGGCTAATAATATAGATTGCAACTTGGTTCCAATGGTGTTGTTGAGACTGAATGAGAAGATTATGGACCACAAGTGTAATATATCTGGGGAAAATTTTTTTATTCTAAAGTTGTCTGGAAGTTCACCTGAGTTAGTATGAACCCAAGGAAATAAAGAATTGTTAAAACTGCTAAAAAAAAAAAAACCACAGGCAGAGTTGTCAGACCATTTAAAAAGGCAGTAAACTTAAAAAATTAATAATAATAAAGTGTCCAACTCCTAATTTTTGAGAGTTAAGAAGTCTCAGTGTGTGTATTTTTTACCCTGTTTTGCCAGCATGGAGGGATCTATTGTTCGCCTTCCTGAAGTGATTGCCCTTAAGAAGAAATACAAGGCATACTTGTATCTAGATGAAGCTCACAGCATTGGGGCTCTGGGCCCTACAGGACGAGGTGTGGTGGATTACTTTGGCCTGGATCCTGAGGATGTGGACATTATGATGGGAACATTCACAAAGAGCTTTGGTGCTTCTGGAGGATACATCGGAGGCAAGAAGGTAAATGGGCCCTGAGAATCGAGCAGTTAAGGTTCATAAAGGTACTGGCTACTAGATTTCAATTTGGTTACTCACATTTAGCAGATAGAGTCCCAAACTTGGATGTGGAGATCCTAAATTTGTTTGTGATTTAGGCGTACAATGCCAGCCCACTTCACACTTCAGCTGCCTGGTGAGTGACTCTGATAAGCTGGTTCTGTTCATTGTTTGTTGTTTTCTTATTCGTTCTAAACTACATCCTGGTCTGAGTACAGAATACCCTCTTGTATGAAAGAACACACAGCGGTGCTGCCTGTTTGCCATAGTCTCTATTGGGTTTGAGCTGTGCTCACTATTTCGAACATAGTGGGGATGTCATGGGAACTGGTGGGGGATAGAAGACCAGTTTCTTCCCCTGCCCTTGGATTCAGATGCATCTTGGGTGAGCATCAAGACAGGAAGAAAAAAGATTACTCTGCTAGCTCTGGTGTACTAACAAGGCATTGTATTTTCCAGTTCAAAAATTACATAATGAACTCTGGGGTATTCGAGAATCAGTGTAGCATGGTGGAAATGGTTCAACCATGGAGACAGAGCCCTAGGTTTGAGTATTTCCCAAACGTCATGAGACCTTGGGCAAAGTATTTAACCCTCCGATTTCCTTATCAGGAAAACAGAGATAAATGTGCCTGGCTTATAAGATTGTAGTTAAGGTTTAAAATATAATATATGTCCATGCTATAACGTAGAAATAACCTTGAAAGCCTTATGTTAAATTAAAGAAGTCAGTCACAAAAGGCTAAAGTATTTTTTTTTATATGATATATCCAGAATAGGCAAGTCATAGAGACAGAAATAGGTTAGTGGTTGCCAGGGCCTCAGGAGATGGGGGAAGTGGAAAGTGACTGCTAATGGGTATGAGGTTTCTTTTTGAGGTAATGAAAATGTTCTAAAATTAGATAGTAATGAAAGTTGCACAGCTCTGTGAATATACTGAAAGCCACTAAATTATACAGTTTGAAAAAGTGAATACTATGGTATGTGAATTGTATATCAATAAAACTGTTATTTTAAAAAAACTCTCCAGTATTAGGGAAAAAAACAGTGTATGTCAAGTATTTGTACATAGTACATGGTAGGTGCTTAAATGTCCTTAAATAAATGTCCTTAAATTCCTCTTTAAAAATTCCTCTTTAAAATTTGACGCTGGGAGTCTTAAAGCATGGACTTTCTCTTAATAATTCATTGTCTTTTAGAGAAACCCCATTATCAGTGGTTTTAGTCAAGTTCAATAGATATTTACTTCCATTTTTAAAAGGACCAGGCTCACTTTGGAGAATTGATTGGTTTTTGGTAAGATTTGTTGCTAAACAGAAGGATAGAAAAATAATACTCTGGGAGATCATTGAGGTACAGTGTATTTATGGTTTTTTTGGTTTTGTACAATTTTTAGTATCTACACTGTTCTCTGGCGGCATTTTCTGTCTCCTGTTTTGGTTCTGGAACATAAGCTTCTTTGTGTGCACATTTTATATAAAGACTTAGTGAAGTTAAAAGGTATCAGAGAATAGAGATATACAACTGATTGTTCTGAAATTTTTGTGACTGACAGACAAGTTTTTTTTTTTTTTTATTCAGTGAGATGGCTTTAGTGTCCTTATGAAAGACCCAATGAATTTCTGTTTAACTTTTGCCACATTTATATCATTTTATAAATCTCTGTTTATCTGGAGAGGACATTTAGTGTTTTTAAAATGGATATTAGAGACCTGTCTCTTATTCGGGAATGTAAGGATGAGCTTTGCAGGCATGGGATGAGATGCAAATGATATTTTCTGTAATACTTAGAAGTAAGTTGTATCTAAACAGCAATTCGAACGCTTTCTTGTTGAATTTAGCATTGCAGAGCTGTTTATAACATTAAATGATATGTTCTCTAAGTTTAGAGGTCTTCTTTAAAGCTAGTTCTTCTTCCTTTCATGTTGTGGCATGTTTAAAAAACAAAACAGAGAATTCCCTGGTGGCCCAGTGGTCAGGACTCCTCTCTTGCACTGCTGATGGCGCAGGATCAATCCCTGGTCTGGGAACTAAGATCCCACAAGCTGCGCAGCACAGCCAAAAAAACAAAACAAAACAAAGCCTAAGGATGTTGCCATGTGTCTGACCCAGTTGTTGCTGACAGTGTGCTTTGACCGTATTGGTTGATCTCGTGTCTCAGATAGATGTGCCTCTTCCAGTGCTATTGAAGGGAGGAGGCTTCTGTCACCTTGGAGGAAGGCAGTGACACTGCTGGTGAATTCACGCACTGCCTCTAATGACTTGCTTCTGTGAACTCCCCAGGAGCTGATCGACTATCTGCGGATACATTCTCATAGCGCAGTGTACGCCACATCACTGTCACCACCTGTTGTGGAGCAGATCATCACTTCTATGAAGTGCATCATGGGGCAGGATGGCACCACCCTTGGTAAGTCTTTCTTTTCTTGGAAAATTTCCTGGGCTCAGTAAATACTTAGCAATCAAAAGTACTCTTTTTCTTGAGCTTTTTTCCTAAAAGGAGGAGTCAGGTACACTAATGGGCAGTGCTGGCAGGTATGTGAGGTCTTGGTTTCTAGGGACACTTTTCGGTGTGTTTACACACACCATGAGAACTAGCCTGGCTCATTTCCTGTTGAATTTTCTTGTCTGCAGATGGTGAGGCTTTAATCTCACTATCCTACGTATTCTCATATCTTAGGTGATAAGTCTTCAGGGTCTTTCTTTTTTTTGGCGGTACGCAGGCCCCTCACTGCTGTGGCCTCTCCCGCTGTGGAGCACAGGCTCCGGACGCGCAGGCCCAGCGGCCATGGCTCACGGGCCCAGCCGCTCCGCGGCATGTGGGATTCTCCCAGACCGGGGCACAAACCTGTGTCCCCTGCATCGGCAGGCGGACTCCCAACCACTGCGCCACCAGAGAAGCCCTTCAGGGTCTTTCTTGAATTGCATAATTGTATGTGAAGATGTAATTCACTGTGTAGCGATGTTTTGTTCCCATAGTATTTAAAAGCTGCTGTTTCCGTGAATTAGTGTCCTTGATTTAATGCCTTTTAAAAGAGTTTCTAATTTAACGTACAGTATATAATAAAGGTCATCCTGAATCTATTTATTCTGTCTTTGCTGGGATTTGTAGTCCAAACTAGATTCTCTGACTAAAACATTACTCAAGTGAACCAACAGTGATGTTCGCTTTCTGATATTTGACTTTTATATCACTAGAGGGCAGTGTTGACTACAGAAAAGTTATAATAAAGGGGAGCAATTGGGTTTTTTTGTTTTGTTTTTTCACTTTGAGAAGAATCTCCATTGTGAGTGTGAGACATACATTTGCTTTTTTAATGCTTCTAAAATCACTTTTGCTCTAGTGAAATATTTCATGTTATCAGCCTTGAGCTCTCTACTCTTCAGCTGTATAATATTTTGTGGTAAGATTGATCTGGTTTGCATTGAAAAACAAGAAAAAAGTAGTATGTCTCATTTTCATTGATTTAAGCCTGTTTTCTTAAATCAGAATTTTCCCTTAATATTTTTTCTGATCTGTGGTACATGCATCCTTGTTATCTCTTGGAAGTGTTGATCATTTTTAGTTTCATAAATTGATTCCTTGGGGAAGAATATAATTCATTAATGTCGTGAACACCACATGGAGCCTTGTGAGAAGCTCCCTGCTAACAAAGCTACAGCGTTATCTTCTCTCTCTCATATAAGGTATTACTAGAAATAGTATGCTTTGACCTGAGTGTACATATATGCTCATATATGTAAATGTATGTGTATCTATGCTTTATATATATATATATATATATATATATATATATATATGTACATAGCTAGCACTTAGCTAGTTATTTGCCATAGGTGCATCAGCCTTGTTGATTCAGCACACAGATTTAGGTGACTGAAAAACGAATGGTAACCGCTCTCAAAGTTACCTTAGATAATTTCTTTGCCCTATCCTAGAGCATGGATCCATGTGATGCGTGACCTCTGGATAAATGACTTATCTGTGCTAAATAATGAAATCTAGGCTCTACTGGTAGACAGAAAATGAAATATGGTAATTAGATATAGACTTTGGGTTAGCACTCATTTTCCAGTTTATCTATTGCCTCTCTAACCACCCCCTAAGCTTAGTGGTGTGAAACAACAGCCATCTTATTATGCTCACAGATTCTGCGGGTCAGGAATTCGGTCAGGGCACAGCAGGGATAGCTTGTCTTTGCTCCACAGTGTCTGGGGCTTGAACTTGGAAGACCCAGGCGGCTGGGGAAGACTCTGATGGCTGGGGGCTGGGGTCATCTGGAGGCTTCTTCACTTACACATCACTTGGGCTGGAGTGACTTGAAGGCTGCGCTCAGCTGAGGCTGTTGACCAGAGCACCTTCACGTGTCCTTTCCCTGTGTTGTGGGCTCCTCACAGCATGGAGACCAGGTATCCAGATAGGACCCTGCAGAGAGCAAGCATTCCCAAAGAACCTGCTGAAACCCCATGACCTTCTGTGATCTGTTGTTAACAAGCAAGCCACCAAGGCCAGCCCAGATTGCAGGGCATGGGGAATCAGACTCCACCGCAAATGGGAGGCAGGTCAAAGAATTTGTGGCCATTTTTAAAACTTGCCACTACCAGCCTTTAGATAATATATTTTAAAATTAGTCCCTAAAACTTTTAATTAGTGTGACAGACTTCTGCTGGTTATGTTGTTTCTCTCCCAGAATAGAGGATAATAAAAATCTAACCATTTCTCATAAAGCCTGCTACCTGATCCTATTTAAATTTGGCCTGATTTCTTTTAGATTTGAGTGGGTTAAGGCAATGCTTATTTTTATGACATCATTTTTTGGGTTTTTTTTGCGCTACGCGGGCCTCTCACTGTTGCGGCCTCTCCCGTTGCGGAGCAGAGGCTCCGGACGCACAGGATCAGTGGCCACGGCTCATGGGCCCAACCGCTGTGTGGCATGTGGGATCTTCCCGGACCGGGGCACGAACCCGTGTCCCCTGCATTGGCAGGCAGACTCTCAACCACTGCGCCACCAGGGAAGCCCTATGACATCATTTAATGCATCTTTTCATTGTCCTTGAAGAAAAAAGGTGGAACCAGACAGTAGCCTTTTGACTATGCCTTAAGGTGACCTTTAAAAAAGAGGTATCTGCAATTAATTATCTGAGTGTGATTTTATAATAGAAGTCACCTACCTTAAGAGAAACTTAATTTCATATGTCCAGAACATTGAATTTCATTAATTCCACAAACATTGAGTATCTCACTACATGTTAGACTCTGTGAATCAGAATCCATAGGCAGTGGGCATCCAAGCAGATCATTTGAATGAGGTGTATACTTGGGGGTTACTGGGGCTGTAGAGAGTAGTGGGCTGTTGTATTAATCCCAGAGATTACTGTGCCATAGAAGAATTGAAGTTTTATTAATCATTCACCAAATATTTGAGTGCCTGCTGTGTGTAGTAGGTGCTGATTCATCAAAGAATAAAATACCCCCAAATTCCTGCCTTGCGGGGTTTCTAATAAGGGAAATAAATCATACAGTTGCCAGAAAGTGGTAAGTACTCTGGGAAAAAGCAGGAAAGGTAGGTGTTGAGGAGTTCTGGAGACACAGTTTGTAATTCTAAATAGGGTGGTCATTGAGAAGGTAAGATTTTATGGAGCACTTGAGCGAGGTGGGAATTTAACCCTGAAAATCCAGGGCTAGAAGGCCCCGAGTAGGTGACTCCATGTTCAGCAATAGTATGAAGGCCACTGTGGCAGGAGCATAATAGTATAGGTAGAGTGCCTGAGGATGAGTGAGTGAGGTGAGGACAGCGGGGAGACTCTTGTCCTGCAGGGGTGTTAGGTTGATATGAAAACACAGACACACTGGTTCTCTTGCCTTGTCTAGTATCAAACTCAAATTCTTGAATAGTTTCTGTGGGCTTTTTAATATTGGCAGGCTTGTGGCCTGTTTCAGATAGGTTAAGAATTTTACTGCCCTTTCAGCTTTCATGAAAAGTACAGAATATAATATACCCATGATTATATTTTGAAGAAATTTGTCTAGAAAGAGTCAGATTTGCCTAAGACCTATACCAGTGGTTTTCCTTTCAGTGAATTTCAGTAGCACTGTGAGTTGGGAATGGGGGAAGCAAAGTGTAACCCATATATGAACAGAAGAGACTGCTATATGATAATACTGATATTGCAAATGGAAGAACTCTTTCTTTACTTTGTGGTAAATATCTCACATATGATTTCTATTTAGGAATGAGAGGGGAAAAGATCATGTAATGTTAGGGTTTGGTCCTAGATTTAATGTTGGTTTAAGGGAATATTAAAAGTAAGAAGCTGGTTTTCTTGTCATGTCCTTACTATTATTCTCTGACTTTTGTTACCAGGCATACAAATATTAAGCATTATTTGAAAAAGCTCATTTTTGACATAATATCTTCTCCTTCTTGTAAGACATAATAGTTTTATATATTGCATGTTTTAAATTTCTCTGTTGTGTAAACTTATTTCATCATAAACAGTCCTTCCTGTGGGGCCACTCCAGAAGCTTTTCTCACCAAACAGGATGCCGAGCCAATGGAATTCCCTTGCAGATGGGACTAAAGACAGCAAAGAGTCACCAGGAACTTGATTTCCTTTATTTATTTATTTTTTCCTCCTGTTTCAGTTTCAAAGAATTCAAAGAATTATAGGACTAGAGGCTTTAAATAAGCTGCAATTAGCACAGCATTTATTTATTTTTATACAACCGGTTCTTTTTAGTTATCTCTTTTATACATATTAGTGTATACATGTCAATCCCAATCGCCCAATTCATCCCACCACCCCATCACCCACCCCCACTTCCCCCCTTGGTGTCCATACGTTTGTTCTCTACATCTGTGTCTCCATTTCTGCCTTGCAAACCAGTTCATCTGTACCATTTTTCTAAATTCCACATATATGTGTTAATATACGATATTTGTTTTTTCTCTTTCTAGCTTACTTCACTCTGTATGACAGTCTCTAAGTCCATCCATGTCTCTACAAATGACCCAGTTCCGTTCCTTTTTATGGCTGAGTAATATTCCATTGTGTATATGTACCGCATCTTCTTTATCCATTCATCTGTCGATGGGCATTTAAGTTGCACCCATGACCTGGCTATTGTAAATAGTGCTGCAATGAACATTGGGGTGCATGTGTCTTTTTGAATTATGGCTTTCTCTAGGTATATGCCCAGCAGTGGGATTGCTGGGTCATATGGTAATTCTATTTTTCGTTTTTTAAGGACCCTCCATACTGTTCTCCATAGTGGCTGTATCAATTTACATTCCCACCAACAGTGCAAGAGGGTTTTTCTTTTCTCCACACCCTCTCCAGCATTTGTTGTTTGAAGATTTTCTGATGATGCCCTTTCTAACCAGTGTGAGGTGATACCTCATTGTAGCTTTGATTTGCATTTCTCTTATAATTATTGATGTTGAGCAGCTTTTCATGTGCCTCGTGTCCATCTGTATGTCTTCTTTGGAGACATGTGTATTTAGGTCTTCTGCCCATTTTTTGATTGGGTTGTTTGTTTTTTCTTAATATTGAGCTGCATGAGCGGTTTACATATTTTGGAGATTAATCCTTTGTCCGTTGATTCGTTTGCAAATGTTTTCTCCCATTCTGAAGGTTGTCTTTTCGTTTTGTTTATAGTTTCCTTTGCTGTGCAAAAACTTTTACGTTTCATTAGATCCCATTTGTTTATTTTTGTTTTTATTTCCATTAGTCTAGGAGATGGGTCAAAAAAGATCTTGCTGTGATTTATGTCAAAGAGTGTTCTTCCTATGTTTTCCTCTAAGAGTTTTATAGTGTCTGGTCTTACATTTAGGTCTCTAATCCATTTTGAATTTATTTTTGTGTATGGTGTTAGGAAGTGTTCTAATTTCATTCTTTTTACATGTAGCTGTCCAGTTTTCCCAGCACCACTTACTGCAGAGACTGTTTTTTCTCTGTATATCCTTGCCTCCTTTGTCACAGATTAGTTGACCACAGGTGTGTGGGTTTATCTGTGGGCTTTCTATCTTGTTCCATTGATCTTTGTTTCTGTTTTTGTGCCAGTACCATATTGTCTTGATTTTGTAGCTTTGTAGTATAGTCTGAAGTCAGGGAGTCTGATTCCTCCAGCTCTGTTTTTTTCCCTCAAGACTGCTTTGGCTATTCGGGGTCTTTTGTGTCCATACAGATTTTAAGATTTTTTGTTCTAGTTCTGTAAAAAATGCCATTGGTAATTTGATAGGGATTGCATTGCATCTGTAGATTGCTTTGGGTAGTATAGTCATTTTCACAATATTGATTCTTCCAATCCAAGAACATGGTATATCTCTCCATGTGTTTGCGTCATCTTTGATTTCCTTCATCAGTGTCTTATAGTTTTCTGAGTATAGGTCTTTTACCTCCTTAGGTAGGTTTATTCCTAGGCATATTATTCTTTTTGTTGCAATGGTGAATAGGGTTGTTTCCTTAATTTCTCTTTCTGATCTCTTGTTGTTAGTGTATAGGAATGCGAGAGATTTCTGTGCATTAATTTTGTATCCTGCAACTTTACCAAATTCATTGATTAGCTCTAGTAGTTTACTGGTGGCATCTTTAGGATTCTCTGTGTATAATATCATGTCATCTGCAAACAGTGACAGTTTTACTTCTTTTCCAATTTGTATTCCTTTTATTTCTTTTTCTTCTCTGATTGCCATGGCTAGGACTTGCAAAACTGTTGAATAATAGTGTCAAGAGTGGGCATCCTTGTCTTGTTCCTGATCTTAGAGGAAATGCTTTCAGTTTTTCACCATTGAGAATGATGTTTACTGTGGGTTTGTCGTATGTGGCCTTTATTATGTTGAGGTAGGTTCCCTCTGCCCACTTTCTGGAGAGTTTTTATCATAAATGGGTGTTGAATTTTGTCAAAAATTTTTTCTGCATCTATTGAGATGATCATATGGTTTTTCTCCTTCAGTTTGTTTATATGGTGTATCATATTGATTGATTTGTGTATATTGAAGAATCCTTGCATTCCTGAGATAAACCCCAATTGATCATGGTGTACGATCCTTTTAATATGCTGTTGGATTCTGTTTGCTACTATTTTGTTGAGGACTTTTGCATCTATGTTCATCAGTGATATTGGCCTGTAATTTTCTTTTTCTGTAGTATCTCTGTCTGGTTTTGGTATCAGGGTGTTGGTGGCCTCATAGAATGAGTTTGGGAGTGTCCCTTCCTCTGCAGTTTTTTGGAACAGTTTGAGAAGGATGGGTGTTAGCTCTTCTCTAAATGTTTGATAGAATTCACCTGTAAAGCCATGTGGTCCTGGACTTTTGTTTGTTGGAAGATTTTTAATCACAGTTTCAATTTCATTACTTGTGATTGGTCTGTTCATATTTTCTGTTTCTTCCTGGTTCAGTCTTGGAAGGTTATACGTATCTTTCTAAGGATTTGTCCATTTCTTCCAGGTTGTCCATTTTATTGGCATAGAGTTGCTTGTAGTGGTCTCTTAATGATGCTTTCTGTTTCTGCAGTGTCCATTGTAATTTCTCCTTTTTAATTTCCAATTTTATTGATTTGAGTCCTCCCTCTTTTTCTTGGTGAGTCTGGCTAAAGGTTTATCAGTTTTGTTTATCTTCTCAAAGAACCAGCTTTTCGTTTTATTGATGTTTGCTACTGTTTTCTTTGTTTCTATTTCATTTATTTCTGCTCTGATCTTTATGATTTCTTTCCCTCTACTAACTTTGGGTTTTGTTTGTTCTTCTTTCTCTGTTTCTTCTAGGTGTAAGGTTAGATTGTTTATCTGAGATTTTTCTTGTTTCTTGAGGTAGGATTGTATAGCTATAAACTTCCTTCTTAGAATTGCTTTTGCTGCATCCCATAGGTTTTGGATCGTCGTGTTTTTGTTGCCATTTCTCTCTAGGTATTTTTTGATTTCCTCTTTGATTTCTTCAGTGATCTCTTGGTTATTTAATAATGTATTGTTTAGCCTCCATGTGTGTGTGTTTTTTACATTTTTTCCCCTGTAATTAATTTCTAATCTCATAGCATTGTCAGAAAAGATGTTTGATATGATTTCAATTTTCTTAAATTTACCGAGGCTTGATTTGTGACTCAAGATGTGATCTATCCTGGAGAATGTTCCGTGCGCACTTGAGAAGAAAGCGTAATCTGCTATTTTTGGATGGAATGTCCTATAAATATCAATTAAATCTATCTGGCCTATTGTGTTATTTAAAGTTTGTGTTTCCTTATTAATTTTCTGTCTGGATGATCTATCCACTAGAGTAAGTGAGGTGTTAAAGTCCCCCACTATTATTGTGTTTTCGTTGATTTCCTCTTTTATAGCTGTTAGCATTTGCCTTATGTATTGAGGTGCTTCTGTGTTTGCTCATACATATTTATAATTGTAAAATCTTCTTCTTGGATTGATCCCTTGATCATTATATAGTGTCCTTCCTTGTCTCTTGTAACAGTCTTTTTTTTAAAGTCTATTTTATCTGATACGAGTATTGCTACTCCAGCTTCTTTTGATTTCCATTTGCATCCCCTCACTTTCAGTCTGTATGTGTCCCTAGGTCTGAAGTGGGTCTCTTGTAGACAGCATACATTTGGGTCTTGTTTTTATATCCACTCAGCAAGCCTGTGTCTTTTGGTTGGAGCATTTAATCCATTCACATTTAAGGTAATTATCGACATGTATGTTCCTATTACCATTTTCTTAATTGTTATGTGTTTGTGTTTGTAGGTCTTCTTCTCTTGTGTTTTCCACTTAGAGAAATTCATTTAGCATTTGTTGCAGAGCTGGTTTGGTGGTGCTGAATTCTTTAAGCTTTTGCTTGTCTGTAAAGCTTTTGATTTCTTTGTTGAATCTGAATGAGATACTTGCCGGGTAATGTAATCTTGGTTGTAGGTTCTTCCCTTTCATCACTTTAAATATTTCATGTCACTCCCTTCTGGCTTGTAGAGTTTCTGCTGAGAAATCAGCTGTTAACCTTATGGGAGCTCCCTTGTATGTTATTTGTCATTTTACCCTTGTTGCTTTCAGTAATTTTTCTTTGTCTTTAATTTTTGTCAAGCTGATTACTGTGTGTCTCGGTGTGTTTCTCCTTGGGTTTATCCTGCCTGGGACTCTCTGTGCTTCCTGGACTTGGGTGGCTATTTCCTTTCCCGTGTTAGGGAAGTTTTTGACTCTAATCTCTTCAGATATATTCTCAGGTCCTTTCTCTCTCTCTCCTTCTCCTAAAACCCCTATAAATGCAAATGTTGTTGCCTTTAATGTTGTCCCAGAGGTCTCTTAGGCTGTCTTCATTCTTTTTTCTTTTTTCTTTCTTTTTTTTTTTTTTTGCGGTACGCGGGCCTCTCACTGTTGTGGCCTCTCCCGTTGCGGAGCACAGGCTCCGGACGCGCAGGCTCAGCGGCCATGGCTCATGGGCCCAGCCGCTCCGCGGCATGTGGGATCTTCCCAGACCAGGGCACGAGCCCATGTCCCCTGCATCGGCAGGCAGACTCTCAACCACTGCACCACCAGGGAAGCCCTCATTCTTTTTTCTTTATTCTGTTCCGGGGCAGTGAATTCCACCACTCTGTCTTCCAGGTCACTTATCTGTTCTTCTGCCTCAGTTATTCTGCTATTGATTCCTTCTAGTGTAATTTTCATTTCAGTTATTGTATTGTTTATCTCTGTTTGTTTGTTCTTTTATTCTTCTAGGTATTTGTTCTTTAATTCTTCTAGGTCTTTGTTAAATATATCTTGCATCTTCTCGATCTTTGCCTCCATTCTTTTTCCAAGGTCCTGTATCATCTTCACTATCATTATTCTGAATTCTTTTTCTGGAATGTTGCCTATCTCCACTTCATTTAAGTGTTTTTCTGGGGTTTTATCTTGTTCCTTCATCTGGTACATAGTCCTCTGCCTTTTCATTTTGTCTGTCTTTCTATGAATGTAGTTTTGGTTCTTTGGGCTGCAGAATTGTAGTTCTGCTTGCTTCTATTGTCTGCCCTCTGGTGGATGAGGCTATCCAAGAGGCTTGTGCAAGCTTCCTGATGGGAGGGACTGGTGGCGGGTAGAGCTGGGTGTTGCTCTGGGGAGGGCAGAGCTCAGTAAAACTTTAATCCGCTTGTCTGTTGAAGGGTGGCGCTGGGTTCCCTCCCTGTTGGTTGTTTGGCCTGAGGTGACCCAGCACTGGAGCCTACCCGGCTCTTTGGTGGGGCTGATGGCAGACTCTGGGAGGGCTCACACCAATTAGTACTTCCCAGAACTTCTGCTGCCAGTGTCCTTGTCCCCGTGGTGAGCCACAGCCACCCCCCGCCTCTGCAGGAGACCTTCCAACACTAGTAGGTAGGTCTGATTCAGTCTCCAGACCTACCTATGGGGTCACTGCTCCTTTCCCTGGGTCCCGATGCGCACACTACTTTGTGTGTGCCCTCCAAGAGTGGAGTCTCTGTTGCCCCCAGTCCTGTTGACGTGCTGCAGTCAGATCCCGCTAGCCTTCAAAATCTGATTCTCTAGGAATTCCTCCTCCCGTTGTCAGACCCCAGGTTGGGAAGCCTGACGTGGGGCTCAGAACCTTCACTCCAGTGGGTGGACTTATGTGGTATAAGTGTTCTCCAGTTTGTGAGTCACCAACCCAGCAGTTATAGGATTTGATTTTATTGTGATTGCGTCCCTCCTTCCGCCTCATTGTGGCTTCTCCTTTGTCTTTGGATGTGGGGTGTCTTTTTTGGTGAGTTCCAGTGTCTTGCTGTCAGCGATTGTTCAGCAGTTAGTTGTGATTCCTGTGCTTTCGCAAGAGGGAGTGAGCGCACGTCCTTCTAGTCCGCCTTGAGCTTGAGCAGCACAGTGTTTTTTGGTTTGCTTTTTTCCCTGGGCCAGTTGCACTACCATCTATGGGTTCTAATCTCATTACCACACCCTTACCCCTTTGAGACTCAGATTCACTTTTCTGAACATACAGTGTTTGAAAGGTATGTGTGTGTGTGTTTTAAGATCATGAATTTTTATATCTTCTCTAAGCTACTCTGTTATTGGAGCTGTTAGCATTTTATATATGATCATAAATTTGAGGCACAATTTCATTTTTGAGACTGATTTAGGAACTTAAGGAGCTCATATATTACATCTACAAAAGTATTTATTTTCTTCTTTCTTGGCCCAATATGGACCCTTGTGGATGTGCAGTGCACGTCTCTTGTTGCTGTACAACGATCATCTTTCCTGTCTTTTATTTTTAATGTATATATTATTTCATTTTTTGAAACTTCCTGCAACTTCTGGAAACAAATGGACAATTGTAGGGAAAAACAGGAGCATTCTAATCTTCCTTGGTGTTCTTGCTTTTCCCTGTTGGCTTTAAGGAACTGGCTCTGGGGAAGAGAACTAAAAATTATGAAAAAAAAGTCACAATAATTTCAAATGTTTGTCCCTAAATTCTGTGATGTAGACCTGTAGTCATATGGCAGAGTTGATGTTTCTCATCATAATTTTTTAAAATATTTATTTTATTTACTTATTTATTTATATTTTTGGCTGTGTCGGGTCTTAGTTGTGGCATGCGGGATCTTTCATTGTGGCTCGTGGGCTCTTCGTTGCGGCATGAGGGCGTCTCTCTAGTTGTGGCACGTGGGCTCCAGAGCGCATGGGCTCTGTAGTTTGTGCCGTGCACACTCCCTAGTTGTGGCATGCGGGCTTAGTTGCCGCGAGGCATGTGGGATCTTAGTTCCCCAACCAGGGATTGAACCCACATCCCCTGCATTGGAAGGTGGATTCTTTACCACTGGACCACCATGGAAGCCCCTCATCATAATGTTTTTAAATCTTTTTCTTATCCGTAAAACACTCACAAGCTTACATAAAAGTTGGAAGTACAGCCCAAAAAAACCTTTTTTCCTGAACCAGTTGAGAGTTAGTTGCTGATCTGAAGCCCCATCATCCCAAATGCTTTAGTGTGTACTTCCTACAGAACTATAATACAACCAACCACAGCAAGAAATTTACACTAATATGTTATTTAATTAACTAATATGAACATGTTATTAATTATTTCAGTAACTGATAATGATACATTATTACTGTCTGTTCCTCAGACCAGCATCCTGAGGCTGTGGATGTGGTTTAGAGTCACCTTTTGTACTTAGTTGTCATGTCTCTTTACTCTTCTTCAGTCACAGTTCCTCGGTCTTTCTTTGACTTCTGTGACGTTGACACTTTTAACAATTACAGGCCAGTTATTATACAGAATATCCCTCAATTTGGGTTCATCTAGTGTTTCCTCGTGATTAAGATTCAGCCTACGTATCTTTAACAGGAACAGCACAGAAATTATGCTGCTTTTTCTCATTGTATCCTCTTTTCATCTTCTCAACTAAATATATAACTGTCCTCAGGTTATGTAGGCCTGAAATCGTAGTCACATTTCCCCATGTCTAAGTCAAAATCTGTTGATTCTGCCTGTCACTTCTGCTTATTCCCACTGCCATATGACTGTTTCAGGCCCTGACTCCCTGTTCCTTAAACAGTTGCACCACTCATAACTGCATTTTCCTTGCTCCAGTCTTTCCTGTACCACTTATTAATCTTCCTAACATACAGCTTCTGTTGGTGTCTGCCTAAAGATGCCGAAATATAGAATAACAGTCTTTAGTAACTCCTAGTTGCCTACAGAATAAAGTTCAATTCTTTATATGATGTTTGAGATCCTCTATAGTTTGATTTTAGCTTAACCGTCTTTTCCTGTACCCTCATTTAAACCAATTTGGTGCTTCTGACAGAATGCTCATCCTCCTGTCACCGAAATTCTGTTCATTCTTCACAACAAAGTGAAATGCTGTCTTTTATGACACCTTTGTGCTGATTGAGTTTTTCCTTCCAAAAGCCATGTTTCACAACTTTATGTCTCACACTTATAATTTTGTCTCACAGAGCCAGTGCTTGATGTTTGAACACAATGTTTTCTTCAAAGTGTGTAAGTCAGTCAATAGACTTATATGATAGATGTTACAGTTGTTGTCCCAGTCCTAAAATACTGAACATATAATGAAACCTCTAAGCCTTTTCATTGCAATTCTCTAAGCCTTTTCATGCAATTTTTTAAATGTAAATAAGATTTTTTTAATTTAAAAAATCTTTAACTTTTTAAACAATTTTTAAAGGCTACTTTCCATTTACAGTTATTACTAAATGTTGGCTATATTCCCTGTGTTGTACCCTACATTCTTCAGCCTATCTTACACCCAATAGTTCGTGCCTCCCACCCCTCACCCCTCTATTGCCCCCCCTTCATTGTAATTTTGACTGTATATCTCAAGTATTTTATGTTACTGAATTTTGATTTTTTTCTCTTTAACATGTCGCTAATTGGCTAATAATAGCATAATTCCAATAAGTATATGAAGTTTATTATTGCCACATTCAGCATGTCTAATAATTTTTGGTTTTGTCCTGAATGAATTACGTTTGAGTCCTGTGTATCTTATTGGTATTCATACTTTATTTTTTCTCTTCAGAGTCAGTAGATACCGTCTTAAGTTTATAAACAACACATTTTGAAATTACGAAATAGTCTTTAGGGAACTCCTTGGCAGTCCAGTGGTTAGGACTCGGTGCTTTCACTTCTGTGACCTGGGTTCAGTCCCTGGTTGGGGAACTAAGATTCTGCAAGCCACGAAGCGCAGGCCAAAAAAAAGAAAAAAGAAAGAAATAGTCTTTAAATTTATAAAGATAACTAGCCACTAGAAGAATTTTAAAATAGTAGTATTACAAAAAGTGGTGGTGATTAGTGGAGGAAACATGGAAAGTAGGAGTGCAGATGCCTTATCTAAGCACCATCCAGGGTTGACGGAAGAGGCAGCAGAGGTGTAAGTTTATTATTCAGCATTTTGGTACTAGCCACGAAGAGAGCCAGAAACAGAGCCTGGAACTTCTTGCTGGGAGTGGGAATGGAGGTGGCTGGGTGGAGGAGGGAAACTTCTTTTTTTTTTTTTTTTTTTTAATAATTTTCTGTACTATTAGAATTTTATTTTACCAGATTGAATATGTTACTTTTATATTTAAAACTTCTTTTGTTTTAGACTCCAGAGTACATTAATAACTTACATGAAAGTAAATCCTGCCTAAGATAAGTTTGAAAGTAAGCCTTAAACATACACACAAATAGTCTGTGGTCGATTATTGATAAATGTTTTCATCTTTTTTGTGGGAAGACTTGTTATTCTTTGGTGATGAGAGTGTAGAGCCTTCAGAAAAGCTGCAGCATGCAGGGGCAGTTGAGATCCTTTTCCTACCCTACTTTGTAAGCACTCTTTTCTTCTTTCTCCCAATCTTTTCCACATTTCCCCTCCAATTCCTATCCTTTTCTCAAAGAAGAGAGGGCCATGTGACTACAGTGATGGGTAGATGCTGAGAGCCGTCTTGCCTAGGAACCACCTAAGAGCTGTCTTACCTAAGATAACAGTGGTTAGGAATTATGTTTGTACCTTGAGTAGACATACTGAGTTAGAACAGGCTGGTGAGTAGAAAAAAATGAGACCTAGGAAATTCTGACAAATTACACAAGACATTTGAAATTCTAGATTTTACTTCACACATCACTAATCCACGCCCAGTAATAGAAATTTAGCTGTAAGATCTATATATGAATCAAGGCAAAATGTCTGACCAAAGGAACTAAAATTGCGCTTTTCCATTTTCCAGAGTTGTGTTTTGATGTATTTTATTTCTGTCCAAAGATGTAGTTAATAACAAGCACAGCACCTAGCTTAGTGTCTGAAATCTAGTAGCCTTTTGATAAATTTGGTGAATGAATGAACACACACATGATCGAGAAATATTAGAAAATGGATGGGTTCTTAAAGTACGTTGCTTGTATACTTGAATGTTAAGCCAGAATGGCCAAATTGTGGAACAAAATAAACTAGATAGGTACATTTTACTAGATAAATTTTAATATGATGACAGAAATAACTTTCTTTGTAGAAAACTGCACTTTTTGTACTTCTTAGTATTGAAGGGAACTGAGAGCTCATTCAGGTGGCTGTTGGCATAGGAGGAAGAAAAAGAATACCTTGGGCAGATAGAGGTTTAATTAAAATTCGGTTTGGCTCATTTGAATTAATTCCTATAATAGACTTGTTAATGAGGTGTTAAATGATCACCTTGAGAATCCCAAGAACTGTCAAAAGCTAATTAGAACTGAGAAGCTTTTTTTGTAAATTTCTATTCAGATTCTCTGCCCATCCTTTTTTTAAAAGCTTTTTTTTTTTTTTTAAAGCATTCCAGGATCCCCATGCTGAGGGGGCAGAACCCTTAAAGAAAACAGTCTTGAGAGAGGGTGGCGGTGGGAGTGGTCATAAAGAGAATTTCCTGCTTCTGGAGAGGGGGTGCTGACATCCGCTCGTTACCTTTGGCAGGCAGGCTGGCTTTTCATTTGGTTGAACCTGGGTACCCTTCTTTCCAATCCCTATGCTTTCTGAGCCTAGGAATATTTGGGTTCCACTTTTTTCTTTATTATTATGTATCTGCTTTTATGTAATTTGTTTATTTCACTATTAGAGATTCATCTAAGTAAAAATCAAGTTTTCTAGAGAACACAGTTTAATTCTTAGCCACGGTACAGTTTAGCAGTATATTTAATGCTGGAGAGTAGATTAGATCCCTCCTTTCTTGTAACTTACAGCCTAGAACACTGTTGAGAAATATTTAATTCTTCATTTATCAAACATTTCTCAAGCACTTGCTCTGTATCCTGTGGTGGGTTTGCTGTTGAGGGGTACAGAGTTGAACAATACATGATCCTTGCCTTTGAAAATGTGTATAGTCTAGTGGTAGGGGTAAGATTCCAGAAAGGACTGGTTTCAGAGCCACAAATAAATTCTTCTTTTGTTCAGCTTCCCCTTTTCTTGGTTTCCCTCCTTCCTTCTCCTCCTCCCTCACCCCCACCCCCAAAAAACCCCCTTAAACTTCCTTAAATCCAGCTAATTATTTGAAGCAAATTCAGATCTTATTGACTTTATGTTTCTTACTAATTTTTCTATCTAAATGGATTTTTCCTGTGGAATATATATCACTTTAGTAAATTACCAGCAATCAAAGAAAAAGATTTTCTTTCTGTAAAGTAGCCTCTTTATTATCTAGCAAAAAGGGCTTTTTAACGAATGGCTAAAGCCTTCTGAAATCAGCAAGCAGTATAACCACTTTACAGGTAGAGAAAATTGAGCTCACACACAAGATAAGTTTTCTCAATATTTTGTCTTCAAGTAGAATGTGGCTTTCCTGAACTCCATTCACTTCATAATCTATTTTTAATTTTCTGATTTCTTGTCTGCGAATTTTCAAAAAAACAGCTAAGTTTAGTTGTGAGTAATCGCCCCTACAAATGAAAGCCTACCTCTTTCCTCTCCATGGATCAGTAACCCCTTTAACCTCCCTCTCTGCTTCAGAAATCTATCCTGAATACTCAAGAGCTTTTGTAGCATGGTCTGTCTATTACTTCTTCCACTCCCATTTATTTCTTCCAAATCCAAGTGCTAATAAAAATTTCTTGCCACAAGAGTGGTCTCTCCTTTTGCGTCTTGTTTCAGAGTTTGTTTTAAGCTGGCTGTTAAGATGCCCACAGGCAGCAGGCTGGAAGCTAACCTTTGAACAGACTTGTTCATTTAGTAGAATGTTGTTATTAATGCACAACATAAATAAGGAGTTTGAGGATGTTCCCCTTGGACAGGAAAGGAGCCCCGAAGTCGATGCCCCTCATATTGGAGAAGATGTGGTAAGATGATATAAGGGAGCTAAACTCTTAATTAAACTACTGTGAATCACATTATTATTTTTTTTTTAAGATTGAAGTGGGTGAACTACCTTAGTTTTATTTCATAATAAAATTAATTTTAAAGATTTTTTTCCATGACTTGATTTGTTCATTTACTGTTTGGGTGAGATGAATGACCATTTCTTCTCATCACTTGTAATTTGTCAGCTTTATAGCCCAGTCTCTGTTTTGTTTGTTGAAGAGGAATAACTTTCTCAATCTTTTCTTTTTTAATATTTATTTTACTTATTTATTTGGTTGTGCCAGGTCTTAGTTGCAGCAGGCGGGCTCCTTAGTTGCGGCTCATGGGCTCCTTAGTTGTGGCATGCGAACTCTTAGTTGTGGCATGCATGTGGGATCTAGTTCCCTGACCAGGGATCGAACCCGGGCTCCAGGCATTGGGAGCACAGAGTCTTAACCATTGTGCCACCAGGGAAGTCCCTTTCTCAATATTAACACAGTTGGAATTGCTTTTTTCCTCCCAAATTATTTTTTTATTTGTCTTTTCTTTTCTTTAATTTTGGCTGCACTGTGCAGCATGTGGGGTCTTAGTTCCCTGACCAGGGATCAAACCTGTGACCCCTGCGGTGGAAGCACAGAGTCTTAACCTCTGGACCGCCAGGGAAGTCCCTCCCCCAGAATTATTATTATTTTATTTATTTATTTTTTTTGCATTACGCAGGCCTCTCACTGTTGTGGCCTCTCCCGTTGCAGAGCACAGGCTCCGGACACGCAGGCTCAGCGGCCATGGCTCACGGGCCCAACCGCTCCGCGGCATGTGGGATCTTCCCAGACAGCGGCACGAACCCGTGTCCCCTGCGTCAGCAGGTGGACTCTCAACCACTGCGCCACCAGGGAAGCCCCCCCAGAATTATTTTTGAGGGCTTTATCTAGGAGACTTGATCCTAGATTTTCATCAACTTTATTGCAGTTTATTGCCACAGGAATACTTAATATGTATAAATAAGTGACAAGATAGATGGACTCTCTCAGTTAAGAACCAGATATCCTCCTTAAGGCTTTCCTTAAGATTTGAGAGCTTTTTGAAGAGCATTTTATTTTTTTTATTTTTATTTTTTTGCGGTACGCGGGCCTCTCACTGCTGTGGCCTTTCCCGTTGCGGAACACAGGCTCCGGACGCGCAGGCCCAGTGGCCATGGCTCACGGGCTCAGCTGCTCTGCGGCATGTGGGATCTTCCCGGACCGGGGCATGAACCCGTGTCCCCTGCATCGGCAGGCGGACTCTCAACCACTGCGCCACCAGGGAAGCCCTGATTTTTTTTTTTAATTGTCACCTGTGGTTTAGAAAAAATAAATTATCTAAATACTTGTATCTGCCTGCTATCTACGTTGACGTAGATACGTGGAATGAGTTTCAGAAGGATCTCATTAAGGTGTACTCTTTTAAGCCCCTGTTCTCAAACTTTATCCATGGACCACCTGCGTCAAAGTTACTTTTAGTATGGTGGTTCCTAACCTTGGTCACACACAGGAAAGCTTAAAAATTAGTAATAATGCCAGTGTCACGCCCCTTTGCAGACCCATGACTATCTGGGGGTGAGGCTCCTGCAGGATGTTATTTAAAAGCACCCCAGATGATTCTAATGTGCAGCCAGGGTTGAGCACCACAGTTATAGAGCTTGTTAAAAATGAGGATTCGAGTCTGTTTCACCAGACCATGAGTCTTGGTGGACAAGGCCTTAGACTATGCATTTTAAATAAAATCTCAATTAATAATGCAAACTAACTTTTAAGAGATTTGAGGATTCTCTCTCTTTTTTTCTTGCTCATTTACATCAATGAGAACCAAAAGCAACTCTACTGATTGGTGGTAATTGGGGAAAAGAAAGGAAATTGGAAGACAAGATATTTGATGTTTCTTTTAAAAGAAAAATAAGGGAAATATTGGCCTGTGGAACAGGAGTTTGGTGGTGATGTTAAGTTGCCAATTTTCATTGTTTTTGGAAATCTAAATGCATTGCTGCTTCCTTCTAAGGAGCTGGTGATCCTTGCTGAATGAATCAGTGGCATAGGTGAAGTTAGAACAAATTAGGAGAGGGAAAAGAGACAACTAAGGATTCAGAGACCTATGTTCAGGCCTCTTAAGGATGGTTGGAATTATTTTGTTTTATTTTTTTTTAATGCTACTTGTATTTTTTGTAGCCTATTAATTCAGATTCTCAAATTTTGTACGTAACCTACAAAAGGCCTTGCTCACTATATACTCTTTTTTTAAAACGTTCAGTCCTAATCAGTTTTGTGAAATTCTTACTTACTGCCTTGCCTTCCGCCTCTGAAACTAGTTTAATTCCAAGCCTCGCCTTCACCAGTGGTTGCTGTATTTGCTAACCCTCTTCATCTGTCCGTGGGTGCTTGACCACAGTACGCGTATTTCCTCATCCCTTCATTTCTGTCTAAAAGTAGCTTGTGATATGTTCCAGTACCAAAGGAGGACAGTAGGACAGTCTGGACAAATTAAGCCTTTCTGTCCTAATTGTGAGCTGGCACCCTTTAAAACTCAGTTCCTTAATTTTTCAGAGGCACTTGGCCTCTTTTCTTCCTTTTGTTTAGGGCCCTGTTTCTGGCTCTGCGTTAGCAACCATTTTAAAAAATTCTTGATTATATTGAATCAACAACTTAAAGCCTTGGCCCCTGCTGCTTGTTGCACATCCTGTGGCAGTCCTCAGGAAATCCTAGTTTTGGGCATTAAAACTAATTAAAGGATTAAACTACTACTAGGGAGAGGGTGATAAACAAGTGCTTGTGACAGGAATTCACTGTGCAGTGCTTGGTGTTAACGAGCTGCTCTAGCTGTTGAGAGAAATAGCAGTAGTAATAATGGGAGAGTAGATTCAAATACTTGTATGCATTCTTGTAGGGAGATAAAGAACCAAAGGGCTGCTTTAGAACAGTATCCCTAGGGTAGGGAGGGGCGGGCTGTCTCCTTTGGTGTTCATTAACTTAACAATTGCCCAAGCTGAGCACTTTGATATTTGTTGACAGTCTAGCAAAACAGGGGCTGCGTCTAGAAGATGGTAAACCTAGTTCCCACTCATTTTGCTTCAGTGTTCCAAAGTTACTGAACACTTGCTTCCTGAAAGTCCCTTATAAATATCCCTTTTACAAGACTGTTCACTGGAGCAGAAAGGTACATTTATTTTCCTCTGTTCCCTGGAACTCTTAAGAACCTAACGGGAAGATTGTCTAGTGCCATTTAATTGGGACTTAAGTGTTATTAAAGTCAGTCTGCCCTGCCTTTTAGCTAATATTTCTTTTACTTTTGTTTTAGGTAACATTTTAATTTTTATTTTATTTATTTAATAAATTTATTTATTTTTACTTTTGGCTGCATTGGGTCTTCGTTACTGCGCACGGGCTTTCTCTAGTTGCGGCTAGTGGGGGCTACTCTGTTGCAGTAGGCGGGCTTCTCATTGTGGTGGCTTCTCTTGTTGCGGAGCATGGGCTCTAGGTGTGCAGGCTTCAGTAGTTGTGTCATGTGGGCTCAGTAGTTGTGGCTTGCAGGCTCTAGAGCACAGGCTCAGTAGTTGTGGCGCACGGGCTTAGTTGCTCTGCGGCATGTGGGATCTTCCCGGACCAGGGCTCAAACCTGTATCCCTTGCATTGGCAGGTGGATTCTTTTTTTTTTTTTTTTTTTTTTTTTTTGCGGTATGCGGGCCTCTCACTGTTGTGGCCTCTCCCGTTGCGGAGCACAGGCTCCGGACGCACAGGCTCAGCGGCCATGGCTTACGGGCCCAGCCTCTCCGCAGCATGTGGGATCTTCCCGGACCAGGGCACGAACCCATATCCCCTGCATCGGCAGGTGGACTCTCAACCACTGTACCACCAGGGAAGCCCCGGCAGGTGGATTCTTAACCACTGCACCACCAGGGAAGTCCCAAGGTAACATTTTTAAATAGGAGACTTTATTCTTCTTTGTCTGGGGTCATGTGAAAAACATGAATAGATAAATTCAAGTTCCAGCATAGTGTGGTTTTAAAAATAGCTTCATTGATGTTTTTTTTACATCCTATGCTCTATTCTCTCTTCCACCACTACTTCCTTCTCCAGTCCCTTTTGGTATTTTAAGATATTTTTAGATATAATGATGTTAATTTTCATCTACATCTCTGCAGGTGTTCATGTAGAAGTTAAAGAACTAAGGATGACCATAAAGGTCAGTTGATTTGTGTGTTTGCTGGCATTCTTTTGTCTCTCTTGCTCCTTCCAGGAGGCCATGAGTTGCTGCTCTTCATGATGCATCCTGACTGGATACTTGTGACAAGTACATAATTTATTGATCTAGAAAGTGCTGTGGTGAGAGTTGAGAGCGTTGTCTGCTGCTTTGCCCCCTCACTTTAGAGCTGTTCAAAGAGAGTGACTACTGATGATTTAGAAAGATGAATGAAGAAGAGACTGATTCTTTAACGAAGAAAACTTTAGGACCTAGTTAAGGATTAATCCCTCTTCTGCCCAACTCACCAACTACGGTATCATCTAAATGTGAAAAATATATATATCATGAAGTAGAAATTCCTTCATGGTTTAACCTTGTTAATTATCAATATATTTCTGTTGGCATGAAAATCAACTTCAGTATCTATACATTTGTAAGATTCATAAAATAAGCAAAAATTATCAAAATTTTAACAAGTACCAAATATTTGCTACTACTTGTAGAAAAGGTTTTTTCCCCCCATTGTTACCTTTACTTACTCAGTTTTTTTTAACAAATATTTTGTTTATTTTAATGAAGCTGGTACAGACAGTGTCCATTTAAAACCCATATCCCAGGCCAAAAAGTACCAAAAAGAGCAGTGTTCTGTTGTATACACTTCTGCATGAATAACTTTAACTGCTAATGAAAAGTAGAACTTTTCTGGGATCTTCAAGCAAGGTTTTTCTTTCATCTTAAAATGCTTTCTCTGCAGTGAAGCCATCTTTGGAGTTAGTCATTATTCTCACCACCTCTGTCATCTTGACTCCAACCTGATATTCCTGTTCTTTTGGTCCAGACCCTCAGATTTTAAAAGTAGCTTTAAGTTAAGGAAAGGGCATTTTTCCACAGTTCAGTTCTCTGAAAAACTTCCATCTCCCACTGAAAGTCACAGTCCAGGAGTGAAGCAATCACATGCTAGAACTTCAGGGCCAATTGGAAAGTCATTATGAACACTCGCATTAGTCGCTGTTATTTATCACAAGCGTGCAAATGCACAGTCCTGGAAAAGGCGGCCCCTCTGTGCACACATGTAATTTTTAAAAAGGAGAGGGCAATATGAAGGGGGCTGAGGTTTGATCACCAAAAATCAGCACAGTGAAAACAAACAATAATGAATAATGGGCACTAGAATTCAAATTACCAGATGTTTTAAAGAAATGGGGTGCCAGTCTTCAATTCTGTTTTGAACACTACATTACAAAAGAACTTTTTTTTTTTTTTGAGGTACGCGGGCCTCTCACTGTCGTGGCCTCTCCCGTTGCGGAGCACAGGCTCCGGACGCGCAGGCTCAGCGGCCATGGCTCACGGGCCCAGCCGCTCTGCGGCATGTGGGATCTTCCCAGACCGGGGCATGAACCCGTGTCCCCTGCATCGGCAGGCGGACTCTCAACCACTGCGCCACCAGGGAAGCCCAGAACTATTTTTAAAAATAAAAAAAGGATTGAGGGAGAAGAATAAAAAAATCTAAACCATCGAATGCCCCCATTTGTTTCTGATAAACTTCAATCACGTCTTCTTCCTCCATTCCCAGTTCTTTTGGAGTGTGAGTATCAGCAATTCTCTGACCTTCAAAGAGAAACCTGAGTGAATTCATGGGAACTCCCTGTCTTTGACAGTATGATTCTTTGAGTTCCTTGTGATGCGTCATCATTTTCACCTTGAAGTGAATCTCACTGCTATCCTGTCTGATGACTTTGAGTTTAGTGTTCTCTCCTTCCTTCTTATCCCCCAAGTCCTCAGTTGAAGGTTTTGCCTCCTGGTCAGACATGGTGACAGTGGCTTCCCCCAGGGTCTCCACCCAGCCATCGCCTCGGGTAGGCAGAACCTTGCTCTAGGATTTACAAATCCGTCTCTTCCCCACAACACAACACTATGGCTGGAGGGACTTCTGCTATGCCTCCTACTTGTTCAGTTTTTAATTATTTAGGAAGCCTGCCTGCTCTTGTGGGGATGTATAGAGAGCATGGCTACAAGATTTTTTATTCTAAGATATTTGCTGCTATATGTGATTTTGAGTAATGTCTCCCATTCAGTTTTTCCTGAACAACACCCCGTCAGTGACAGGGTGCTCTGTTCCCAGGTCCTAGAGAGCTGTTTGTTTTTGCAGTTGATAAAGGATAAAAGAAGTACTTGGTCATTTTTATATTTGATGCGGGAAGTGGTTCTTATCTCTTCTTTATAACCAAAACCATTTAAGTGAAGTACAGTAATTACATGGGTCAGTATTCTTTCCAATTCTATGCTTATACTTCAAACGATAGTACCGGGGATTGTGGCCATTTGCAGAGAGAAGTAGAAAAGAGAGTAGAAGATAAGTGGCTCTAACAGCAGTTAGAAATTGTTCTTAACTTCTAAGTAAAAGTATGGCCATTATTCAAGAAAATTTTCTGTTAAGTATCATCTAAGTCCCATTGGACCTGGAATAACTTGGTCAAATGAATAGATTGCTGTCTTTTGGAGAGGGTTCCACGCTTTCTAAGGCATCAGTGCTAAAATCATTATCATAAAGCATTTGCTGGGCTTTCCTTGTGCAGTATTTTTACAGGGAGGTAGAGGGAAAGAGGGAGAGAAAGATGTTATAAGGAATCAGCTCATGCAGTTATAGAGACTGACAAGATTCAAGATCTACAGCAGGCAAACTGGAGACCCAAATGATCTAGTCCAGATGCCATCAGTCTCAAGATCCAGGAGGAGCTGACGCTTCAGTTCAAGTATGAAGGCAGGAGAAGAAAAAAAAATGTCCCACCTTAACAGGCAGGAGGAATTCCTTCTTACCTGGGGGGACCTTTTTGTACTATTTCGGCTTTCAGCTGATAGGATGTGGCTCACCCACATAGGGCAGTCAGCCAATTTAAATATTACTCTCATTCAAAACACCCCCACAGACACATACAGAGTAATGTTTGACTAAATATCTGGGGCCCATGAAGCCTAGTCAGGGTGTTACATAAAATCAGCCATCACGGGGACTTCCCTGGTGGTGCAGTGGTTAAGACTCTGCACTCCCAATGCAGGGGGCCTGGGTTCAATCCCTGGTCAGGGAACTAGATCCCACATGCATGCTGCAGCTAAGAGTTCACATGCCACAACTAAGGAGCTGGCAAGCCGTAACTAAGGAGCCCGTGAGCCACAACTAAGGAGCCCGCTGGCTGCAACTAAGGAGCCTGCCCGCTGCAACTAAGACCTGGTGCAACCAAATAAATAAATAAAAATAAATATTAAAAAAAAAAAGCCATCACAGTATCCTCAGTTGATTAGCCCACTTTTTTGGATACTGAAATTTGCCTCTAATGTTTTTCAGCTTCAGGAGAAGTAAATGAGTGAATAAACTCTGTCTAAGCCTATCAACTTTTTTCCCTCCATATTGGGCTTGACAGTGAAGACCCAACTTTGGGTTCTAAAGTCTGGTTCCCTTGGAATGTTGACAGTTTTACAATATTAAGTTCAGTTAACTTTATATTTTAGTTTCTATTCATTAATTCATTTTTAGTTGGTCCCATACATGATGTTTATACCCTTGGCAATTTTCTAGAAAGTAGATCATCAGTAACAGCCAAGAAGAACAAATGAATTAATTTGGGAACTTTGTTATATGATTCTAATTAATGAAAGTAAGAGACCAACAAGTAAAACTGATGGATATAGAGTTTATGTTTATCTGTACAAATATGAAGATGTGTTTTTATGTTCTGATTTAAGTTCTGATTTTGGAATTCTTTTTATATATAGTTTTATTTTGTTTGAGTCCTCTTGCTGTATGAATATATGCAATTCGGGGATCAGCCTGTTAAGGATCCAAATACAGAATTTTAATACTCCTTTTTTTTTTTTTTGGCCGCACCGTGCGGCTTGCAGGATCTTAGTTCCCCAACCAGGGATTGAACCCGGGCCCACGACAGTGAAAGTGCTGAGTCCTAACCCTTTAATACTACGTTTAAATGAATTTACCTATTCATTCATTCTTGTTTTGTTTATAGAAGCAATACATGCTCATTTTCAAAAACCCAAATATATGTCACAGAAAATAAGCAGGAATAACCAGTGTCAGTTATTTGGCATATAGTCTACAGATTTCTTTTGCATGCATATATATACACATATATACAAATAATAATTTTGTTCGTGTTACTTTTAGCAGTGGCACATAAATAACACCACAGGATTAGAGGAGTTTTGACTAGTAGTCATTTATGGGAGGGAAGAAAATGAGGATATTAATTGCCTATTTAGCAGCTTTGGAGGACAGTTTCATTCTAGGGTTGTTAGAATTTACTCCATAATTTTGGCAAGAACAAAAAGCTGATGAGTTCTGCTAGGATAATTCCCCTCCCACACAGTGTTTAATGGTGCCTACGAATAACAAAAGATAAGGAAGTCACATTGTGAGAGGTCTGTCAGCTTGTGAATCCAACATAAATGGGGACTCTGACAAAGCATAAAAGAACTGATAATATTTAAAACAAAAAGTCATAAAAATTATAATCATCTTCATCAGTTCATTTAGTCCCATGGAATTAATTCATGGTTTTGATCTTTTTTTAACAGTTTTATGAAGTCATCCATTTCTAAGTTAGAATTCTATAAATTCTTACCCTGGCATGGTTAGAGATCTGATGACAGTGCAGTTGACAAGGAAATTGGGTTATTTCTGTGACATACAATATTTTAAGATAACTAGAATTATGACTGATAACATTATTTCAGGACATACCAGATTTCTAGGAATTTCACATAGTTTCTGAAATATTTATAACATATATCTATACAGACATACAATAAAGAAGGTTTAGTATTACTTATTTGGAAATGCTTCCCATGTAATTTAATATATGAAATAAGCCTAGTTAGCTTAACATATCCCTTTTTATAAGGAGAGAACCAATCTTTGAGATATTTCAGGGGCCTTGAAATAATATTTCAGAGTTAGTTCTAAGTCAAAAAAGACTTTATTTAAAATTTTATTTTTGAAATTTGTCAAAGATATCAAAAGTTTTAAAAATACTTCGTCAAATAGGATCATAGGTCACTGTGGAACAATGCTCAGTTATCCATTTAATCAAAGTGACAAAGATTTCACAGGCGATTTTTTTTTTTTTTTTTTTGGCGGTATGCAGGCCTCTCACTGTTGTGGCCTCTCCTGCTGCGGAGCACAGGCTCCAGACGCGCAGGCTTAGCGGCCATGGCTCACGGGCCCAGCCGCTCCGCGGCATGTGGGATCTTCCCGGACTGGGGCACGAACTCATGTCCCCTGCGTCGGCAGGCGGACTCTCAACCACTGCGCCACCAGGGAAGCCCTCTCAGGCAATTATTGAAGGTTATATATTTAGTACTGTGCAAAACTTAGCTCTTTTAATATTGAGAGGACTAGGTTTACTTAAATAATCAAAGATCTGATAAAGACAACATAGAACGTAAGTGATTATTTTGACAAAACATAAGATCTGTCTTTTATAATCTTACTATCAAGCGCAGACGAATAGGGGGAAAAATCTTGTCCTTTTAACCTAAGAAGGAACCAAATTTTAATTTTGCACCAGCTTACTCTTCGTTGCGGTGCGCAGGCTTCTCATTACAGCGGCTTCTCTTGTTACGGAGCATGGGCTCTAGGCACACGCGCTCAGTAGTTGTGGCTCGTGGGCTGTGGAGTGCAGTCTCAGTAGTTGTGGCGCACGGGCTTAGTTGCTCCGCGGCATGTGGGATCTTCCTGGACCAGGGCTCGAACCCGTATCCCCTGCATCGGCAGGCAGACTCTCAACCACTGCGCCACCAGGGAAACCCGGCATGTGGGATCTTAGTTCCCCGACCAGGGATCAAACCCGCATCCCCTGCATTAGAAAGCAGATTCTTAACCACTGGATCACCAGGGAAATCCCTGGAAGCAGTAGTCTTGATATACTTAATTTTAAACCTTTAGACTCCAAAAATACTTGTTTCCCAAAATTGTTTTGTTTCTCTAAAGTTTTTAGCCTTTTCCATTTGTTTCCCCTCAAACCTGCTTTTTCTTTTGTGTTCCCTTTTTCAGATAATGGCATCTTTTATTCATGAAGTTGTCCGAAGAAGAGATCATTATTATATTTTCTCTTCTTTTTTATTCCATATATTTAATCACCAGAGCCTGTGGATTATGCCTCCTTAATGTCTTTGAACCTCTCTACTTCACTGTAATCCCCACTGTTATTTATTTGACTTAGACTCCTGTCTACTTTCACCTGGATTTAATAACCAGTTATAGTAGAGGGATCAGTCAAGCGAAAAATGGTTTAGAAGGATTCAGATAAATGAACAATGCTGAAAATTAGGAATAGGAGCTATCCATGCAGAGTACCAGTAAAATTTTATGACTCATACCTTTCTTGAGTACTCTAGTTCACACTGGTTTCTCCCACCTTTCAAGATTCATTCTTTCATTAAATGTTTATTTAGCATTTCCTATGTGCTTTAAGCATTGGTAACAGTTTAGTCTACCTTCAAAATATATCCTCCCTCCAGTTTTTATACCTATTGCTGTCACCCTAGTCCAAACCACAGTCATCTCTCCAGTGCTCTCTCTGCTTCTGTCTTTGACTGTCTTCTAAATGTATCACTCAGGGTGATCCTGTTGAAGCATAGGAGGTCATGCCAGTCTTGTTTAAGAACTCTCTCAGAGGGCTTCTCCTGCTTCTTAAAGTCAGAGTCTTAACATGAAGACCTATGAGGCCCTTCTGATTTGGCCCTCTGGACTTCCCTGGTGGCGCAGTGGTTAAGAATCCGCCTACCAATGCAGGGGACACGGGTTCGAGCCCTGGTCCAGAAAGATCACACAGGCCGCGGAGCAACTAAGCCTGTGTGCCACAACTACTGAGCCTGTGCCCTGGAGCCCGTGAGCCACAAGTACTGAGCCCACATGCCACAGCTACTGAAGCCCATGTGCCTAGAGCACATGCTCTGCAATAAGAGAAGCCACCAGAATGAGAAGCCAGCGCACCACAAGGACGAGTAGCCCCCGCTCGCCACAACTAGAGGAAGACCGTGCAGCTACGAAGACCCAGCGCAGCCAAAAATAAATAAGTAAAATAAATAAATTTATGATTTGGCCCTTTGTTGACCTCCTCTGGTCCCACTCTTCCCTGCTTGGCTCGCTCAGCTCCAACCAGACTGGCTTACTTGGTCCTTGGAAATGCAGGTGTGCTTTGCTTTTGGGTCTTGACGCTTTATGGAGGCAGCGCTTGAGCAGAATGAGTGCTTGAGTGAGGCATTCATCTTTTTTGTTGTCTGTCCCCCATACTGGAATGTAAGCTCGTAGCAGGCAGGGGTTTTTGTGTCTTTTATTCGATACAGTCTACCCAGGGCCTAGAGCAGGGTCTGGCACATAATAGATGGGTGCTCAGGATAGCTTTGTCTAATGTGTGCTTACCCAGCACGTAATATATTCTCCCCTTTCTGTGTAGTCTTCCTGGTGAGATTTTTGCCTTTGGTGTAATGGCTATCATACCACTTTTGTATCTCCTGTATCTCTAGCAAATGTATACTGAAATAAATGAGATCTTTATTATTTAATTATTTTTATGTACAAGATTTCTGTTTTTTAAAAAATAGTTTTATATCTTAAAGTTAGGCTGCCCTGAGGCTTAAAAAATGTTAGTAGCCCCTAAATTCAGCTTCTTTAATGTTTAAGTTTCTCTAAGAAATCCTGAAGCATATACACAACTGCTGTACATGCAGGGTTTTTTTAAAACTCTTACTTGATAGACTTACCAATATAAATTGGTCATCTTTCTCAAATATGAACACTTTTGTTTTAATTGACAATATTGAATGTGATGAAAGAGTTCATCATTTATATGGAGTAAGTAATAAGATGTGGAACAAATTTACATGTTCTGTTGAGTTTTATAGATGTGCATATTTATTTTTATAAAAATAGGTAGCCGTTATAATAGGGATTCAAAATTCAATTGGTTTCCACTGGGCTCCCCAAAATTTCAGAGATTACAGAATAATTCTTATTAATATTGGTGTCAAATCTAAGTGTTCACTTGTGAACCCACTTCCCCTTTCTTGGAAGAAGTAAAAGTTATTTTTGGAACTCTGATTTCCTGACTAATTGGAGTCAGGAATCCCAGTAATTCCCCCTATTAAAGGATATGCAAATGTCCCATAGCTCTCCTAAAAGGCAGTCTTACAGTAGGCAGTCTGAACCAGATGTGTTAGTAATACTTGGTGCCACCCTTTTATCAGCCTCTCTCTCGACAAAGTATGTATAAGAAAAACTGATACTAAAACATCCTAGGAAAAAATAACTTTATGGGAATGAAAGTAGATGCACAGATGAAAAATAAATATTTTTTGGCCAGTATTGTCTGATTTGTGCGTTCATTCATATGATTTTTTAAAAATTTTACTTACGTATTTATTTTTGGCTGCATTGAGTCTTCGTTGCTCCACGTGGGCTTTCTCTAGTTGCGGTGAGCGGGGGCTACTCTTTGTTGTGGTGTGCGGGCTTCTTACTGTGGTGGCTTCTCTTGTGGAGCACTGGCTCTAGGCACCTGGGCTTCAGTAGTTGTGGCACACAGGCTCAGTAATTGTGGCTGACAGGCTCTAGAGTGCAGGCTCAGTAGTTGTGGTGCACAGGCTTAGGTGCTCCATGGCATGTGGGATCTCCCCGGACCAGGGATCGAACCTGTGTCTCCTGCATTGGCAGGCAGATTCTTAACCACTGTGCCACCAGGGAAGTCCCCATAGGATTTTTTTTTAAAAGGAAGGGCCAATCCCTTTATGCTTTCATTTCCTGCCTCAGGGCAAGGGCTTTAACTCCAAAGTGCTGTTTTCATAACACTTCCCCTGTCTTACAAATTCCTGGAACACCCAGCACTAAAAAGTTTGGGTTTTTTTTAGATTTGTCTTAAACAACAAAGGCTAAGAGGAAAATGCTTGAGCCCACCCCTGTAATGTCTAGATGGTTCTGTTTTGGTTTTGTTTTTTAAGTAAAACGGTGATTATTAAATAGTAGTTAGATATACTTAAGATTATAAAATGGGAGATCAGACATTTAACCTCATTCCAGTTTTCTTTCCAGTTTACTTCCCAAATAATTAAAATTTATTTTTTTTTGAAGTATTGACATGGATACAGTGAAGTGCAGAAATCTTAAACTTACAGTTTAGTGGATAATGCACACTTGTCTAGTCACCACCCAGATCATGTTGCAGAACATTTTCAGTATCCCAGAAGGTTATCTTGTACCTCTTCCCGATTCATTCCTCCTTGCCAAAGATAACCATTATTTTGACTTCTGTCACTATATATTAGTTTTGCCTGTTCTTGAACTTCATGTAAATGGAATCTTACCTACAATACAGTACATACAATCACCCTTGAATTTAGTGTATTTTATTCATCATATGTCTTTGAGATTCATTCACATATTTTGGTGAAACAATAATTCATTTTCATTGCTGTCCAGTATCCTGTTGTTTGCATATAACACAGTTTTTTCATTCTGGTGATGGAAATTGGGTTATTTCCTGATTTGGGCTGTTACTAAGAGTGACATTCTTACCCATGCCATTTGGTACATAACTCTGTTGGGTATATGTACTTAGGAATGAAATTGCTGGGTCATAGAGTAGGCATATCTTTAGGTTCAGCATATATTGCCATTTTTAACAAAGTACCAGTTTACAGTCTCTCACTGGCAATGTATTGTTCCATATTTTTTGCCAACATTTGTAACCTTTCAACTACTTTAAAAACACATTCCATTCCCATTAGGGGATATTAGAAATGGAAGTAGAAAAAAAGAGAAATATTATTTATTCTTACTCCAAATTAGGAACATATCATTTTATATTTAATGTGTTTATTCATTTCCTCCTTTTGCCCTATCTTCCCAACTCAATTCAGTATTTTGAGAATATTTACATAATTCCACCCAAGGAAAAAAATATACAAAAATGAACAGGACGAAGACCTAAATAAATGGCAGGATATCTGTGCTCATGTGTTGGAAGACTTACTATGGTTAAGGTAGTGATACTCCTCAAGTATGTAGATTCAACAACATACCTATCAAAATCCCAGCTGCCTGTTTTTAGAAATAGGCAAGCTAATCCTAAAAATCATATGGAAAAACAAGAGACCCAGAATAGCCAAACTGTCTCGGAAAAAAACAAAATTGAAGGACTCACATGTCCCAAAGCTGTAGTGACAAGACATTGTCATCCTGGCATAAGTATAGATATATAAACCATGAAATAGAACTGAGAATCCAGAGGTGAACTTTTCTACTTATGGTTAGTTGGTATTCAGGACAATTCATTGGGGAAAGAATAGTCTTTTAAAAAAATGATTCTCGGACAACTGGATATCCACATGCAAAGGAATGATGTTGGATCCATACCTCACACCATATACAAAAATAACTCAAAATGGATCACAGGCCTAAATGTAAGAGCTAAATTTATAAAACTCTTATTTTTTTTTTTTTTTTGGCCATGTTGCGCGGCATGTGGGATCTTAGTTCCCCAACCAGGGATCAAACCCGTGCCCCCTGACCTGGAAGCGCAGAGTCTTAACCACTGGACTGCCAGTAAGTCCCTAAATTTATAAAACTCTTAGAAGAAAACATAGATGTAAAATTTTCATGACTGTGGATTAGGCAGTGGTTTCTTAGTTATGACACCCAAGAGAACAAGCAACCAAAGAAAAAAATAGATAAATTGGACTGAATCAAAATTAAAAGCTTTTGTTCTTTAAGGGACACTCCAGCAAGATAGTGAAAAGACAGCTCTCAGAGTGGGAGGAAATTTTGCAAACCATATATCTAAAAAGGGTCTAGTGTCCAGAATATATAAAGAACTTTTACAACTCAAATTAAACAACTCAATTTAAAAATGGACGGGACTTCCCTGGTGGCGCAGTGGTTAAGAATCCGCCTGCCAATGCAGAGAACACGGGTTCGCGCCCTGGGCCAGGAAGATCCCACATGCCACAGAGCAGCTAAGCCCGTGTGCCCAACTACTGAACCTGTGCTCTAGAGCCCGTGAGCCACATCTGCTGAAGCCAGCACTCCTAGAGCCCGTGCACTGCAACAAGAGAAGCCACTGCAATGAGAAGCCTGCACACCACAACAAAGAGTAGCCCCCGCTCACTGCAACTAGAGAAAGCCCACGTGCAGCAACGAAGACCCAACACGGCCAAAAATAAATAAATAGATAAATGAAAGCAATCATTAAAATAAAATAAAATAAAATAAAAATGGGCAAAGAGGGCTTCCCTGGTGGCGCAGTGGTTGAGAGTCCGCCTGCCGATGCATGGGACACGGGTTCGTGCCCCGGTCCGGGAAGATCCCACATGCCACGGAGCGGCTGGGCCCATGAGCCATGGCCGCTGAGCCTGCACGTCCAGAGCCTGTGCTCCGCAACGGGAGAGGCCACAGCGGTGAGAGGCCCGCGTACCGCAAAAAAAAAAGGGCAAAGAATTCGAATAGACACTTCTCCAAAGAAGATACACAGATGGCCAAAAAGCACAGAAGAGAAGATGGTCAACCTATTAGTCATTAAGAAAATGCAAATGAAAACTACAAAATCCCACTTTACACCCACTAGGATGGCTAAAATAAAAAAGATAAACAATAACATTGTTGGTGAGGATCTAATAAAATGGAATACTTCCATATTACTGACAGGAATGTAGAATAACCCAGCCATTTTGGAAAACAGTTTCCAACTCAAAAAGTTAAATATATAGTTACCATATGACCCAGAAATTCTATTGTTAGGTATATACCCAACAGAATTGAAAACATATGTCCACATGACAACTTGCACAGGAATGTTTATAGCAGCATTATCCATGATAGCCAAAAATCAAAAACAACCCAAATGTGCATCAGCTCATGAATAAATAAACAAAATGTGGTATATTTGTACAAGAATATTATTTGGCCGTAAAAAGGAATGAAGTACTGATACGTGCTACAACATGAATGAAACTTGAAAACGTTATGTTAGGTGAAAGGGGCCAGTACAAAAGGTCACATATTATATGATTCCATTTATATGAAATGTCCAGAATAGATAAAAACTACTGAATTGTACATTTTAGAAGGATGAATTTTAAAGGATGTGAATTATATCTCAATTAATAATAATAATTGAGGTGAAAAACTCCAAAGAGTAGAGGAACTGGGGAGTAAATTTTTTTATATATAAGCTATATATGTAGTTTATAAATACAAGTAATTATATATATCTTATATATAAATATATAAATTATACATGCAATTATATGTTATATGTAAGCTATAATAATTTGTAACAGTCCAGTTAATGAAATAGAAGTAAAATTCCAGAAAGGAATCCAAACATATATAAAGAAAGGGCCTACTGAATAAAGGCCCTACTTAACCATAAGTATATGGTACTTTTAATATACTGTTAATCAGTTAGCTTGTGTTTTTATATTAGGTTTTCCTATGTGTGGTTTTGTACTCTAAATATATCAAATTGCCCTACGTTTATATCTTCCTCTAGAGTAAATGTGGTAATTGAATCTAAGGGACGTAAAAACATGCTTCAAATCATATAGCTAATGCATCTCCAAATCAGGTTTAAGGATACAAAAGAAAAGAAATCCATGGTTCCTATAAAGAAATAACAGGACCAGTAGGAGTTCTCAACCAACCAGCAACAGTGCTGCCTTCCTAAGGCACATTTGGAAAAGTCTAGGGGCATTTTTGATTGTCACAGACTGGGCTATGGAGAGATGCTATTGGCATTTATTGCCGAGAGGCCAGTGATTCTAAATGTTCTACAGGGCACTGGACAGCCTTAACAACCAAGAATTGTTATGCCCCAAATGCCAATAGTAGTCTTACTGAGAAACACTGGCAATGGTTGACCAAAATTTTGTAGGATGCCCCCTTTTGGAAGATGGGGGAATGACAGAAATCTTACAGTGGAAATTGGGAAGAAGAATGCAGGATGAAAGGAGGCCTCTGGGCACCACATCTTTTCCTGAGAGCAGAGCCAGATAATTAATTTTTATTTTATATTGGAGTATAGTTGATTTACAATGTTGTGTTAGTTTCAGGTGTACAGCAAAGTGGTTCAGTTATACATAGTGTTTCAAGTGTACAAGCTTTTAAGTTTATTTAGGTCCCATTTGTTTATTTTTGTTTTTATTTTCATTAGTCTAAGCGGTGGATCTAAAAAGATATTGCTGTGATTTATGTCAAAGAATGTTCTGCCTATGTTTTACTCTAAGAGTTTTATAGTATCTGGTTTTACATTTATTTTAGGTGTTTAATCCATTTTAGTTTATTTTTGTGTATGGTATTAGAGAATGTTCTAATTTCATTCTTTTACATGTAGCTGTCCAGTTTTCCCAGCACCACTTATTGAAGAGCTTGTCTTTTCTCCTTTTTTGTAGATTAATTGACCATAGGTGCATGGGTTTATTTCTGGGCTTTCTATCCTGTTTCATTGTTCTGTAAGTCTGTCTTTGTGCCAGTACCATACTGTTTTGATTACTGTAGCTTTATAGTATAGTCTGAAGTCAGAGAGCCTGACTCCTCCAGGTCCATTTTCCTTTCTCAAGATTGCTTTGGCTATTCAGGGTCTTTTGTATCTCCATACAAATTTTAAGTTTTTTTTGTTCTAGATCTGCAAAGAGCGCCCTTGGTAATTTGATAGTGGTTTCATTGAATCCGTAGATTGCCTTGGGTAGTATAGTCATTTTGACAATATTGATTTTTCCAATCCAAGAACATGGTGTATCTTTCCATCTGTCTGTGTCATCTTCAGTTTCTTTCGTCAGTGTCTTACAGTTTCTGGAGTACAGGTCTTCTGCCTCCTTAGGTAGGTTTATTCTTAGGCGTTTTATTCCTAGTATTTCCTTTTAGTCAGTTCTACTTAATATAGAAGCCAAAGTGGATCAATGAGTAGTGGTTAAGACAACAGTCTGAAACCAGAAGAATCAGAGAGTTCAAATCCTGGTTCTTCCACTTGGAATTACATAACCTCTTCGGGTCTTAAGTTAGTTTCCTCAGCTGCAAAATAATTCTTAGAGTTGCCTCTGTTTCCAAAAGAGAGAGATGAGAATGTCTACTAATAATCTGTTCTTCTTCTCAGAAGTTACGGATGTGGTGTATGAAAGATGCTGTGGTTTTAAGTGTTGAGCAAGAAAGGAATTTGAATTCTTCTTCTTAGCCCAGGTTTACTTGTCTCTTTTGAAAGTGTCATTGTGATTGCATCTGAGATTTTCTGCCATGCCAACTATTTACAGTTCTTGGAGCTGCTATAACGGCAGTAATTAAGGCACACCTAACTCCTCCTTTGCATAAGCCCAGAGTACTTCCCGCTGAGGAGATGGAGCTGTTGTCCTAATATTGGATTTAGATATAGTACCACTAGTGCAAGAGAATGCCAAGTTCATTTAAATTAATATAAATCAACACGTTCGTCCATTCACTTATGGAAGACTATAAAGTAGTATCTTATCAGGAAGTAAGGCTGGTTAGTAGTTGACTTGGTAATATTTAGAGATATAATAACTGAAGCTAAATATAATTTTCCCCTGATTAGAAATTGCTTTACCGGCAAAAGGAAAATGAAGAAGCATTTATTGAGCCTGGCACTGTGCTTACTATGTTACATAGTTTCTTTGCTTTAAAGGGAGTCAGTACTAGAAGCTTCCATAATTACTTTGGAAATAGCCTTTGAAAACATAGTTTGCATGTGATTTGAGTTACCTGATACTATAAAGACTTGTATAAGAAGTCTTCAAGATATAAGCTCCAGTTTTAGATATCAATGGAGACATGTGTTTAACATAGGCAGAGTAAACACTGAGGATGTCTGAGTTTATTCTATTTTTTAAAGAAGATGCTTTTCAAGAGAAAAACCACAGGAGTGAAACATGTTCCTTTTCACTCTGCAGTATAGTCCAACCAAAGTAAAATATTAGAAAAAGTAACCTTCCAGATAGTAAAAATAAGTCTTTGGACAGATGAGTAAACTGAAAGATTGATAGTTAAGTTCAATTCTTAGACATAAAGTATTAAAGAGATATTATGTGAAATATTCATAATGTAATGTCTTTGATAGTATAAATTAGAAGAAGGTGATGGGTAGTATTTTTCCATATTTCATCCTGCCTTATGTCCCATAACTCCTAATTAGTGCTGAAAGCTAACTGAAACCATTCTTGGGGCTATGTATTCTGTTTTGGGGACCCTAAACTGAGAAAACCCGTATGTGCTTTGATATTATGACCTTTAAGAAGAAGTGGGGAGGGGGGAAGAAGCTCTTCAGTTTCAAATTCTTCTAGCCCATTATGATTAATTGCAAAGTGTAAGTCTGAGGAATAGCAGTAACTTTATTTTATTTTTCCCAGGAAGGCAGATTATATCAGCATATCCAGGAAATCTAAGAAGATTAGGAGCTGTGTAATGGAGTATAATGTGAGTTAGGGGATCAACTCTGACTGAACATCAGTCATGTTTGTGTCCTTTATTTTGAAAGATTTTGGTTAACACCGGAAATGTTTTTTTTGAAGTTGCAGACTCAAACTCATTTTGCTGATTATAAGTTATATAAAAGCTCATCAGCTAAATTGAAAGTTATATTGCTGTGTAAACAGGTGAGTACTTGTTATATCTTTTGAAGCCTGAGTTCTGAGTAGTTAGCACTAATGCCGTTTAAGACAAAGTATCTGCTGCCTTTTGTATTTCTTGTTCTGTGCATAGATCTTATCTTTTTTTTTTTTTTTTAACTGGCCCGGAGACTTCAGAAAATTTTTATCTCATAGAACACCATCTGTTCTGATTAATAACTGTCTGGGAGGGCTTACAGAATTTTATTTGAGTAATAACAGAGTAGTTCCTTCAAACCCTAAGATTACAAGCCTGAGAACCCTGAGAAATCTGGATTAAGACTTGGTAAAAATATTTCTTTTGAAAATGTCTGGAATGCAGTTAGTACAACTGCAAATGCATTTAGCAGTGGTTAATAAATATAACTCTCTATGTAATTCTGTATTGTAAAAGTGATTTAAAGTTATCAATATATAATGGTTATCAATACGTAGATAATTGTGCTGTTCCTTCTACCTCCATCTTCCACCCTTTTTAGGCTTTCTATTTCCTTAAAAGAAATAATGATGCCATCATTATTTCTTAAAACTAATGATGCCATCACAACCTATTGATCCATCATATTCATTACTTCCGTCCTTAGCATAAAATTTATTACAAGAAGTTGAGGACTAAAAAATGACCAGTTAAAGTTATCTGCTACATTTTCTGGGACATTAACTACACATATGTGTTTACTTTTCTCTCTTTCATGCCAGGCTGTAGGTTTTAATTGAAGAGATTCTAAAAATGGCTTCATTCTAACAAATTGTATTAAGGAATTCCAGAAGGACAGCCAACACAGTAAGGTTCATTTGTGAACTTCAAGAGAATCAGTACAGAGGTTTTCTCTAAATTGCTTTTATGCTTTTTATCACCCTTAAAAGTAAAGATTTATGTTTGAAAAGTAGAGAAGAATGCTGATCTCTTATATTACCATCTGTGTTCTCTCTGAGGCAAGGATAAAGACCTTTTAAGAGTTAGTATCTTTTTTTTTTAAATATATTTATTTATTTTTGGCTGCACTGGGTCTTCGTTGCTGTGCGCGGGCTTTCTCTAGTTGCGGCAAGTGGGGGCTACTCTCCGTTGTGGCGTGCGGGCTTCTCATTGTGGTGGCTTCTCTTGTTGTGAAGCACGGGCTCTAGGCGCTCAGGCTTCAGTAGTTGTGGCATGTGGGCTCAGTAGTTGTGGCTCGCGGGCTCTAGAGCGCAGGCTCAGTAGTTGTGATGCACGGGCTTCGTTGCTCCGCGGCATGTGGGATCTTCCCAGGCCAGGACTCGAACCTGTGTCCCCTGCACTGGCAGGCAGAGTCTTAACCACTGCGCCACCAGGAAAGCCCAGTATCTTTTTTTTTAACAAGGCCAACCTTTCTTTGTTTTTAAATTTGTGTTAGACCAAATACTTGCTGCAGCTCTGCAGTAAGAAAACTCTTTAGAACTGAGCTAGCAGATTGGACTTAAGTACCATGCTTCTTGTATTAATATTAACTGGTATTTTATATGATATTTAATTCAAAATGGGTAACAGTGTTGTCTTTAAAATTCAGTGTCACTTCAGGAATAAGGGACAACCACTTTCCCAATACATATAACTGCAAAAGCTTACTGATTTGTAAGTAACTTAACTTGGCTGCTTTTCCTATTATTATCTTTGAAATTATTAGGTTGAATCAGAAGAAATCGCCTTTTTAAGGTCAAAAATAGTCAAATATTGGCAGTTTCATGGTTCAGCCTAGTAGTTTTGTTGGATAAACAGACCACTTAATTGCTGGGATTCACTATGACCACTATTTCTAATTGAGTTTGCTTCTTTCTCCAGCACTGGTCTTGATTCTTCCCCTCAGTCTTTATTCCCTACTCACCAGTGATGATTGCAGTTTGCTATTCCAGATGAGTTTATTGGAAGAACTACTTTCCACTTGTCTCATACTTGCCTTGTGTCTTAGGCTCCTTCACCCATTCATCCCTATCCTATTCATTGCTAGTAAGTGCCGTTTAAAAAGTAAAATACAGATATTGTTACCCAATAAAGGGTTAAACACTTTAAAGTTTGAAAAGTACATAATTTCTTGCTGTGGTTTAGAAGAAAAAGCGCTAAACGGGAGTCAGAACCTTGATCTTCCTCCTACTGAATGAAAAGCCTTAGAGAAAGTAGTTTAACATTTATGGGCCTGTTTCTTTGTGTATAAAGTATAAATACAGTTTACCTGTGAACAACAGAGGTTTAAACTGCCCGGGTCCACTTACATGTAGATATTTTTCAACAGTAAATGCTGCAATACTACGTGGTCCCTGGTTGGTTGAATCTGCAGACCTCAGCTATGGAGGGCCGACTATAAATTATATGTGGATTAAGGGTCAACTGTAGTACATTCTTTTACCATATCCACCTAAAGCAGTTAGAAGCAAATGAAACTGAGCTGTTAGTTGCTAATTATAGTAATTCTTCCTTATTTGGACATGACTAAGATGCTTAAATAAATATTTAGGAGAGAATTTTTTTTAATTGAAGTATAGTTGATTTACAATATTGTGTTAGTTTCAGGAGTATAGCACAGTGATTCATTATTTTTGCAGATTATATACCATTATAGGTTATTATAAGATAATGGGTATAATTCCCTGTGCTATACAGTAAATTCTTTTGCTTATCTATTTTATGTATAGTAGTTTATATCTGTTAATCCCATACTTTTAATTTGTCCCTCCCCTCTTCCCTCTCTCCTTTGGTAACCATAAGTTTGTTTTCTATGTCTGTAAGTCTGTTTCTGTGTTGTAGATAAGTTCATTTGTATCATTTTTTTAGATTCCACATATAAGTGATGTCATATGATTTTGTCTTTCTCTGTCTGAACTTAGTATGATAATCTCTAGGTCCATCCGTGGTGCTGCAAATGGCATTAGTTCTTTTTTTTAATGGCTGAGTAATATTCCACTGTGTGTGTGTGTATACACAAACACACACACTTGCACACACACATCTTTGTCCATTCATCCGTCGATGGACATTTAGGTTGCTCCCATGTCTTGGCTGTTGTAAATAGTGCCGTGAATACTGGGGTGCATGTATCTTTTAGAATTAGAGTTTTCGTCTTTTCCAGATATATGCCCATATAAGTGATACCATATAGTATATGTCTTTCTCTGTCTGACTTATTTAACTAAGCATAATATTCTCTAAGTCCATCACTGTTGCTGCAAATGGCATTATTTCATTCTTTCTTATGGCTGAGTAATATTCCATGGTATATATTCCATATCTTCTTAATCCATTCATCTGTTGATGGACACTTGGGTTGCTTTCGTGTCTTGGCTACTGTAAATAGTGCTGTGAACATTGGGGTGCATGTATCTTTTAGAACTAGTGTTTTCTTTTTTTCCAGATATATACCCAGAGGTGGAATTGCTGGATTATATGGTAGTTCTATTTTTATCAATAGTTTTTTAAGGAACCTCCATACTGTTTTCCATAGTGTCTGCACCAATTTACATTCCCACCAGCAGTGTACAAGGGTCCCTTTTATCCACATCCTCTATTTAGGAGAGAATCCTTTTTTTTTTTTTTTAATTTTTTGGCTGCACCACATGGCATGTGGGGTCTTAGTTCTCTGACCAGGGATCAGACCTGTGCCCCCTGCATTGACAGCACAGAGTCTTAACCACTGGACTGCCAGGGAAGTCCCTCAGAGAGAATTCTTTTAAATCTGAACTTTATAACTGCCAAAATGAAAGTTGGTAATCTCAACTCTAATGTCCATTAACACATAAATGGGTAAACAAATTGTGGTATATCTTTGGTAAGGAATACTATTCAGCAATAATAAGGATATATAAGTTGGGAATTTTAAATGCCTATTCTCAGTATCTTCCAGTTTTGCCTGTGAATGTTATTTTAGATGTGTTTTCTTTTGGGACTCTTCTTGTCAAGGAACAGATGACAATGAATGGTGAGACTGAGATTTCCACTTGCTTTTGTTACAGAGAACTTGCTTAGAATGATATAGCCATAGGTGGAAAAGGTAAGGTCTAAATCTCTTAGCATTTCTTCTTCTCCTTGATAATTTTTCTTGATAATCTCGGAATAAGAAAAAAATATTTTAACAAAAGGTAGTTTGTGATAAGAAAAAGGTAGCAAGTTGTAAAATAATAAGTGGTACAGGAAAAATTAATGTACACTAAATTAGCAGATGTGTCACACAGTTTCTAAAAACCTTTAATATCATTTATATACAATAAAATTCACCGATTTTAAGTGTGTAATTCCATGAGTTTTGACAAATGTATACAGTCATGTAACCATACCATAACTGAAGTATAAAATGTTTTTGTCACCCCTGAAAAGTCCCCTTCATACCGCTCTGCTGTCAGTCCTCTCTCCATTCCCTGGCAACCACTAATCTGTTTTCTATCATTGTAATTATGTCTTTTTAAGAATTTCCCATAAATGAATTCACAAGAGTATAGTCTTTTGTGTCTGACTTATTTCATTTAACATAATCCTTTTGAGATTCATCATTTTTGCATGTATCAGTTGTTCCCTTTTTATGTATTTTCTTTCTGTCTTCATCATGTTTCCTCTACTTTTCTGAATGTATGGAGTATATTTATAATAGCATTTTTGTATCGTTGTCTGCTAATATTCTGTCATTTCTGGTCTGTTTCTATTGATAGACTTTTCTCCTAGTTGGTGGGTCATATTTTCCTGTTTCTTTGAATGCCTAGAATTTTTTATTATACGTCACACATTGTGAATTTTACATTACTAGGGGCTGCATTTTGTATTCATTTAGGTAATAATGTTGGACTTTGTTCTTGGAATCAATTGGATCCTTTTAAGACTTGCTTTTAAGGGGTGTTAGGGTGGGCCAGAGCAAGTTTTAGTCTAGGGCTAATTTAGCTCCACTACTAATGTGATTCTGAGGTCTTTCCATTTTGGTTGGTGAAAATAGAAGCTATTCCCAACTGTATGAGTGCTGGGAATTGTTCAGTCTGCTGCTTTCTGTTGGAGCTTTCTCCAGCCCCTCATAGTTTCTTCTCATACGTGTTCAGATCAGCACTTTGCCAGATGCTCTTCTGTAGACCCCCAAAGGTCTCTCTGTGCACCTTCCTCCTCCCCTGTTGTGTGCCCAGTAAATTCTAGCCACCTTAGCCTCCCCAACTCCAAAATCTGATGTCTTCAACTGACAAGACTAGGTCCCCACTCCTGGAGCAGCCCGGGACCTGTCTCCAGGTGGTATGAGGACAATCCAGAGACTCACTTCTGTTTTCCCTTCTCTGCAGCAGCACAGTCCCCCACTGCCTGGGGCCCAATGTCTGAAAACCATTTTGTAATATACTCTGTCCAGCTTTCTGTTGTTTACAAACAGGAAAGAAAATCCGGTTCCTAGTACTTTATCATGGCTGGAAGTGGAAGTCTCTTATTCTAAATGTAGAGTAAGCATGTGTTGGTATTTCTAGGGGAAAATTAGAGTACGTGGTTCATCAGTTGTCAACATAAACTTAACATACCTTAATGTCTGTTTTAATATGTGTAAGATGTATGTCGTAACTTAAGTGATGTTCTTCAGTGCTCACACTAATCTAAGCTTGTATGTGCTTCTCCGGTCAACTTGAAGTTATTTACATATAGAGTATTAATTTGGGCTTGTTTGTAGCAAACTTATCTCGAGTAGTTTCCCATCAATGACGGATATGTTAGTGTTTTGATTCTAAGGACATTTGTTAGTCATCTGTATTTGCAATTGATTAACTTACCTTTGAACTGTATGGTTGTATTTTTTAAAATATGAATTTGCTGGCTTTCTAATATATGTGAAAATGACTGCAACCTTTTCTTATTTGTGAGTATTTGTGATTTAGAAAACCATAAAACAGTTCTTCGCCCTTTGCAAGCTGATCTTTTGAATTTATGTCTTGCTCTCTGTAACAGAACGATTGTTTTTGGACATCCGTTCATAGATTGACCTACCATAAAGTCAAAACCAGGCCAAATATTTAGTCAATCAGCAGTTAGAGAAATGTGTGTCTTAATCCATTTGTGTTTTAGGGAAGATGAACAAAGTAGGATTAAAAATATGACTTTTACATTATTATATGTGTATGCTATTGCTGTCTGGTAGTTGTTTTAGGGAAATGGTAACATAAACTCTTAAGAGGAAAATATGGGGCTCTGAAAGGTTCTGTCTCTGGTCTTATGTGTAAAATTATTTGCAGCACGGTTTTTGGAATGAATATTGAAGTTGAGAGGCCTAGCTTCTAGTCAACTGTGCCACTCAGTATTGTGTAACTGTAGGCCACTCACAACCTTTGTGAGTCTCCTAATATATAAAATGAAAATGATAATAATTATCCAACCTACTGTAAAGGGGTGGTAGAGTGTTAAATGAGGTAGTATCAATGAAAATGTTTGAAGATGCTAATGTGCCATGGAAATACTGGTCATTAAACTTTATTTTGTACATTACTATAAAATCTGCTATCAACACCTACTATGACAGAATACAAACGCAAGATATATTTGTTTCTACTTATATTCCATACAGTTTACTGTGCAAAAATATTTTATATGGGAAAGGAAGAAACAAAACATAGAATTGATTGATAGAATAGAGATGGAGGAGATTGCTGTCTTTTTCCACTTCTTCTTTCTTAGTATTATTTTGTTTCCCTCCCCATGATTTTCCAGGCAAAGAGTGTATACAGCAGTTAGCTGAAAACGTCAGATATTTCAGGAGGCGTCTGAAAAATATGGGCTTCATCATCTATGGAAATGAAGATTCTCCAGTGGTGCCTCTGATGCTCTACATGCCAGCCAAAATTGGGTACCTTTTTGCAGATTACAGATTGCCCTCTTATTAGACTTAAGGTTTACCATGATGTGAGACCAGGCTTATATATTTTGTTAGGTAAAATTGTCTTGGCCTCATTATGTTAACCTTTGTTTGCTAGATCTGCCGTAGATTAAACAAGTGGATTCCAATTTGTAAAATATGTTAACTTGTTAGTCTTTCCTTAAACAAACATTTGAGTTTAATGCACTCTTCTGGGGGATTGAGATAGATCAGTGAACAAAACACAGAAAAATCCATGTCCTTGTGGGGTTATGCTCTACTGGGGCAAGAGTCAGACAAACGTAATAAATAAAGAAATTATGTAATATGCCAGAAAGTGTTAAGGGCTATAGGAAAAAATAGAGCAGGATATGGGGTTTGAGAGTGCACTGTGGGTGGGCAGATTACAGTATTAAATGGGGTGGTCACCCTCGACAGCCTCAGGGGTAAGGGAAGATGACATCTGAGCTTGAACTAGCTGAGCAAGTTAGCCACTTGGAGGAAGAAGCTTCTGTGCAAAGGCCACAATGCAGGAACATACTTAGCTGATGGAAGACTAGCAGGAGGTGAGTGGAGCTGAAGTGCAGTGCCCAAGGGGGAACAGTGAGCCATGAGGTCAGATGTGCACTTTACACCAGCCTCTCTGGCCTGTGCAAGGCGTGTATAATGGAAATCTTTGCCCTGGAATAGCTTTCAGTGTATTTGGGAAGTACAGATGTATAACGAAACCAAAATATATATGAAAAGCAGATATGAAGTGGACAAATCTAATTATTTGCAAAATAATTATGTGCAAAATTGCACCAGAGATATAAAATAAAGGAGTCAGACTTCCCTGGTGGCGCAGTGGTTAAGAATCCGCCTGCCAACGCAGGGGACACGGGTTTGATCCCTGGTCCAGGAATATCCCACATGCCGCGGAGCAACTAAGCCCGTGCACCACAACTACTGAGCCTGCGCTCTAGAGCCTGCGAGCCACAACTGCTGAGCCTGTGTGCCACAACTACTGAAGCCCACGCACCTAGAGCCCACGCACCGCAACGAAGAGTAGCCCCCACTTGCCGCAACTAGAGAAAGCCCGTGCACAGCAAAAAAGACCCAACACAGCCAAAAATAAATAAATTTATTTTAAAAATAAAATAAAGGAGTCATCTGCTTAGTATAGGTTCAGTAAAAAAGGCACATCTTTTCAGATTTGTGAGTTTTGACTGGATTGTAAATATAAAATTGAGTAAGGATCATTTCTCAGGTTTAATGGAACTCATTAAAGGAGCAAATATTTCTATTCATCTTTGAATCCCCAGCGCGCACCACAGCCCCTTGCACTCAATAAACGTTGATTAAAGTGAATATAGGAGGGAAAATTAAATCAGGGAACCTGGAAGTATGGTGATTCCAAAGTTAGTGAATGGGGGATATTGGGAAAGGGTGCTCATTGAGGGAAAAAGAGGAGTTTAGTTTCCAGTAGGAAGTCATATGGGCAATTGGCATTATGGCCTTCAGAGGAGATGGAGGAAATGAGGGAATCCTACACCAAAGCAGAAGTGTAGGATTTCCCTCATTCTTCTTTAAATGGAATTATCGTCATAAATAAACTCAAAAAGTTACCTGTTCTGGAGGATTGACTTAGTCTAGAACGCTTTCTTTAGAGAGGACTGTGTCTAATTTATTCTATACAGGTGAAACTGACTATGTACATTATAATTAAGATTTAGAGAGAGTAAGGCAGAATTGGAATAAAGCACTAGACAGTTCGGGAGCATGTGCTAAAGATGCAGGACTTGGCCTGACACAAAGGAAACACATTGAAGAGGATGTACTGTTACTAGGAGTGGGGAAAGCTGGTGCTATTACTAAAGTGAGTGGAATTTTTTATTCTCAAACAAATGCTTTAAACAGCTAAGGGAAAAGTCAGAAAGGAATAAGGTAGGTCAACAAGAGAAAAGGACAAAGAATAACGTAATTTAGTAAATAACAAAATTTACATGAAAGTTAGAATTGTGTTAATTAGGGCAAGATACAGATGTAGAGTAAGGTCACATGCCACGAGTTTGACTTGGGATGGGGGCGTTAAACAAGAACTGTGTGGTCTGGGTGGTCATCTGAAGTCTGGGGATGAGCTGGCCTCACAAACACCAAAGGAATCCCTGAATTACAAAGGCAGCTCAACACTTAAGTCCATCCAAAAAATGCCTGGTCTGGAAGGCTAGTGCTTAGCCTTTCTGCCAGCAGAAAGATGTCCAGATCCTTTGCATCCTTAAGCTTAAGAATTTTTTAAACTGCCAAGCCTGCAAGGACCAGGTTTTAAACTCAAGTTCATTTTGAAACCTCTGAACCACTGTTACATGTCAGTGACACCTTAAGGCTACAGTTGCAAATTACTTTAGGCAAGCCCTATTAAAAATTGGTCTGTGCCAACAATATTCTTTCACCTTTCTGAAGGAAACTATTTGGGATAAGACCACTTTAGGATTGAATAAAAGAAGTCTTTGTAAACTGTCAATTTTAGCTTTCATAGAAGTTAGAAGAAATTCCTAATAGAACTGTCTAGTGCCTGTATCACCCAAGAGTTTACATCATTCAGGCCTTTGTACTGTGTGATTTATTATTCTCCCTGGTTTCTTTTCTTGTTTTCCCTCTGCAGCGCCTTTGGACGGGAGATGCTAAAGCGGAATATCGGTGTCGTTGTGGTAGGATTTCCTGCTACCCCAATCATTGAGTCCAGAGCCAGGTTTTGCCTGTCAGCAGCTCATACCAAAGAAATGCTTGATACTGTAAGTAGACATTTTCACTTTGATATAATATACCTTATACTAAGAAGGCCTGTGTATCAGGTGAACTTAATCATCTGTTGGTCCTGATGCTCTCTGGGCACCTGAGGTGTTTACTGGTGAAGTAGAGGAGGGAGTGCACAATGCTGCTTAATACATTGCTGTTTACAAAAAATTGCACAACTGGTAGCATCGCCCACCAGACCCTGCATGATCAGGGCTTTAGGGAATTTTCTGGCTTCATCTTGTTCCACTCTCTCTCATTATGATCTCTACAGCTCTACATTCTCTTTCTACTCTAGCTGTTTCTCCCCTGAGCTTTCTTGGGCGTTGTTCTGTCTGTGGCAGTTTCTCTCTTGACCTTTCTCTCCCCTTTGCCTGGCTGACTGCTACTCATTCTTAACATCTCCACTTAAAAGAAACTTGCTCAAGGGTTTTCCCAAACCCTCTAGGCTAGATATTTCTGGAAATCCTAAGACTCTCCCCTAGGAAATTCTTTACACCTGTAATTATTTAATGGCAATCTTTGCCATTAGATAAATCTTTAGGAGGAACTAAGTCTATTTTTCTCATTCTGTATCCCCAGGACCTACCACAGTGCCAGGCACATAGTAGGAGCTCATAATTATTACTGAATGTAATTATTTATGGCCTCTTAATATGTTCTCATCTCTTGATATTCTCTTAATATGCTATTATTTCACACCTGAGACTTCAGACTTTTTTTTTTAGCATTTTTTGTTTAATTTTTTTTTTTTTAGAATTTCTAGTGTATTTTTCCCTTTTGAATTTTTTCTTATCCTTCTGTTGGTTTATTTTGCTATTATTTTCTAACTTTTTGATTTGGATATGGATTTTCCAATGAACACCATGTCAGTGGAATCCCACATATTTTAGTAAAGCACACCTTCGTATCAATATCAGTATTTCTAATGTTTTTCTTATTTCTCTCTGAATTAGGATTGGCTTATTAATTTTTTAAAAATATTTATTTTATTTTTGGCCGCGTCGGGTCTTAGTTGCGGCATGCGGGATCTTCATTATGGCATGTGGGATCCTCCGCTGCGGTGCACAGGCTTCTCTCTAGTTGTGGCATCTGAGCTTAGTTGCCCTGCAGCATGTGGGATCTTAGTGCCCCGACCAGGGATCGAAGCTGCGTCCATTATACTTTTAAATTCTAGTCCCTCTAATATGTATATTGGATAACATGATGACTTTAGATTGTATTTCCCTAATCACAAATGTTGTTGAACCTTTTTTTTTTAATGTGCTCAGTTGCCATCTGTGTATCTTCTGTGATAAAGTATCTGTACAAGTTCATGTCCAAGTTTCATTGTTTATCTTTTATTTTCATATTATCAAGTTTTTAGAGGTCTTTTAGGCTATTATTCATATTCAGCATCATTTTTTGAAGAAAGGCTATCATTCCTCCATGTGTTTTCCTTAACAACTTTGTCAAAAATCAGTTGAATATATTGTGTAAATTCATTTCTGAAAAGTCTGTTCTGTCTCATTGATTTAGGTGTCTGTCTTCTCACCAGTATCTTGATTATTTTTATTTTTAAAAAAATTTTTATTTTATATTGGAGTATAGTTGATTTACAATGTTGTGTGAGTTTCAAGTGTACAACAGTGATTCAGTTTATACATGTACATATATCTATTCTTTTTCAGATTCTTTTCTCATATAGGTTATTACAGAGGAGTGAGTAGAGTTCCCTGAGCTGTACAGTAGGTCCTTGTTATCTATTTTATATCTAGTCGTGTGTATATGTTCATCCCAAACTCCTAATTTATCCCACACCCCCACCATTCCCTTTTGGTAACCATAAGTTCGTTCTCTAAGTCTGTGGGTCTATTCCTGTTTTGTAAATAAGTTCATTTGTATCATTTCCTTAGATTCCACATATAAATGTTATCATATGATATTTCTCTTTCTCTGACTTCACTTAGTATGACAATCACTAGGTCCATCCACGTTGCTGCAAATTATTTCATTCTTTTTTATGGCTGAGTGATGTTCCATTGTATATATTACCACATCTTCTTTATCCATTCCTCTGTTGATGGACATTTAGGTTGTTTCCATGTCTTGGCTATTGTAAATAGTGCTGCTAGGAACATAGGGGTGCACGCATCTTTTTTAATTTTAGTTTTGTCTGGATATATGCCCAGTAGTGGGACTGCTGGATCATATGGTAGTTCTAGTTTTAGTTTTCTGAGGAACCTCCATACCGTTTTCCACAGTGGCTGCACCAGCTTACATTCCCACCAAGAGTGTAGGAGGGTTCCCTTTTCTCCACACCCTCTGTAGCATTTATTGTTTGTAGACTTTGTAGACTTTTTTTTTTTTGAAGTGTGTGCAGTGGTGAAGAGTACCATGATGTCTAGTCAAGCCTGGTCCACTGTTTGTTTGTTTGTTTTTTTTGGCTGCATTGGGTCTTCATTGATGCTCCCGGGCTTTCTCTAGTTGCGGTGAGCAGGGGCTACTCTTCGTTGCAGTGCGTGGGCTTCTTGTTGCGGTGGCTTCTCTCATTGTGGAGCACGGGCTCTAGGTGCGTGGGCTTCAGTAGTTGTGGCACGCAGGCTCAGTAGTTGTGGCTTGCAGGCTCTAGAGCACAGGCTCAGTAGTTGTGGCACATGGGCTTAGTTGCTCTGTGGCATGTGGGATCTTCCCAGACCAGGGCTCAAACCTGTGTCCTTTGCATTGGCGGGTGGATTCTTAACCACTGCGCCACCAAGGAAGCCCTGTTAGTAGACTTTTTGATGATGGCCATTCTGACCGGTGTGAGGTGATACCTCACTGTAGTTTTGAGTTGCTTTTCTCTAATAATTAGTGATGTTAAGCATCTTTTCATGTGCTTTTTGGCCCTCTCTATGTCTTCTTTGGGGAATTGTCTGTGTAGATCTTTGCTCATTTTTTGATTAGGTTGGTTGTTTTTGTGTATTGAGCTGCACGAGCCATTCGTATATTTTGGAAATTAACCCTTTGTCGGTCGCATCACTTGCAAATATTTTCTCCCATTCTCTGGGCTGTCTGTTTGTTTGTTTATTTATTTATTTATTTGGCTGCGTTGGGTCTTCATTGCTGCACGCAGCCTTTCTCTACTTAGCGGTGAGTGGGGTCTACTCTTCATTGTGGTGCATGGGCTTCCCATTGCCGTGGCTTCTCTTGTTGCAGTGCATGGGCTCTAGGCATGCGGGCTTCAGTAGTTGTAGTGCGTGGGCTCAGTAGTTGTGGTACGCAGGCTCTGGGTCACATGGGCTTCAGTAGTTGTGGCACATGGGCTTGGTAGTTGTGGCTCACAGGTTCTAGAGCGCAGCGTCAGTAGTTGTGGCGCATGGGCTTAGTTGCTCCGCCGCATGTGGGATCTTCCCAGACCAGAGATTGAACCCGTGTCCCCTGCATTTGCAAGCGGATTCTTAACCACTGTGCCACCAGGGAAGTCCTGTCTCTTTGTTTGATTATGGTTTCCTTTGCTGTGCAGAAGCTTTTAAGTTTAATTAGATCCCATTTGTTTACTTTTGTTTTTATTTTCATTACTCTAGGAGGTGGATCCGAAAAGATATTGCTGCGATTTATGTCAAAGAGTGTTCTGCCTATGTTTTCCTCTAAGAATTTTATAGTATCTGGTCTTACATTTAGGTCTTTAATCCATTTTGAGGGGTTTTTTGTATACGGTGTTAGAGAATGTTTTGATTTCATTCTTTTACATGTAACTGTCCAGTTTTCCCAGCACCGCTTATTGAAGAGATTGTCTTTTCTCCATTGTATATCCTTGCCTCCTTTGTCACAGATTAATTGACCATAGGTTCATGGGTTTATTTCTGGGCTTTCTATCCTGTTCCGTTGATCTATAAGTCTGTCTTTGTGCCCATACCATGCTGTTTTGATTACTGTAGCTTTTATCGTATAGTCTGAAGTCAGTATAGCCTGATTCCTCCAGGTCCATTTTTCTTTCTCAGGATTGCTTTGCCTATTCAGAGTCTTTTATGTCTCCATATAAATTTTAAGATTTTTTGTTCTAGATCTGCAAAAAATGCCCTTGGTGATTTGATAGGGATTGCATTGAATCTGTAGATTGCCTTGGGTAGTATAGTCATTTTGACAATATTGATTCTTCCAATCCAAGAACATGGTTTATCTTTCCATCTGTCTGTGTCATCTTTGATTTCTTTCATCAGCATCACATAGTTTTCAGAGTACAGGTCTTCTGCCTCTGTAGGAAGGTTTATTCCTAGGTATTTTATTCTTTTTGATGTGACGGCAAATGGGATTGTTTCCTTAATTTTGCTTTCTGATCTTTTGGTGTTAGTGTATAGGAATGCAACAGATTTCTGTGTATTAATTTTGTATTCTGCAACTTTACCAAATACATTGATGAGCTCTAGTAGTTTTCTGGTAACATCTTTAGGATTTTCTATGTATAGTACCATGTCATCTGCAAACAGTGACAGTTTTACTTCTTTTCCAATTTGGATTCCTTTTATTTCGTTTTCTTCTCTGATTTCTGTGTCTAGGACTTTCAAAACTATGTTGAATAAAAGTGGCAAGAGTGGACATCATTGTCTTGTTACTGATCTTAGAGGAAATGCTTTCAACTTTTCACCATTGAGTATGATGTTAGCTGTGGGTTTGTCATATATGGGCTTTACTATGTTGAGGTAGGTTCCCTCTTCTTTTGGCTGCACTACGTGGCTTGTGGGATCTCAGTTTCCCAACCAGGGATCAAGCCCAGGTCACTGCAGTGATAGCACTGAATACTAACCACTAGGCCACCAGGCAACTCCCAGAAGTAGGTTCCCTCTATGCTCACTTTCTGGAGAGTTTTTATCATAAATGGGTGTTGAATTTTGTCAAAATTCTGCATCTATTGAGATGATCATATAGTTTTTATTCTTCAATTTGTTAATGTGGTGTATCACACTGATTGATTTGCGGACATTGAAAAATTCTTGTATCCCTGGGATAAATCTCACTTGGTCATGGTGTATGATCCTTTTAAAATATCATTGGATTCACTTTGCTAGTATTTTGTTGAGGATTTTTGCGACCATGTTCATCAGTGTTACTGGCCTGTAATTTTCTTCCATTGTGGTATTGTTGTGTGGTTTTGGTATCAGGGTGATAGTGGCCTTATAGAATGAGTTAGGGAGTGTTCCTTACTTTGCAATTTTTGGGAATAGTTTCAGAAGGATAGGTGTTAACTCTTCTCTAAATGTTTGATAGAATTCACCTGCAAAGCCATCTGGTCCTGGACTTCTGTTTGTTGGGAGTTTTTCTACACACACACACAAACACACACACACACACAAAGTATTTTTATTTATTTATTTTTTGGCCACGCTGCATGGCATGTGAGATCCTAGTTCCTTGACCAGGGATCAAACCCACACCCCCTGCGTTGGAAGTGCGAAGTCTCAACACTGGACCACCAGAGAAGTCCCTGTTAGGTGTTTTGGAAATTAGTTTATTGAAAATTAGTTTTGGAAATTAGTTAACTGCTATCAGTTTCAATTTCAGTACTTGTGATTGGTCGGTTCATATTTTCTGTTTCTTCCTGAATCGGTCTTGGGAGATTGTACCTTTTTGGAATTTGTCCATTTATTTTAGGTTGTCATTTTATTGGCATATAGTTGCTTGTAGTAGTCTCTTATGGTCCTTCGTATTTCTGTGGTGTCAGTTGTAACTTCTCCCTTTTCATTTCTAATTTTATTGATTTGAGCCCTCTCCCTTTCTTCTTGATGAGCCTGTCTAAAGGTTAATCAATTTTGTTTATCTTTTCAAAGAACCAGCTTTTAGTTTCATTGATCTTTTCTATTGTTTTTTTTAGTCTGTATTTCATTTATTTCTGCTCTGATCTTTATGATTTCTTCTACTAACTTAGGGTTTTGTTTGTTCTTTCTCTAGTTGCTTTAGGTGTTAGGTTAGGTTGTTTCTTTGAGATTTTTCTTATTTCCTGAGGTAAGCTTGTATTGCTATAAAGTTCCCCTCTTAGAACTTCTTTTGCTGTGTCCCATAGGTTTTGGATCATCATGTTTTCATTTGTCTCTAGGTATTTTTTGATTTCCTCTTTGATTTCTTCAGTGATCCATTGCTTGTTTAGTAGCATATAGTTTAGCCTCCAATTGTTTGTGTTTTTTACAGTTTTTTTTCTTGTAATTGACTTCTAATCTCATAGCATTGTGGTCAGAAAAGATACTTTGATTTCAGTTTTCTTAAATTTACTGAGGCTTGCTTTGTGGTCCAGCATGTGATCTATCCTGGAGAAATGTTCCATGTGCACCTGAAAAGAATGTGTATTCTGCTGCTTTCAGGTGGAATGCTCTATAAATATCAATTAAGGCCATCAAATCCAATGTGTCGTTTAAGGCCTGTGTTTCCTTATTGATTTTTTGTCTGGATGATCTGTTCATTGATGTAAGTGGGGTGTTAAAGTTCCCCCACTATCATCGTGTTATTGTTGACTTCCCCTTTTATGGCTGTTAGCATTTGCCTTATATATTGGGGTGCTCCTATGTTGTGTGCATATATATTTCTAATTGTTATATCTTCTTCTTTGATTGATCCCTTGATTATTATGTAGTGTCCTTCTTTGTCTCTTGTAACAGTCTTTAAAGTCTATTTTGTCTGATATGAGTATTGCTACTCCAGCTTTCTTTTGAATTCCATTTGTATGGAATACCTTTTTCCATCCCCTCACTTTCACTCTGTATACATCCCTAGATCTGAAGTGGGTCTCTTGTAGACAACATGTATACGAGTATTGTTTTTGTATCCATTCAGCCAGTCTGTGTCTTTTGGTTGGAACATTTAATCCATTTACATTTAAGGTAATTACCCATATGTATGTTTTTATTACCATTATGTTAATTGTTTTGGATTTGTTTTCACAGGTCTTTTTTCTTCCCTTCCTCTTCTGTTCTCTTGTTATTTGATGACTATCTTTAGTGTTGTGTTTGGATTCCTTTCTTTTTTGTTTGTGTGTACCTATTGTAGATTTTTGGTTTGCAGTTACCATGAGGTTTTGGTATAGCAGTCTGTCTACATACAAGATTGTTATAAGTTGCTGGTCTCTTAATTTCAAATGCATTTCCAATATCCTGCATTTGTACTCTCCTCACGATTGTTGGTTTTGATATCATATTTGTGTGTGGATGATTTCCTACCTTTACTGTATGTTTGCCTTTACCAGTGAGCTTTCCCATTTGTAGTTTTCTTGTTTCTAATTGTGGCCTTTTATTTTCAACCTAGAGAAGTTCCTTATGCAATTGTCGTAAACCTGGTTTGGTGGTGCTGAATTCTGTCAGCTTTTGCTTGTCTGTAAAGCTTTTGATTTCTCCGTCAAAACTGAATGAGAGCCTAGCTGTGTAGAGTATTCTTGGTTGTAGGTTTTTCCCTTTCATCACTTTAAATACATTGTGCCACTTCCTTCTACCCTGCAGAGTTTCTGGTGAAAAAATCAGCTTATAACCTTATGGAGATTCCCTTGTATGTTATTTGTTGCTTTTTCCCTTGTTGCTTTTAATATTTTCTCTTTGCCTTTAGTTTTTGTCAATTTGATTAATATGTGACTCAGCATGTTCCTCCTTGGTTTTATGCTGTATGGGACTCTGCACTTCCTGGAGTTGGGTGACTGTTTTTTCCCCCGTGTTAGGGAAGTTTTTAGCTATTATCTCTTCACGTATTTTCTTAGGCCCTCTCTCTCTCTCTTCTCCTTCTGGGATCCCTGTAATGCGAATGTTGGTTTAATGTTTAATGTTGTTCCAGAGGTCTCTGAAACTGTCCTTATTTCTTTTCATTCTTTTTTCTTTATTCTGTTCTGCTGCAGTGATTTCCACCATTCTGTCTTCCAGCTCACTTATCCGTTCTTCTGCCTCATTTATTCTGTTATATATTCCTCCTAGTGTATTTTTCATTTCAGTTATTGTTTTGTTCAACTATGTTTGTTTGTTCTTTATATCTTCTAGCTCTTTGTAATACATTTCTTGTACCTTCTCGGTCTGTGCCTCCATTCTTTTTCAGGTAGATTGCCTATCTCCACTTGACTTAGCTGTTCTTCTGGGGTTTTTATCTTGTTCCTTCTGTGGAACATATTCCCCTGCCGTCTCATTTTGTCTAACTTTCTGTGTTTGCAGTCTCCATTCCACAGGCTGCAGGGTTGTAGTTCCTTTTCCTTCTGGTGTCTGCCCCCTGGTGGGTGAGGCTGGTCTAGAGGCTTGTGCAGGCCTCCTGGTGGGAGGGCCTGGTGCCTGCCCACTAGTGGGTAGAGCTGGGCCTTGTCCCTCTGGTGGACAGGGCCATGTCAAGGGGCGTGTTTAGAGGCGGCTGTGGGCCCAAGAAGACTTTAGGCAGCCTGTCTGCTGATGGCTGGGGCTGTGCTCTCGCTGTGTTGGTTGTTTGGTCTGAGGCATTCCAGCACTGGACCCTACAGGCTGTTGGGTAGGGCCAGGTCTTGATGTCAAAATGGCAGACTCCCAGAGAGCTCATGCCAATGAGTACTCCCCAGTACTTCCACCACCAGTAACCTTGTCCCCACAGTGGGCCACATCCGCCCCCCCACCTCCCCAAGCGACCCTCCAAGACCAACATGTAGGTCTGGCCCTCGCTCCTATGTAGTCACTGCTTTTTCCCTTTTGTCCTTGTGTGTGCCTTCCAAGAGTGGAGTTTCTGTTTCCCTCAGTCCTGTGGAGTTCCTGCGATCAAGCCCCACTGGCCTTCAAAGCCAAATGCTCTGGTGGCTCCTCCTTCCGATGCCAGACCCTCAGGCCGGGATGCCTGATGTGGGGCTCAGAACTCTCATTCTTGTGGGAGAACCTCTACCATGTAATTATTTTCCAGTTTGTGGGTCACCCACCCGGTGGGTATGGGATTTGATTATATCGTGAATGCGCCCCTCCTACCATCTCATTGTGGCCTTTTCTTTGTCTTTGGATGTAGAATATCTTTTTTAGCAGGTTCCAGTGTTTTTTGTCAATGGTTGTTCAGCAGTTACTTGTGATTTTGGTGTTTTTGTGAGAAGGGGTGAACTCAAGTCCTTCTATTCCACCATCTTGTCTCTAACACCTTCAAGATTTCAGACTTTATATTACATAAGTATTACTTTCTGAGAGTTTATAGAGCTCTAGAACATATTTGCATAAAATTAGTTGATAGAAATATCAGAATATTAATTCATTGGAGAGCTACTAATCTTAAAGAATATTATGAATGTATGTTTTTAAAAGTTTAATTGACATTTTAATTTTCTTAACTGCTAAAGATTTTGATTTTTCTTCCCTATTTCTTCGTAGCAAAACTCCTACCAGTATGAGTATATTCTTAATCTTCTTCTGACACTGAAATTGAATTCAGTTTATTGATACTGTATCTTTGTTTTTCTTCTTTTTTATCTTGATTATACCTTTTGGATTTTTTCCAATAGATTTTCCCTTTACTCAAAAATCTTACTGGTGAATTTCTTCATTGATTATTTTTTAACCCAGCAATATCAACTTTTCTTCCACTCTACTTTATCTGGGTGTTTAGGAGTTTCAGCACACCTTTTAAAAAATATCTGTGTCATTAAATGCAATGGCTATAGTAATTCACTGTGTTTTCTAACAGTTTTTACTCCTGATAACTGTAAACATTCAAGAAATCATTTAGGGACTTCCCTGGTGGTCCAGCAGTTAAGACTCCACACTCCCAATTCAGGGGTCCCGGGTTCAATCCCTGATCAGGGAACTAGATCCAGTATGCCACAACTAAAGACCTGGCCCAGCCAAATAAATAAATAATTTTTTTAAAAAAGAGAGAAATAATTTAGCTGTAACCAGTATATCTTGTTAGATTTCTGTTGCCAACAAACGTGTTTACCAGTTGAGAGTGCTAATATTTTTCTCATAAGATCCACTTGCAGGATTATTTGACTTTGCCTTCCATTTAGGTTTGTTTTTTTTTTAATTTATTTGTTTATTTATTTATCTATTTATTTATTTATTTTTGGCTGCGTTGGGTCTTCACTGCTGAGCGTGGGCTTTCTCTAGTTGTGTGAGCGGGGGCTACTCTTCGCTGCAATGGCTTCTCGTTGCAGAGCACGGGCTCTAGGCACACAGGCTTCAGTAGGTGTGGCTCGTGGGCTTCAGTAGTTGTGGCATGTGGGCTCAGTAGTTGTGGCTCACGGGCTTAGTTGCTCCATGGCATGTGGGACCCTCCAGGGCCAGGGCTCGAACCCACGTCTCCTGCATTGGCAGGTGGATTTTCAACCACTGCACCAGGGAAGCCCCATTTAGGTTTTTTTTAAGCATAAAGTGCATTTTTTGAAACCACAGGTTTGTTGAAGTCATTTTGTCTTATGATTTTTTTATGGAAGTAAACATGAACATTATGAGATAAAAACGAACTTTCATTTATTAATGGGCCCCATGACATGATTCTGTATATAGAAAATGCTATACAATTCACACACAAAAAACTAATCTGCTAGAGCTAATAAATATATTCAGCAAAATTGCAGAGTAAAAGACACAAAAATTAGTGTATTTCTATACACCGGCAATGAACACATGAAAAGGAAATTAATATTTCATTTACGAGAGCATTCAAAAGAATATACTACCTAGGAATAAATTTAACCAGGGGAGGTGAAAGACTTGCATATTGCTATGAAACATTGCTGAAAGAAATGAAAGAAGATTTAAATAAATGGAAAGATACCCTATGTTCATGGGCTGGAAGATTTAATATTGTTCATATGGAGTACAGCAAGATCTGTAGATCCATTGCAATCCGTATCAAAATTACAATGGCTTTTTTTTTTTTTTTTGGAAGAAGTAGAAGAGCTGATCATCAAATTCATACGGAATTGTAGGGGGCCCCAGATAGCCAAAACAATGTTGAAAAAGAAAATAGAAGTTGGGGGACTCAAATTTCCTGATTTTAAAACTTACTTCAAAGCTACAGTAATTGGGGCTTCCCTGGTGGCGCAGTGGTTGAGAGTCCGCCTGCCGATGCAGGGGACGCGGGTTCGTGCCCCAGTCCGGGAGGATCCCACGTGCCGCGGAGCGGCTGGGCCCGTGGGCCATGGCCGCTGAGCCTGCGCGTCCGGGGCCTGTGCTCCGCAGCGGGAGAGGCCACAACAGTGAGAGACCCGCGTACGCAAAAAGAAAAAAAAAAAAAAAAAGCTACAGTAATTGAAACAGTGGAGTACTAGCATAAAGATAGACTTATAGACCAATGGAATAGAATTAAGAGTCAAGAAATAAACCCAGACATCTATGGCTAATTGATTTTCAACAAGGGGCTAAGACTAGTTAATGGGGAAAGTATAGTCTCTTCAACTAGTGGTTCTATACAGCTGGATAACCACATGCAAATGAATGAATTTGTACCCTTACAACATGGATGAGCCTTGAAAACATTATGCCAAGTGAAAGAAGACACAGAAGACCACATTTATAGGAAATGTCTGAAATAAACAAAGTCATTGGGTCAGAAAATAGATTGCTGGTTGTCAGGGCCTAGGAAAGGAGGAATGAGGATATGAGTATGGGGTTTATTTTTTGAGGTGATAATGCTTTAAAATTAGATAGTGATGAAAGTTGACAACTTTGTGAATATACTCAGAAGCACTGAATTGTAAACTTTTAAAAAGGTGAATTTTTTGGCATGTGAATTGTATCTCAATAAAGCTATTATTTTTTAAAAGAAGAGCAAGCTTATTAGCTCAGGGGTGCACAACTATCCGAGAATATTCTCTTATTCAAGGGCCATACTCAACCCTAAATTAACATGTTTTTTCCCTAAGAACCCATCTTACCCTGTGATCTGGAGGTTCAGTGTAAGTGTAGACTATTTGTTGACAGTTGGTACTTGTAATGCTTCATTATTCCTAATCTAACCAGGTAACCCCACATCATGACCAGCAGTTTCTAGTTACAATTTTATCTCTTTTTTTCCTTTTTAATATTTATTTATTTATTTATTTGGCTGCACCAAGTCTTTAGTTGCGGCACACAGCATCTTCGTTGCGGCATGCGGGATGTTTAGTTGCGGCATGTGGGCTCTTTTAGTTGTGGCATGTGGGATCTAGTTCCCCGTCCAGGGATTGAACTCGGGCACCCTGCATTGGAAGCACAGAGTCTTAACCACTGGACTACCAGGGAAGTCGCATAATTTTACCTTTTATATAAATAAAACCCATTCATCTGAGATGTTTGGTGTGGTATCAGTCATAATCTTGTTATCTAGATCCCTTTGGGCTACTGTGGCTTTTTTTCTGTCTCTATTCATTTTCTTTTTTAATTGATGAAAAATATCATGTTCTTCTGAATATCCTTTACTTTGTGATCTTAGTAAGTCATGTATTGTTTTAAATTAATAAATCCTGTATCAGAGGTCAGGGGAATAAACAGTTAATGGGTTCACTCAGCTGAAATTCAATCTTAAATTGTTTCTATATGGAGCTTTTAATTAAACCTCTTCCCAAAGGTACCACTGTTCGGATAGCATGTTGAAGTCCAGCTCTTATTTGCTTTTTATATTTTTCACATTTGGAGTGAAGAGTATTTTTTTCTTATGCTAGAATAAATAAGGAATACTATTTATTGGTGTTTCTTTTTCCTCTCTACAAACAGTGATTTTTTTAAAGTTAAATTTAGGAACAGGTATATGTGTCTATTTACTGATAATCAACTGATTTCTGAACTAGAAGATGTACATTTTCATATGGGATTACAACCATGAGAGTGGACAGAAGATTTATATGATGTGATGGAAATTTGGAGAGTCAGACTTAGGCAATAGGGCTTCTACTGCCCACATTACCCTTTCTTAGTCTAATGAGATGGTGTCCTAGATAGAGCCATTGTCTCCAGAGCTGAGGCCTATTAGACCCACTAGGCAACATCCACATGTGCTTGGGGAGTGAATAACAGGGCTGGAGAGCTGCCATGACCTGAAAATGCATTCTGTGACCTGAGCCAGGTGCTTTTATTAGAAAGCCTTAGAATCTAGGATTCCAAAATTTTTGCTATCTTCCATGGATTTTTCTGAGAGGTATCTGGGGCTTGGAATTTCCTTGTCCTTACATTAAATATTTTCTAAGAAATTCTGAACATATATCCCTTTCTTATATTGTCATTCTCTATTCTGACTCTCTGTGTGCTGCTTTTTGGAAAGTTAACTGTGTGAACTATGATTTGTGTACTTTGCTGTATGTATGTATACTTCAACCAGAAGTTGGGTTTTGTTTGTTTGTTTTTAAGTACATATAAGAAACCATACACAGATTACCAGGTAGGGCTAGAATTGCAATCAGGAAGAGACTTAGTGTTTTAATTTTTATAAGAAACATATTTGAAAAATAAAAGAGCAGGTTTTATAGAAAAGAAAGTTATACTGGGAGAGTTTTGATGGAAAGACAAGATAATCTCTCAATGGTAGGATGTGGGGGTTTTAAATCAAACCTGAGTTTAAATGCTGGCTCTGTTCCTTTCCTTGCTGGCTTCCACTTTTTCTTACTAAGTCTGCACAGCAGCCCACTTTGGGGACTCTCTTCATCTTGCATCTAGGAAGCATCCCAGTGCAGACTTCTCCTCACTTTTGTGGTAGTGTGATAACAGAAAGAGCAAGTACTGGAGGGTAAAAGGAGAAATGACAAATTATAGCCAGCCTGGCAAATTCAGGATACATATTCCTTCTTCTTCCAAGCATGTCATATATTTTTTAAAAATATTAAAACGCTCTTTCTCTTTTTTAAAAAATATTTATTTATTTATGGCTGCGTTGGGTCTTTGTTGCTGCGTGTGGGCTTTCTCTAGTTGCGGTAGGCGGGGGCTACTCTTCGTTGCGGTGCGCGGGCTTCTCATTGTGGTGGCTTCCCTTGTTGTGGAGCACCAGCTCTAGGCATGTGGGCTTCAGTAGTTGTGGCGCACGAGCTCAGGAACTTGTGGCTCTCGGACTCTAGAGCACAGGCTCAGTAGTTGTGGCACACGGGCTTAGTTGCTCCGCGGCATGTGGGATCTTCCCGGACCAGGGCTCGAACCTCTGTCCCCTGCCAATCCCCTGCATTGGCAGGCGGATTCTTAACCACTGCATCACCAGGGAACTCCCAGCATGTCCTATTTTGATGAATTATACCCTTTATTCTGCATCCCTGCTCTTCACAACCTGTTCTTCATGGTCAGCCTGATGTCCTTGCTCAAAAAGCAGCCCTTTCCATTGCTAGACTCTAGTCTGCTCAGAGTAAATGCATTGGACATGGTCCCACCACAGGATAATCTTGCCATGATTGTTTTTAGAAAAATAAAGCACCAAATGTGTCTTCCTCCTCCTGGCTCTGACTAACCTCTGCTCTGTCTTGTATATTTTAGGCTTTAAAGGAGATAGATGAAGTCGGGGACCTATTGCACCTGAAATATTCCCGTCATCGGTCGGTACCCCTATTGGACAGGCCCTTTGACGAGACTACATATGAAGAAACAGAAGACTGAGCCTTTTGGTGCTCCCCTAAAGGAACTCTCCCTAACCCAGGAGAGTGTGTGGCCTTTCCAGTCCAGTTGCAGGAACCACACTTCTTGTGCAAGAGATTTCCTCAACTACTGACGGTGGCCACCTCCACTCTAAATGATATTTTGTAAATAGTGAAAAACTGCTTCACATCCTTCCTTTGCTACATCACCTTTAAAAAAAGAGGTGACTCACTTTGCTTTTTTGTCCATTAAAAAATGTTTTATTTTATAACTATTCTACTTGTGAAATCACACTGACCCTACCCTGTCTCTGGCTAACCACACAGGCCATTTTCCTCTCCCAGCCGCCTCACAGATGTGGGCCCATCCAAAGCTCCTGCTGGCCCTGGCACTACAGCCTCGAGACTCACCTGGCCCTCCTTCCTGGGGAGCAAGTGCCTTCCACTTACTTCCAGTCCAGGTCTCAGAGGTTGCCAGCCTTGGAATCCTTGTTTAACCAGTCACGTAATCAACCAAAGCGTTTTAATGTGTCTTAAGTTTAGCCATTTAAGAAAAGTAGTAAACACTAACATTGCTGAAACTCCCTGTCATTGTATATCCCTCCCTGGCCAGGAGCCTCCAAGGCTTGGTCTTATTCCATTGTGTTCTGGTCACCAGATGATATCTTCCTTCACCATCAAATGTTTCTTCGTAATGGTCACCATCTGAGGGCATGTCCAGTTTCTGGGTTCTTCCCAAGCTGGAATGTAACACTCCCACCCCCTGTTTAAAACACTTAAATGTTTTAAAAGCACCCACATCCCCCTCTGGTCAGACCTCGGTGCCGAAGTGGACTCACAACGCACTCTTCTGTGTACCAAGCTGCTCCGCAGAGTGACATGCCCTCCTGCGCGGGTGAGGGCAGGGGTGGTGGGGAGAGGGGTGATTGCTCCTTGTAGAATGTCTGTGGTTTCCTCCTGACTGCTTTCTACTTCTCAAAACTATGACAGCCTCTGCCTGGGTTTGGGTCCATATTAGGGTTTCAACTGATAAAGGAGAATGTTGGTAAATCTCCGCTCAGAAATCATTTGTCATGTTCCTAATTTAAGGATTAAAGTTTATTAACTTACCCTTTTTAGAAGATGACCCATTTAAATATCACTCTGGGGCTTCCCTGGTGGCGCAGTGGTTGAGAGTCCGCCTGCCGATGCAGGGGACGCGGGTTCGTGCCCTGGTCCGGGAGGATCCCACATGCCGCGGAGCGGCTGGGCCCGTGAGCCATGGCCACTGAGCCTGTGCGTCTGGAGCCTGTGCTCCGCAACGGGAGAGGCCACAACAGTGAGAGGCCCGCATACCGCAAAAAAAAAAAAAAAAAATCACTCTGAGTGATATTTCTCTTTTATTCTTAATGTCCTAATGCAGTTCTAACCTGGCATCTGGGGCTTTTAGGGGCTCCATCTCCTTCCATTACCCCTTATTTTTTCCCTGAGAAATTCTGAACACTTATTTATTGCTAAACTGGGATCCTCTATTTTGACTCTGTTTTCATACCAAGTAAGGGGATTTCTTTCAGCGAGCTTTATACTGCTTGACCAAAGAGCAAATCTGAAAATCACCATGTTAAAGTTCTTACTTTCTTCTGTTGACCAAAGCTTAAGTGAAGAGAACTTTTGACTTTTTTTATACCCAAGATCAGCTTGTCTTTTAGTATTATAGGGGAAGGACTGGGAACAGAATGGAAAAACATTGTGTGAAAGTAGTTTTGTACATCTCTATTTTTGAAATCACTCCTTTTATTGGTAAAAATTTTCAGTCCAAATTCTCCTGGGCATCTTGTCATCAGCTGTGGTATTTTTGTGCAGATACATATAGTGGAGGATGTAAGCAATGCTATTGTTTGTGAAGTTTTGTTTTCATGTCTTAAGTTATCTTTGGTCACTCGCAGCATCTGAGAGCCTTAAGCCCTTGAAATATTCCAAGGTTTTATTTTAATTTTTTAAAGAATAGAAAAAAGTGAAAGGAACCAAGTAGAGATGCAGGGACTGCATTTAGCATGTACAAGTTGAAGTAAAAAAGATTGTGGTAACTAAGTAATTAGTCCTGTAAAATAAAATGCATTACTAACCTTTCCTGCACATCTAGGTCCTCACCATAGAACCCCATTAGAACCAGAGAGCTTTTGCACTGAAGTTACTATTTAGTGATGTAGGGTTTGCAGAAGTCACAAACTTAAAGCAATGAACTTAATGGCCAGTCTTTTATTTTGGCTTGCATGAAGTCACTGCAACTTAAAATGTCACTTAATATGGGCTTTAAATATATATATATATATCACTTAGCCATGCAGTTATTTCAGGATAAATGCAGTTAAGTTACAGATTTATTTTGAAGAGAGAAAACTCCTGTGATCTCTCTAGGACCTCTGCTTTCTAGAGGACAAAACATTACACACACTGGTTGTCTCTTCTTGAAACTGTAATATAAATCTAGGGTCCAGTCATATCACAAATATCATTACTTAACCAAGCACTTGGGGAAACACAAGTGTATATAAATACTGTCATTGGGAATGAGTAGAAATCTGGGACAAATAAGTATTGTTTAGTACATGGTTTAACACAGCCTACTTCAAGAATCTGATGGGATTCAAACAGGCATCAGCTAACCATTACTACCAAGGCTGATCATCAGAGTTAGTCGATAGAGGTGTGATTAATCCTTATTACTTTTTCTCATCCCTCTTTTTATTTAGCTTTGTCTTCATCCGTTTCAGGTTTATACCACCTTTTTCTGCAGATCACATCAGAAACCAGGAAGTTTATAACTAGGGGACATCAAAATCACACCCAAAGAATGGATCAAGTGGCAGTGGCAGATTCTCCTCCCACCTTTATTTTAAAAGCCTTACCGTAGAATATGGCGTACGTTCTAGAGCATTGAAAGAGAATGTTCAGGGGCAGGGTCTTTGAAGCACTAAACTTTTTGCTTTGCTTTGGAACATTTTTTCCCTTTCAAAAAACATTCCAGTCTCCAGAGCCCAGAGTACTGTTTGCTTGTTTGAAGAACTTCTCGTCACTGTCTTAAACTCTCGTGATAAGGTGAGGATTTCATATGGTCAGACAGCCCTCTTCCTCATGTAGTCATGGAAGGTGAACAGAAATAACCTGACACAACTACTAAGGGCTGCGTGTTTGCCTGATGCCCTTTCAGAGGCCAAGGCCCTATTTCTTCCCCCATGTGCCTCTTTCCAAATTGATGAGGATCTCCGGCCCCTTGTCATACTGGATTGGGCAGCAGCACAGAACTTCTAGTCATGTCATAGACAGTGAAGAAAGAGAATTTGGGTTCTTGTTTTCTATGAATTTGTGGCAAAACCACCTAGAAAAGGTTAAATACAATTGACTGTCTCCTGGTTCTCTCTCTCTCTCTTTTTTTTTTGGCTGTGCCACGTGGCATGCAGGATCCTAGTTCCCCGACCACAGATCAAACCCGCGCCTCCTGCAGTGGAAGCGCGGCGTCTTAACCACTGAACCGCCAGGGAGGTCCCTCCTGGTTCTCTTATATAAAGAATTGCTGTGCCCTAATTCCCAGGGTGTCTTTCCTGGCGTTCTAGGTAAGCCAGAATAGGTTTTAATCTGTACTTGCTATAACCCATGTGGTTAGAAAAAATGGGAAAGTTGTGGTTTTCCTCTGTCCACTTTCATGAAGGTCAAGAACTGTTGAGTACTTCACACAGGTAAAATCATCTTAGCCCAAAGGAGTTATGAAGAGGGACTTACGAAAATCAAAGGATTCTTCTTGGCTGTTGAGCAGCTGTTTGCTTAATCCGTTAAGCCAGTTAATTAAAACATCTTCCACGTAAAGAAAAGCTTGTCCATTCTCTCTTCAGCTTTATCCACATGAAATGCAGTGTTCAGGCTCCTAGCCATTTGCCATGTGCCCAGATAGCTGGGTTTCTAGGCTGGCTTCCTCCCTTATCATACAGAGGAAATGCCAGGACTGGCCAGTGATCCCTTTGCTTTTAATATGTAGAAAATGCTGTTGCCCCTTTTGTCATTTCTAATGACTTCTGTTTTCTAAGCACCTTTTGCTATAGATTGAGCCTTTTCTAGGGAGGAAACCGAAGGGGCTAGCTTGAGCCCTTATTGGAAATGTTTATTCTAATGTCTCTCCTGAATCTGAGGTATCACATTCCCAGTCATCCTTGTGACTGACTTGGGAGAGCTGTGGGCAAGGTCTTGTTTACTGTGTAGTACACGTGATAAATGGCCTTATAAACTGTGATTTTTTTGTGGTATGATGAGTTTATTAAACTGACCATAAAGAATTCAGTGGCTCTTAAACTGCCTTTACTGTGTTTTTCATGAAGCACACCCAAAGCTCTGTTCTTTTGGAGCAGTTACGGGGAGGTTGAATGAAAGGTAAAAATTAGAGCAGTGCCCTGATGTGCCAAGTGTCCTGCCTTGTTGCTGTCTGCATGGATAGTGGATCCTTCCATACACAAGGAGCCTTAAGCCCACTCAGTGTCTGCTTTTTCCAACACAGTTCCCGAGTTTCTTGTGCAAAGCTTTGTCGTTTGGCCCAGGCCTTCCAAGGAAGTGTGGGACATATCACTGACTAGGGGGGAGTGGTGACTTGTCTTCACCCTTGATGTTAGGTCTTGTTACCTCAGTGGTGGTAATGGTTGGAACGATAGAAAGCATCCTTGATGGTTCTTCACAGGATACTAGTGAGATCACCATGTCAGCCAGCATGCCAACAGTCTTGATGATCCCTCTCTGGATAAAGGTAGCTAACATTAAGAAGGGGGAAAGAGATAAAATAAGAATAGAGAAATAGCTTATGGAGAGCCGAGATCTTATTTTGTTGGCCCATATTTTTTCATTCCTGTAAACTGGAATTTGCGAGAGGTGCTGTGATCACCCTTCTCCAGTCCTGTAATGCTCATATAATCTGAGAAAGAGAAGGGGAAATATAAATAAAACCTTTTAAAATTTAGTGTTGTGTTAAAATGTCACTCTCTCCCTTACCCACACCCCTCCCTGGTCTCCTTTTTTTGCCAGATGACTTTTCGTTGCTGTTGTTGTTGGATGACTGTCAAGCTATAAATGATGGGTTGGGGGAGGTGTATCCATTTTGAGAGTGCCTGTTAAGAGCTGAAGGGGAACTACTTGAGATGACTTAAGAATCATCCCATGAAATATATTCTTTTGCTCTAATAAAATACTCTGAAAGCTGTATCTGCCTCTATTCATTAAACCAATAAATACTGAGTGCTGTTTCCATGCCAGGCACTGCACTGAGCATTACCAATAACAGCGAACAGAAAGTTATGGTTCCTACTTTTGTAAACAAATAGGCACATGAACCATATATGTTGTGTTAGAAACTGCTAAGTGCCATGAAGGAAAGGTAAAGAGCCTGATAAGATTGGAACCAGTGTCTGGTTTAGACAGAGGTGATAGAGGAAACTTTTCTAAGGATTGGAGGATCTGAAAGAAAGAGTGTGGTTGATGCTCGCAAGAATGGTGAAGTGGGGCTCAGCAGGAGGTGGCAGAGGCTGCCGCACTGGGTGACTTTATCTTACACACCGGGGAAAACCAGTGAAAAGTTGTAAGCATTGAAAAAATAAATACCCATTTGGGACTTTGCTGGTGGCGCAGTGGTTAAGAATCCGCCTGCCAGTTCAGGGGACACGGGTTTGAGCCCTGGTCTGGGAAGATCCCACATGCCGCGGAGCAACTAAGCCCGTGCACCACGACTACTGAGCCTGCGCTCTAGAGCCCGCGAGCCACAACTACTGAGCCCACGTGCCGCAACTACTGAAGCCTGCGTGCCTAGAGCCCATGCTCCACAACAAGAGAAGCCACCGCAATGAGAAGCCCGCACTCCGCAATGAAGAGTAGACCCGCTCGCCGCAACTAGCGAAAGCCCGAGGGCAGCAACAAAGACCCAGTGCAGCCAAAAATAAATAAGATAAATTTTTAAAAATTTTTTTAAAAATACCCATTAGCATGCTTTTTTGTACACAATGACAAGTTGATAAAATTTATGTGGAAATGCAAAGGATCTAGAATAGTCAAAACGATTTTGTAAAGAAACTTATACTACCTGATTTCAAAACGTTGTACAAAGCTACAGTAACCAAGACTGCAACTGGCATTAGATTAGTCATATAGAACAATAAAACAGGATAGGGAGTCCAGAAATAGACCCACATGTGTATGGTTAGCTGATTTTTGACAAAAGTGCCAAGTTAATTAAATGGGGAAAGGACCTTCAACCTTACGTCACATACCACAGTTGACTCAAATCATAGACCTGAGCATAAAAAATAAATATGAAACTTCTTGGAGAAAATATAAAAGAAAATCGGTGACTTTGGGTTAGGTGGCAGTGATTTCTTCAGACACACAAAGCATGACTGAAAAAAACTGATAAACTGGACTTTATCAGAATGAAAATTTCAGAAGACAAAGTAGTTTGCAGACTGGGATAAAATGTCCGGAGTATATGTATCTGACAAAGCCTCTCTATTTAGAATATATAAAGAATCCTTAAAGCTCAGTAAGGCAAGATTATTAAATTAAAAATTGGCAGAAGATTTGAACAGACACTTCACAAAAGGAAGTATACTAATGGCCAATAAACACATGCAAAAATGCTCAATATCATTGGTCATTAAGGAAAGGCCAATTAAAATTGCAATAAAATTCTACTACTCACCCACCCTCTAGAATGGCTAAATAGAAAAAGAATTACAGGGCTTCCCTGGTGGCGCAGTGGTTGAGAATCTGCCTGCTAATGCAGGGGACACGGGTTCGAGCCCTGGTCTGGGAAGATCCCACATGCCGCGGAGCAGCTAGGCCCGTGAGCCACAACTACTGAGCCTGCGCGTCTGGAGCCTGTGCTCCACAACAAGAGAGGCCGTGATAGTGAAGAGGCCCGCACACCGCGATGAAGAGTGGCCCCCGCTTGCCACAACTAGAGAGAGCCCTTGCACAGAAACGAAGACCCAACACAGTCGAGAATAAATATATAAATAAATAAATAAATACTAAAAAAAAAAAAAAAAATTACAATACCAAGTGTTGACAAAGGTGGGAATGCAAAATGGTACAGCCGTTGGAGAAAACAATTTGGCAGGTTTTTGACAGCAATTTCACCCAAGAGAAGTGAAAGCATGTCCACAAGAGAATTGGCACTTGAATATTCATAGCTCCTTTATTCATAATAGCCCCAACCTGGAAACAATCCAAATGCTATCATAGTTAATGGGGAAAGCAGCAGAATGGTCATATGATGGATACTGCTCAGCTGTGAAAAGGAACAAATTACTGACACCTACAACTAGATGGAGGAACCTCAAAACCATGCTCGAAGAAAGAAGCCAAACAAAAGAATACATGAATGCGACTACACTGACACTTCTAAAAAGGCAAGACTAACCTATGATGACAGAGTGGAGAAGTGCTTACCAGGAGCCAAGGGTAGGGAGGTAGGGATTAACTGTACAAAGGGACTGTTAAAAGATAATTTTCAAAAACGAATAAAATCATGACTCTCTTACAGATGTAAACATGAAAGATTTTATTTAACTCATTAATGAGAAACCTGTTAAGGGTATTACAGCCAATTCAAAGCAGGTATTGAAAAACAGAAACTGTATAGGTCAGGAATACTGAAGTGAATGTACAAGTGAAGACAAAACTGATTTCCTCCACACAGCGGGAGGGAGGTCAATCGAACCTCCACAGAACAGGACAGAATTTGCATTTATATAGACAAGAAGTATTTTGCTTTGCTATTAGTTACTTACAACCTACAAAGTTGTAAAACAGCCCCAAGACAATGAAAGACTAGAATCAGATAACTTAAAAGGATGCACTGTATGTAGACAATGCATTATTTTCCACTGAAGCATATTTATTTTTCCTGCAGTGCACAGAAGGATATTGGAGTGATGAGAAATTTCTAAGTCATGATGGTGGTGGTAGTTACCTGGATGTATACATTTGTCAAAACTCATTGAACTGTACAATTAAAATAGGTGTGTTTATTTTATGTAAGTTATATCTCAATAAAGTTGATTAGAAAAAGAAAAGAATAACCAACAGCATTTGGGGAGGAAAGAGTGAGAACGAGTAGATATAGCAGGACTAATCGGGAGGCTATTATAGCTGGCCAGGTAAGGGGAAGGGCTCCCATTAGCGGTAGTTACTGACTTGGAGACAGATACACGTGAACGAATGAATTCCTTATTTTCAAACTCCATGTTTAATCTGGGGGAAGGTTCAAAAGTTTGATGAAAAGACAAAATATTCGACTGGATGTGAAAATAGTCTTACAAAAAAAAAATCCTAAAAAACAAAGAACACAGTGGCCTCGCATTTAGTAAAAGCAATATGGCGTAGCAGGTTGCTCAAATGCTAGGTTTCTTTGGGCTAATATTTGAGAGTTCAGCATGTACCAGACATCTTATTAGGCTGAACCACATGAAATTGCCAACATTTGACCCTTTTGACCCAGAAGTGGCAACTTCATGTAGTTCATCCTAATATAAGTCCTTAGATTCTTATTTACTCCTCACATCTGTGAGGTGGGTAGCCCCTCCCTACACCCCACACTTTTACAGATGACAAAAGCACCCACCAAGGGGTCAAAGAATTTGCCCAATAATATCACCTTCTTAGTAAATGATAGAAGCAAGGTTCAAACCCCTGTGGCAGACTCCAGATCGGCATTGTAACTAACCCCTGTGATGCACTATTCAAAACACTGCAGAAGGACTTCCCTGGTGGCGCAGTGGTTAAGAATCCGCCCGCCAATGCTGGGGACATGGGTTCGAGCCCTGGCCCAGGAAGATTCCACATGCCGCGGAACAACTAAGCCCGTTCGCCACAACTACTGAGCCTGCGCTCTAGAGCCGGCGAGGGAGAGCCCCATGCCACAACT